>NC_044032.1:541152602-541462829 GCF_901765095.1 Microcaecilia unicolor | reverse complement strand
TTTGTTGATGGGGCTAAATTACTGGCTAGATTAAAGAAGTTGGGTATAGGGGGTAAGGTATATGATTGGTTTGCCTCCTACTTGTCAAAACGTTTGTTTGTCCAAAATTCCTGTTCTGAGACAGGATCCGTCTTGTCTGCGCTCCTGTTTAATATTTATATGGCCTCTTTATGTGAGGTCCTAGATTCATTAGATGTGGAGTACTGGCTGTATGCCGATGATATTCAATTTTTTTTCCCCAATAGTAGCATGGGGAGAGGCGTTGTCTGCGCATCTGACATTTTATATGAATGAGATTTGTAAATGCATGGCACATAATAAGTTGACCTTGAATGTGGGAAAACTGAAATGCTTATTATAGGAAGGGTGATGGATAATTGTTGGCCTTTGGCTACTTGTGTGGATGAAACTGCTGTGCAAAAGGAGATAAGTTATTAGATGTGATTTTGGATTCGCAGCTTTCGATGAAAGATCAAATTGTGCATGTGGTTCAGTCAGCCTTTCATCACCTGTGGATGTTATTTCATTTAAAACCTGTTATGTACAGTTGATTTTAGGAGTATTATTCAGGCAATAGTTTTGTCAAAAATATATTGCAACTCTCTTTATTTGATTGTTCCAGAGTATAGGCTTAAAGCGTTACAAATCTAATATAATAATTTGCTACTTGAACGTTCGAATGTGTCTCACTGGGATCGTAACCACCTGCTGACGTCACTAGCCAACACTAGAACCCTGCTTGCCTGACGTCAGGACTGAAGTGGTTACGATCCCAGTGACAGAGCGGGAAACGCGCGCGACTGGCAAAAAGAACAGCGGGCAGAGACATCCCTACATATACGTCGCCCCCCCTCTGCTACCCTCCCTTCCCCCCCTCTTACTGGGGTCCCGGTGGCAGCACTGAAGAGTAAGCAGGCTCGGCGAGTCTGCTGCCTACCCTTCTCTTCGCTCTGACTCTGGTCCCACCCTCATTTCCTGTTTCCACAAGGGCGGGACCAGAGTCAGAGCAGGGAAGGCAGCAGACTCACCGAGCCTGCTCACTCTTCACTGCTGCCGCCGGGACCCCAGTAAGGGAGGGTAGCAGAGGGGGGGGTTGGTGATTTTGGAGGGGGGGGGCGACGTGCACGTAGGGGGATGGGCGGGGCCAGTGTAGGGGAGGGCCACAAGTGGAGGCATCGCAAGGACGTGTCTGTGAGACAGAGAGGGGGGTGGTGATTTTGGAGGTGGGGCTGGAACTCAGAGGAGGGGGGCCTGGAACTCAGAGGGGGGGGAATGCACCACCTGTAAAAAAAAAAAACAACAAAGAAAACAGCACTCCCAATCAGGCCTGTAGAGAACACCTGGAAACTTATGGACAAAGTGGTGAGTTGCAGGGAGTGGGAGAGGGGAGGGAGGATGGCCTGGAAAGGAAATCGGAGGGGAGGAAAGGGGGCCGTGGGACTTGGAGGGGACAGAGGGAGAGAGCGAGGGGGGGGGATAACCTTGCTAGCGCCCGTTTCATTTCATACAGAAACGGGCCTTTTTCTTTACTAGTAGTACATAATGCAGCTGCTAGATCGGTTGCTGGCATTTCTAAGTTTGAACATATAACTCCAGTGTTGAAACAACTTCACTGGTTGAATATGAAACAGAATGCAGTATAAAGTTTTGACTCTTCTTTACCAAGTGGTTCATGATAAAATGCCTTGGTATTTTGCTCAGGTTTTCACTCTGTTTTCATCTGGAAGGTCTTTAAGCTCCTTCAGTGTGAAGCCCATCTACATGAGCTCCACATCCCAGGAGAGATGCATCCATTGTCAACACTCTTTATGGCTCAGGAATTTGGAATGGAAGTCCCAAGTGGAGACAAACAAAGCAGATCAATCAGTGATATGGTTCAAAACTTTATTTTCAGAGATTCGCCCGACACAGACTGTATTTCGCCCACAAGGTCTGCGTCAGGGCCTCTACAAAAGCAAATAAAATCAAATACAATTAAAAACATATATATTTGTATAATACTATATCATAAAACGTTAATAATGAAAAAGAAACCATATCAGATATATAAAATCAAACACTTGGAAGGAGAAATCAAATATCGTCGAGGAAATAAACATAAATACTTGCATAAACCTATGTTTACAAACATACAAATTTGACTAATAAGACAATCATAAATTCTCTGTTATGCATATGATAATTATCTGAAATAGAGATAACTGATTTAGATAGCATAAGAACAATAGTCCAAACAATAATTAACATAATAAAATATCATTTATACTTACATATATAAAGGATCGGACTCACAACAATTATAACAAAATACCTCATACAATTTTATCACTCAATAAAACTCACAAATTTATCACTCAATAAAACTCACAAAAAGAATTATATGGCAAATTATATTTATAATACATTTAAAATGTCAGTTATAATTATATATATACAAAAAAAGGTAAAATAGAATATTAAAAGGGCCAAAATAAATCATATGATTCAACAAGACAACGGCCACACAGAAAAAATTCTATGGCAATACTTATTTAAAATGTCATTTGTTATCAGTTATCTCTTTCAGAAAGGAATGGCATATATGTTGGATGAATACCTTAATAGGAGAAATCTATTACTATAATGTTACTTGAAAACATACATAATCAAAATAATAAAAACATAGATAACTCACAATAGTCCAAGCAGGACATGAGATTGAAACGTAAAAAAATCAGCAGGGTACTTTCCTCAATCAAGGTGAGGACACTGCAAACAAATTACGAAAAGTAAGAAAAAAGAAGGAAAAACTTTCCATATGCTACTTGGAGACTTAAAAAAAAAGTTTATATATATATTTTAAAAGTTAAGTCTTCCTTTAATAATGATAATAAATCATCATAACAGTTGTTATCTTATTTAATAAATAAACAGAGAGCTAACATAACACAAACAGGCTATATACATAGAGCTCTCAATCTCTACACTTGCCTTAAGGAACCATTACTTGCTACAAAGAACTAACTAGCCACTATAGAAAGCAAAGTGAAACTGAACTGAAAACATGGAATAAAACCAGAGCTGGCAAGTGTGCACCAGGGGCGTATCTGCGTGGGGCCTCAGGGGCCTGGGCCCCCGCAGATTTCGCCCTGGACCCCCCTACCGCTGCCAACCCTCCCCCTCCGTTGCTCGCCTACCTTCGCTGGCGGGGGACCCCAACCCCCGCCAGCCGAGGTCCGCGTCCTCCTGCCGCTGCCGGCTGCCTTTGGTCCTTTAATTCTTCCATTGAAGCTGGCGCCGACGAAAGTTTCTTTTGAGTCTGACGTCGCTGCACGTTGTACGTGCAGGACGTCAGACTCAGAAATTGTTTCTGAGTCTGACGTCCTGCACGTACAACGTGCAACGTGCAGCGACGTCAGATTCAAAAGAAACTTTTTCGTCGGCGCCAGCTTCAATGGAAGAATGAAAGGACCAAAGGCAGCCGGCAGCGGCAGGAGGACGCGGACCTCGGCTGGCGGGGGTTGGGGTCCCCCGCCAGCGAAGGTAGGCGAGCAACGGAGGGGGAGGGTTAGCAATGGCAGCGGCTGGGGGGAGGGGGATCGGCAATGGCGGCGGCGGCGGGGGGGGGGGGGCTATAATGTGCCCCCCCTCTCTGGCCCTGGCCCCCCCTACCGCCGCAGTTCAGATACGCCCCTGGTGTGCACAAACACCTACTCTGCTTGATCGCTCAGCTATAAACCACCCAGGGAGTAGCGTCTTTAAAACAAAAGTCAAAAAATCACCAAAGATGTAAAGGAACTAAAACCAATGTGTAACATACCTCCAAAAATAATATGAAATATATTTATATGTATATAAAGATATGATAAATAACAATATTATAAAATTTTTACAACATTTATAAATATCAAATTATACAAAGGGTTTTTTTTAAAAAGAACTCCAACCAAACCTCTCAAACTCTACACATGCCTGAATTGGGCATTAATTGCTGCAAAAAGCAACAGTCCACTATGGAGATCAAAGTGGAACTGAACTGAAAGCATGGAAAACTCAGAGCTGACAAGTATACACAAACACCTACTCTGTTTAATTGCTCAGCTGTTGTAAACCACGAAGGAAGTGGCGTCTTTTAAAACAGAAGTCTTAAAACACCAAAAATGTTAAATGTCACAACCACTGCCAAATAAAACTGAGCCTCAGTCCCTACTAACAGTCTTAATATTTAAGATGGAATAAAACCGTAGCACTTGTGGAAACGTCTAAATAACAACATGTCCCTTAAAACTGGCACTTATTCAGCTCAATACACAGGGTAAGTCTGGTCGCATCTCTCAGCTGCTGGAAAAAACAGAGTGGAGGAAATGACGTCTTTTATATTAATTGCATGTCACAGCTGACCGAAAGTGCAAGGCAATACAACACCCTGTAATCTCTGTGCCCCCCCCCCCCCCGCCCAAGGACAAGTAAAAGATTTTTAAAAAATGGAGGTTAAGAATATATTAAAAATGAGAAAAAATTAAAGAATAAAAAATTATGAATAAAAACAAATCAGATAACATCCTTAAAAAATTTGTAATCATCCAACATATAAAATCCATTTTAAAGAAACACAGATAAATCAGTCTCCATATTTAAGCCACCTGGGTGTAAAGTCCCCAAATCAAATATTAATAACTAGTAAAAAAGCCCCGTTTCTGATGCAAATGAAACGGGGGGCTAGCAATGTTTTCTTCTGTGTGCATGTGGGAGTGTGTGTGTCCCTGCCCTCTGGCCTCTCTCCCCTCCCCCCTCTGAGTCCTTCACTGTTACAGAGCCAGCGATTTGATTTCGTGCTCTGCTGTTTTCCTTCACTGACTGTGTTACAGAGAGGGCGGGGCAGACACTCATAGGGAAACCGGATATCTCGCCCCCTTCACACTTCCGGCTGGAGGCTTCATAGAACGTTGGTTTTGCCTTTTATATAGAGAGATTGTTCTTTTTGCAACAGTTTATCAATCGCTCCGCCCCTCCATGATTTCTTGTGTACAAAAAGGGTACAAAACCTGAATTCTTCAAATTTATGTCCTAGTTGTAAGGCATGTTCTACTAGTGGTTTTTCTTGTAGTTTCCTCTTTAATGCACTTCTGTGCTCTATAATTCTAACATTCAACTTTCTTTTGGTCTTCCCTATATAAGCCAATCCACATGGACACAAGGCAGCATAAACTACATTTTCAGTTTTACAATTGGAAAAATGTCTAAGGTCAAACTTTTTGCCTGAGGATGGATGGTATGTAAAACGTTTGGATTTTAGTGTTAACATAACATATTGAACATGAACCACAGGGGTAATGTCCCATGGGTAAATTCCTGATTGTCTATTATTTTGTAATGCAGATGGCACTAACATATCCCTGAGATTTTTCTCTCGTTTGTATGCAATCATCAAATCTTTATTGTTGAATGGAGTGAGACCTTGCACCATGTGCCAATGTTTTTTTTTAATTTTCACAATGGAATTAGACAAATGAGCAAATGGCAGTGTGCATACTATTTTTTCTCCCTTCTTTTTATTATCAGTTGGCTTTAAAAATGATGTTCTCGGGATACATGATGCTCTCTGATAGCCCTTTTCAATCACTGTTCTCGGATATCCTTTATCATGGAAGCGTTTACTCATATCTCCTGATCTCAGTTTATAGGTTTTTTCATTTGTGCACAGGCGTCTCAGACGTAGGAACTGGCTATATGGTAAATTATTTTTAAGTGGCCTACTATGACAACTTTTGTAGTTTAGTAGTTTGTTTACATCCGTAGGTTTTCGGTAAACATCTGTTACAAACCCATTGTCCTTCATAGTAATATTGATGTCAAGGAAAGGTATCGACTCTCTACTATAGTTGATTTGGAATCTGAGATTTGTATCTAGAGTGTTTAACCATTCAAAAAATTCATTTAGTTCACACTCCGTCCCAGTCCAAATCAGCAAAATATCATCAATGTACCTTCTCCAAAGGGCAATTCTATTGGATAGCAATGAGGTATGGAGGTGCTTATTCTCAAACTCACCTACGTACAGATTTGCCAAGGAGGGTGCGAACGTAGCACCCATAGCGGTGCCCTTTATCTGCTGATAAAATGTCCCATTAAAAGAAAAGTAATTCTTCATAAGTGCAATCTTGGCTAACTCTACTACAAATTCTGTAGGAATTCTCATATAGAAATCCCTATTAGTGATTGTTTTCCTGATTATTCCAATTGCTTCTTTCTGAGGTATATTTGTGTAGAGACTCTCTACATCCAGAGTAACCAGCATTGTATCTTTGCTGCATGTCATAGTGTTCAAAACATTAATTATATCGGCTGAATCACGTATGTACGAAGGTATCTTGCTAACATAAGGACGTAAAAATTTATCCACAAAAATTGAAATAGGTTCAAGAAGTGAGCCGCATGCCGACACTATAGGTCTTCCTGGAGGGGAGGATAGGGATTTGTGTATTTTCGGAAGCATATAGATGGTTGGGATTACGGGTTCATCTACTTTCAAAAAATGATTCCTTTTGAGTAATATACTGTGCCTCTAGCCCTAATTGAACCAATGTCTTAATCTCTGCTTTTAATATAGGTGTGGGGTCGTTTCTAAGTGGCGAATAGAATGTTTCATCACGTAATTGCCTATTTACTTCTGCAATATAAAGATCTTTATCCATAACGACAACCGCGCCACCTTTATCTGCTGGCTTAATAATAATTGTATCATCATTATGTAGGCCATTAATAGCGGCATTCTCTTCTTTGCTCAAATTAAAAAATGTTTTCTTATTCTTACTTTGCTCCAACTCTGTTATTTCTTTAAGAACAATAGATTCAAAAGATTGAATAAGATGATGTGTATTGTTCGGTGGGAGCCATTTACTCTCATTTCTAACTATAGAATGATCAGTACAGCCTACATTACTTTTTGAAAAGAAGTCTATAATCTTCAATTTTCTAACAAATTTAAACAGTTCAACTCTTGTTTTGAAAGCATTATACTTCGGGGTAGGGACAAAGGAAAGGCCTTTGCTAAGTACATTAATCTCTGTAGTGGTCAACACCCTTTTTGAAATGTTACATACGGTATTTAATATCTCCCTTGTACCTCCTGTCTCATGGGGTAATGTTGGTATTGACGAACACCCCTTCCTCTGCCCCTTCCTCTTCCTCTCCCTCTGTAATATACATGCTCCCTCTGATTGTCTATGGTATGGTTGTCCGCGACCGATTTCTTTTTCCATAACTGGCCTATTTGAAAAACCTGTTTGTCAATATTACCCCGAGGTGGTGTAGTATATAATGAGGCCGAAGGATCAAAAACCTCATCTTGGTCACTTCTGGGTCTTTTTCTTTCCCTAGTAATGGTAGGGCTATTAGGCGCTGCCTTTTGTACTTGTCTCTGTACTTCATTTTGTTTCTCATTACGAGTTCTTGATATATGAGACCTACTAGTTTCTCTATTATTCCTCTTACTAAAACTCTTCTTCCTCTGTAGCCTATTAGTATGCCATGGATAGACACTATTGTTCTTATAATCCTGATCATCGCGTCTGAATTTTTCAAACTTCAATAATCTCAAATCACGCTCGAATTGATCTTAGATATATATATATAGAGAGAGAGAGAAGTCAATCTATATATATATATCTATATCTATATCTATCTATATATATATATCTGTACCTAACCAACAGACTGCTAAAAACTGTTTCTTTATCACCACCAAAATTCATGCCTTCCTTTCTGAACACAATACCGATACCAAAACCCTTATCCACACTCTTATTACCTCTCACTTTGACTACTGCCAACTTGCTTCTCACACAGGTCTCCCACCAAGCCATCTGTATCCTTATATTTGTTCAAAACTCTGCTGCACGACTTATATTCCACCAGTGTCGCTATGCTTATATTAGCCCTCTCCTGAAGTCACTTCATTGGCTCCCTATTTATTTCCGCATACAATTCAAACTCCTCTTACTGACTTACAAGTGCCCTCACTCTGCAGCTCTTCAGTACCTCTCCACTTTTCTCTCTCCCTACACTCCTCCCTGGGAACTTCATTCATTGGTTAACTCTTACCTGCATCCTTCTCCTCCACTGTGAATTACAGACTCTAAATCTTGAAGCATCATATGCCTGGAATAGACTTCCTGAATCAGTAAGTCAAGCTCCAGCTCTGGCAATCTTCAAATCGAAGCTAAAACTCCACCTTTTTGAGGCTGCTTTTAACTCCTAACTCCTATTCACTTGTTCAGTACCTATATCTGTTTTATAATTCCCACCTTAAGTAATTCCCTTATTTGTCAAGTTTGTCCATCTTGATTAGATCGTAAGCTCTGTCAAGCAGGGACTGTCTTACATGTTCAGTGTACAACACTGCGTACGTGTAATAGCGCTATAGAAATTATAAGTAGTAGTGTAGGCTAATGGTCAGTAGAGGAAGGGATCCACGTCCATATACCACTCTAACTAGTACACTTATTGTGGAAATGTTGAGCCTTCTAAAACCCACAAAATACCAACTGTACCTATAAATAGGAGACTACTGCAGACAGGCTACAGTACATAAGTAATGCCACACTAGGAAAAGACCAAGGGTCCATCGAGCCCAGCATCCTGTCCACGACAGTGGCCAATCCAGGCCAAGGGCACCTGGTAAGCTTCCCAAACGTACAAACATTCTATACATGTTATTCCTGTAATTGTGGATTTTTCCCCAAGTCCATTTAGTAGCAGTTGATGGACTTGTCCTTTAGGAAACCGTCTAACCCCTTTTTAAACTCTGCCAAGCTAACCGCCTTCGCCACGTTCTCCGGCAACGAATTCCAGAGTTTAATTACGCGTTAGGTGAAGAAAGATTTTCTCCAATTTGTTTTAAATTTACTACACTGTGGTTTCATCACATGCCCCCTAGTCCTAGTATTTTTGGTTTTTAGGTATTCCTGGAAGGCTCACAATACAAAATAAGGGTGTTATTTGTACCTGGATCCTTTATGTGAAGTCCACTGCACTGACCACTAGGCTGCCCCTCTGCTCTGCTGGGATAGCTCATTTACTAGAAATAGTGCCACACAGCCATCCCTATGACTTATTTTTATGCATTTTTCTCTAGAAATATGCACTCAGCACAAAAACTCCTGGAAAATAGCAATTTTCGAAGCAAAAAAATAGGTACTTTGCTATGTGCAAGACAACAATTTTAGACATTTTCAACAAAACACCTACAATTGAACTTGTATGTCATATCGAAAATGCCCCTCTATGTGTTCCAACGCATCCATTCCAATGAAATCGAAAAATTAATGTTTCTTACCTGATAATTTTCTTTCCTTCAGTCGCAGCAGATGAATCCAGGAACTTGTGGACTGTGTCCATCTACGAGCAGGTGAAGATAGAGAGTGCTGAAGTGCACTGCCTTATGGGTCAGTCAGTATTTCTCACAACAAGTCAGAAGGAAACAGAATTATAACATTTCTCCTTCCCCACAGGGAAAAGGGTCAACCCAGAACTGTGAGCAGGTAAGGCTAAATCCAACACACCACCTACAAATTAAACAAAGCAGGACTATGGAGAGAAGGAATAGAAGTCACCAAGAATTACTACCGGAAAAATAGGACGGGGCCCTGGATTCATCTGCTGCGACCAAAGGAAAGAAAATTATCAGGTAAGAAACAAATTTTTCATTCCTTAGCGTCAGCAGCAGATGAATCCAGGTACTTGAGGGATGTAGCAAAGAAGTTCTTAAATAGGGTGGGAACTTGAGCCTGTGGAAAGCATTGATCCTCCCATGCGGAGACCCAGACCTGAAAGGGACAGGAGAAGGAAAGCTTGGCAGAACACGCAACTGCCCAACATCTGTACTTCAGAGAGAACATACGAGTATACGCCCAGGAAGGTATGATGTCACAGTTAGAAGATGCCTGGAAGACAGCTGGGTGTAGAATGCCCACTAGCAAAACGTGGATGCAATAGCCTTCCTGATCTAGTGAGGAAGTGTGGCTTAGAAGTAGACTTCCCAGTTAGAGGACTCATAGATCATGCACAAGAAACAGACCTACAAAAGGCAAAGGAAACTTCCAAAAAGGGAAAAGCATCCAGAAAGCATCCTACCAGTTGGAAAACAAGGGAACAAGAAATCATAAAGCACCTGAGGACTAAAGATGGGACTGAGAGCAACTTCCTCCTTCAGGAGAAATCTGGTAGATCTCGACCTGACGAAGGCAGAAGATCCAAAAATCTGGTTGGACTGAAATCAGGAGCCCTGAAAAACCAAGCCGTCCCAGACGATAGCATGCAGAATCCATAGCACTAGGGAGAACCCAACCTGAACAGAGAGCTTGGTTGTCTCATCCTCAGAAAAACACTGTGTTGTACTTCACTCAGAGCTACACCAAGTTTGCAAAGTCCCCTCAAACATCGATTTGCCCCAAAATGGGAGGCCAATCAGCCACTGTAGAAAACTGCAGCTGCCGTGCAGAGGAGTATTAAAGCAATGGACAGGAAGATATGTAATGCTACTTGCCTAGCTACACCTGAACCAAGTCAAACAAGGGATCAAAATTCCTGAGCCCCCCCCCCCCCAACTGGGGCATTCCCCCACTTTACAACAGCTGCACAGAGCAGTCTTCAGAAAGCAAGGACGACCGAATCGTCAGAAGAAAGCTGCGCTGAATCCAGTAGAAGTGGCAGAGGATGGCTCGCAGTTCCAAGGGCGATAACTCCCAACAGCCAAGAAGGAGGCACTGCAGTAGCCTGACGTTACACAGGTTCAAGGAAGAATTGCTAAACAGAGGCTGTTTGGTCCAGAAACCAAAAATACTTCAAGTCTAGGACAAGAACAAGGAAGTAGCACCTGAGGTGGGACAAAGGCTGGAGCAGAAACGCAACCTAAGTCTATGACCAAAAAGCACTCCAGACACCCCAAGAGCTTGATAGAAACAACCAAATCCTGGAGAAACTGAAGCCCAATCCAAAAGGACTAAAGACGATGAGATAATTGGCGTGAAACTTGCAGACTCCTTAGATAAAAAGAGGAGCCAATCAGCCCAAAGAGCAAGAACCACCACCTGAAAGCTCAAAACACGGACACAGAATCTGTAACAGAGAGAAAGGAGAAGAACTTGCATGAGTGGACAGACAAGATAGTCCATATGACATCTCTACCTTTACATTTCTGTGCCCAACATTGGGGAGTAAATTTGACTCCCTTATCCATCCACATCCTTAAAAGAATTCGGAAATCACAGAACAAAATTACGAAAGGAAAAACTGGGAAATAACCCCACCTCCACTTCCTACAGATCCAGGGAGGACAGAACTCTCTCTGGCTGGACTGTAATTATACCAGATATCCACATGACCCACATGACAAGGAGACCCTAAAGATGCTGTGAACTCCTTGAAGTTGAAACTCAGGAGAAGGCATTACCCTTAGCCTGAACAAAATGTAAATGGGAGCACCCTAGAAAGATACATGGGGCAAGAACACTATGACCCATGTAACTGCAACAGGCAGTGCCACTACTCAGGGAACCTGGTAGCCACACCACTATAAAGAAATCCGAGGAGAGCACCAAGCCCCCACTAGTAGACAGTACAGACGGCATGAGGAGACTCAATGGAGTAGTCGAGATGTGCCAGCCAGCATGCTAAGCAACTAGATGTTGTTGAAGAGAGGATCCTCCCCATTAGCCAGTTTGGCCAGGAGGACTAGAGTTCACGAAGGCTAAAACGACACTGAGGATGTAACATAATCCAGAGACCTGTCCGCTGTCTCTCTGAGATTGGCTACTGTTGGAAACAGGATGCTGGGCTTGATGGACCTTCAGTCTGTCCCAGTATGGCAATACTTATGTAACCAACCTTTCTAGATCTCCTCCAAACAAGAGCCCTTCAAAAGGGTAGCTCTTCAAAAATGATGTAGACGCCCATCAAGTGCCCAAATCCTAAGCCAGAGCTATCATCTTGCCTAGACAGGCAAGAGATGGCTGAAGTGACATGCGCACTAGAACCGTCTGGCATAGGTTTTCAAAAAGGTGCTAGCCAGAGTAGCTGAGAGCCAGCAGGCCAGAACATAAGCACTGCCATACTGGAATCGACTGTAGGTCCCTCTAGCACAGTACCTTGTTTCCAACAGTGGCAAAGCCATGGTACAAACACCTGGCAAGGTCCCAAAATAGAACAATACATTTTAAATTACTTGGAGGAGTAGCCTAGTGGTTAGTGCAGTGGAGTTTGATCCTGGGGAACTGAGTTCAATTCCCACTGCAGCTCCTTGTGACTCTGGGCAAGTCACTTAACCCTCCATTGCCCCTGGTACAAAATAAGTACCTGAATATACTATGTAAATTGCTTTGAATGTAGTTGCAAAAACCACAGAAAGGCGGTATATTAAGTCCCATTTCCCTTATCCTATAAATAAGCAGAGGATGTTCCCTAAGTCAATAATGACTGATGGATACTTCTGCTAGGAAGAAATCCAAACCTTTATGAAAACCCACTAAGCAAATTGCTTAAACTACATTCTTTGGGAAAGAATCCCAGAGTTTACACTGAGATGGGAGAAATATTATCTTCGATTTGGTGAACAGTATATGGCTGTGCAGAACCATGCATTCATGGTAGGCCCACTGCAGAAGGTCTAGAATTAGAAACCTGTGGAGCACTGTGCTCACTCTCCACTAGTCACATTCAGCAGGAAAACTGAAACATACTAAGACAAAGGGGCATTGCCACTGAGAAAGCAGTGCCAGAGCTAGAACATGACAAGCTATGCTAGCAACAGGGTGCCAGACTTGCAACAAACTGCTGAGAAAAACCCACAATTAGTATCATGGCATGGAGAGAGCTGATCCATCCATGCCAAGAACTATTTGCCAAGGCAAGCTGCATAGCACAGCGAAGCAAAAACAAAAAATGCCCCCAAGAAAAAGCGAGGAGACCAGTTCATAACCTGTGAGCTAGAGAGCGACATCAGCCACCAACCAGAAAAACTGTGGAGTGTCTAAAAGCACTGCCACACCATCTTAAAGAGAAAAAAACCCAGCCTGAGAAAACTTTTTTTTTTTTTTTTTTTACAACATGAAAGTCAAATTTGACAGGACAGTAAACTCCTATGAAAAGAAGAGAACCAGAGAACACCCTGGAAGCCAGGAGAGAGGGTTCCCCTATCCCCCAGTCCCCGAGAAGAGCAGAGAGCCTGGGGAAACATGCCTCAGGCATCAGAGAGCTGGTGGCAACCCCACAAGTTCACTACTACATGAACCCACGCAAAAGACACCGTACACAGCACAACCAGTGCTGTCACCCCAGCAAGGAGAAAAATTAAAGAAGAAACAATAGACAGGAAAGACATCCTCAGACGCTCATTCCGGTATTACTATGCCACTGGCAACCAGGAATTTGGGTAGCCCGCAGGGCTATTTGTGATTATGAGAAGGCTTTTACTACTACTACTACTATTAAACATTTCTATAGCGCTACTAGACTTATGCAGCGCTGTACAAATTTACATGAAAAGACAGTCCCTGCTCAACAGAGCTTACAATCTAAATTGGACAGACGAACAGACAGCTAGGGGTGGGGAAATTGCAGTGGTAGGGGTGATAAGTGAGGGTGTTGAGTAAGAGAGTCATGGTTACAGGAGCCCAATCTTCGCGGTGTGGCAAACATTTTCCACAACTACACTTTAAAATGTTGAGGCATTTATACACTACAGAGTTGAATCTTGACCCCTGAGGCAGGCATCATTTGATGCCAAAACACGGCCCATGTCGGGTCACCTGTTAATAAAGTACTCCTGTTGTCCTAATCTTGAAGGCCCAGTGTTACTACTTCTGGTTGCAAACAAAAAGAGCAACACAAATAAAAGCACTAAATCAGGAAGGCCACCCTGGACAGCTGCAAAGTGTCAGTGCAGTCCATGCTCACAGGAGAACTGAACCTCACCCAACAAGAAGTCTTCCACTCTCAGAGCGTCCCTCAAGTTTAAAATACCAAGCAGTGGAAGACAAGGGAATGGGAGATGGACTGGAGGCTCTCGAAAACTCACTCCACAGCAGAATAGGACCAGAAGTAAATACAGCGAAGCTGAAAATAAACTGTAACAGCCCGACAGGAAACCCTCTTCGGGAACTGACACTTCAGCATCAGCATACCCCCTGAATAGACCCCTCAGGCCAGTAGCACCAAAACAAGCAGGAGCGAACTCTCTCTGCTGCACAACATCGGGACTCTCAGCCCGCGCACCAGAAAGAAGGCAGGGCAAGGCTGGTCTATAGCACTAGAGAAAGTATCCCACGCCTTCCCCGGAAGGGAAACGAATAATTCCTCCACAGAAAAAAATAACATCCTTTGAGATCACAGGCAGACCCCCCCCCCCCCCCCCCCCCCGGCCAAACTAGTACTACAGCAGGGCAACACCCCCTATTTCACACCCAAGCAATGTAGATGAGAAAGGGCAAAGAGAAAGCTCACTATAGTGAGACCAATAACTGCCATAATAGCATCTACACATGCCCTGAAGGAAAAAATGGCGTTGGCAGGCTGAAAAAGTCCCAGAGGTCGCTGAAAAGAAACCCAGCTTGTTTCCCGCTCAGACAAATGGCAAGTCCAAACAGAAAAATAAGCACCCCAGCGCCGGGAGAATAATTTCTCCTACCCTAGCCAGTCAGAAGTGTCCAGAACGGACGCGGACTGAAAACCATAAGAATTTAGGGTAATACTCACCACAGTGCTGAGCATGGAGACGCCAGCACTCCTGGGAAGTCAACCAGATGCCCAAAGCAGCAGTCTCACCCTCTCCAGGAAACAGCTACAGCCTCCGAAAAGGCTAGCATAGAGCCAACAGTCCTCACTTCTTGGGGTTGTGAGGGAGGAAAAGGCAGGAGAGGGTAGAAGGTGAAGGAGGGACCGATGACCAGCACCACTCAAACACCCCTAAACTCTACTGAACTGAGAGACCCAGAACAGGAGCCACAATCAGATGAGACCAGGAGCTTGTGAGAGACTGCTGAAGATAGAGAATACTGACAAGTCCAGGGAGAATTCCGTCCCATAAAGCGGTGCAATTCAGCGCTCTCTCCCCACCTGCTGGTAGATGGACACAAACCACAAGTACCTGGATTCATCTGCTGCTGATGCTAAAAAACACTGAGTTCCAACCACGAAGAATCACTAAAACACAAGTCAGAAAGCTAGAATCATACTAAAACAAATAGATGAAACTAAAAAAAATGATCAAAAAATCAAATAAACAAGGGTTAAGCTTTATTTCACTTCTACAATAATTCTATTCTATTAGGGTCTTGTATACTGACCATTATTCCTAACACGATTCATAAAAGGAGTCCTAACAATGAGAAAATTCACAAAGTAAATAACTCACTAATATGGGCCAAACATTCATATCAGTAAGTCCAACATTTTCCTGAACAACATTCAAGACTGTTTTCATATTCACAGTAAAGCATTCCAGTGGTGTGCCCCCTAAAAATGAAATGATTTTTCTACTGATTTTAATCTAATATTTTTCATTGTAGGATAGCCTAATGTTAAAGTCCAGTAATAAAGGTTTCTCCTAGAAGGGATCTCTAACAAATCCACCAACTCTTCAGAAGGTTTCTCCTAGAAGTGATCTCTAACAAATTCACCAACCCTTCCGCATTTGCCCCAAAAAGCGCTTTGAAAATCAGACATATTATTTTGAATCTAATATGCTGTTCAATAGATAGCCAATATAACTCCCTTAGAATGGGTGAAACACTAGCAAACCGACCCAAGCCAACTATTAATATGGTTGCTGTATTCTTTAAATAGCTGCAGTTATTCAATTTACAGTTGATCTGGTAGTATAGTGAATTACAATAATCCAGCAGAGGAAGAATGGCCTGCGTCAAGATTCTAATGTCTTCTTTCCATAAAAGAAGATCTAGTTGCCCGCAGTTGTCCGAACTTAAAATATCTTACTCAAAGCAACTGCTTTTCAAATGAAAGGGTAGAATCTAAACTACTACTATAAATCACTTCTATAGCGCTACCAGTCGTACGCAGCGCTTTACAATTGAACGTGAAGAAAGACAGTCCCTGCTCAAAAGAGCTTGCAATCTAAATCATAAGTACATAAGTAACATAGTAACATAGTAGATGACGGCAGAAAAAGACCTGCACGGTCCATCCAGTCTGCCCAAGAAGATAGATTCATATGTGCTACTTTTTTATTTGTACTGTCCTCTTCAGTGCACAGACCGTATAAGTCTGGCCAGCCCTATCCCCGCCTCCCAACCACCAGCTCTGGCAAAGACCCTATAAGTCTGCCCAGCACTATCCCTGCCTCCCACCACCGGCTCTGGCACAGACTGTATAAGTCTGCCCAGCACTATCCCCGCCCGCCCAACCACCAGCCCCGGCACAGACCGTATAAGTCTGCCCACCACTAGTCCCGCCTCCCACCACCGGCTCTGGCACAGACCGTATAAGTCTGCCCAGCACTATCCCTGCCTCCCACCACCGGCTCTGGCACAGACCCGTATAAGTCTGCCCAGCACTAGTCCCACCTCCCACCACCAGCTCTGGCACAGACCGTATAAGTCTGCCCAGCACTATCCCTGCCTCCCACCACCGGCTCTGGCACAGACCATATAAGTCTGCCCAGCACTATCCCCGCCGCCCAACCACCAGCCGCAGCACAGACTGTATAAGTCTGCCCAGCACTAGTTCCGTCTCCCAACCACCAGCCCCAGCACAGACCGTGTATGTCTGCCCAGCACTAGCCCCGCCTCCTAACCACCAGCTCTGCCACCCATTCTAGGCTAAGCTCCTGAGGATCCCTTCCTTCTGCACAGGATTCCTTTATGTTTATCCCACGCATGTTTGAATTCCGTTACCGTTTTCATCTCCACCACCTCCCGCGGGAGGGCATTCCAAGCATCCACCACCCTCTCCTTGAAAAAATACTTCCTGACATTCTTCTTGAGTCTGCCCCCCTTCAATCTCATTTCATGCCCTCTCGTTCTACCACCTTCCCATCTCCGGAAAAGGTTTGTTTGCGGATTAATACCTTTCAAATATTTGAACATCTGTATCATATCACCCCTGTTCCTCCTTTCCTCCAGGGTATACATGTTCAGGTCCGCAAGTCTCTCCTCATACGTCTTGTAACGCAAATCCCATACCATCCTCGCAGCTTTTCTTTGCACTGCTTCAATTCTTTTTACATCCTTAGCAAGATACGGCCTCCAAAACTGAACACAATACTCCAGGTGGGGCCTCACCAACGACTTGTACAGGGGCATCAACACCTCTTTTCTTCTGCTGGTCACACCTCTCTCTATACAGCCTAGTAACCTTCTAGCTACGGCCACCGCCTTGTCACACTGTTTCATCGCCTTCAGATCCTCAGATACTATCACCCCAAGATCCCTCTCCCCATCCGTACCTAGCAGACTCTCACCGCCTAACACATACGCCTCTCTTGGATTTCTACTCCCTAAGTGCATCACTTTGCATTTCTTCACATTGAATTTTAATTGCCAATGACTTTGAATAACTTTGTGTCATCAGCAAATTTAATTACCTCGCTAGTTACTCCCATCTCTAAATCATTTATAAATATATTAAAAAGCAGCGGTCCTAGCACAGACCCCTGAGGAACCCCACTAACTACCCTTCTCCATTGTGAATACTGCCCATTTAACCCTACTCTCTGTTTCCTATCCTTCAACCAGTTTTTAATCCACAATAGGACATTTCCTCCTATCCCATGACCCTCCAATTTCCACTGTAGCCTTTCATGAGGTACCTTGTCAAACGCCTTTTGAAAATCCAGATACACAATATCAACCGGCTCCCCTTTGTCCACATGTTTGTTTACTCCTTCAAAGAAGGACAAACAGACTAATAATCTAGAAAAACCCTCAATCTTCAAAATTTCACCCGAAGCCAAAACAGAACTATTTGGAACATTTTCATCAAACCAAAGAATCTTAGTCTTTTGTTTATTCAAACAAAGAAAATGTCTAGTTGCCCAGTTGTATATACAAGAAATACAGGGCCCTGTTTACTAAGGTGCACTAGCATTTTTAGCGTCACGCTAATGTTAAGACACCCACTATGGGTGACTACAGCGCGGTTTAGTAAACAGGGCCCACAGTATTTAATAGAACTCAAGAGTACTACCCAAAGTGCCCATCATAGGGCAAAGAAGAAAAATATCAGCAGCAATGTATCACATCTATCTAAATATAAAAGGCTAAATAAATAATGAAAGTGCAATACAGGTAAAAGGACAAATAAAGAAATATAAAATGTTCTCAATAAATAACAGCAGTAGATTCACTATCACAGGCTGTCATAACAGGCAGTTTGTTTACACCATATTGGATCTTGCAGATCTCCTGTCCATTTATATTATTTGGGGCAGGCATCACATTTCCTGAAGACAAGTCAATTAAACATCGTTGTATCAATATTAAAAATTGTGCGAGCCCTTGGTTCCCCACTGTATAGAATATAGGCATACATTTGCTTCCTTACACTGCCTGGTATTATAGAGCAGTTGGCAGTGTCAAAGCATCAGGGAGACATCCAGCATTTTTGCGGCAAAAGGAGCAAAAATGGATTTTGTGTTTAAATTCTGTGAAGCCTTTTGATCCAAATATAGCCACTGAGAGGAAAGCTTTTATTTAAAAAAGGGGGACATTAGACTTTAAACACAATGATGTCATTCGTCACCAACGATTGAGAGCTTTTTAAGTTGACACTTTTGTGGTTTTGTAGCCGTTTGGAAGCCATCCTATGAATGAGAAGAGTTCAACAAATCAGCTACAGCAAGTTTGCCCCTGTCAGGAGATTTGGATGAAATATAGGCTGCATGAAGACTTTTTTTTTTTTTTTTTGAAAGACAGTAGAAACTTCAACTTATGACTCTACAATGATTTAAATGGACAGCATGAGCAGTGAACAGAAATGGACTGATTTCATACATATAATTGAGTATTCTCCTGTTCAGTGGGGGGAGGTTTTTTCCCCATGACAAATGATTAGAAACTTCCAACCATTACGCTTTGTAGCTCGGGTTGTAAAATCTTCCACTAAGGTCTTTCTCCACTTGTTTTTGGGGGGTAAACTATGAACAAGAGAACACCTAGCATAAACAGTTTTAGATCCGAGTAGATTTTGTTTTGGATTTTCTAGTTGTGTCTACTCAAGTTCTCCATTTTGACATTTAGTTAGGTAATTGAAGTCCCCCATTATTATAATGTGGTCAAGTCTGCTAGCTTCCTTAATTTCTGAAAACAGGTCATCTGTCTATTCATGCTAGTCTGGCGGATAGTAGTACAGCCCTTGTCTTTCCTTTCACACATTGAATTTTTATTGATAAGGATTCTACAATACTATTGTTAGACTCCATTCCCTCTAGCGATATCAACCCAACACTTCAATTTGATCCACCCTATCATTGCATATAATATGTACCCAGGCAACTCAGTGTCCCACTGGTTATCTTCCTTCCACCAGACAGCTAACCAGGCAAAGAGGACTGCTGGCTTGAGATATTGGTAAGGAAAGAAGTTGTGCTGGGGCTTGCTGGGCTTTTTTTCCTGTTGAATGTCCAACAGGAGTGGATGATTTCAGAACTTTAAAAATGTGTGCCATGTCTATAGTGACTAATTCCTCTGTATAAAAATGCTAGAAACCTAAAAAATAAGATGAGAGACTTAAGAGTATATATAGCACTAAATGAAGAGGTAGATATAGTAGGCATCTGGTCACCAACACTGAATATCGGCTAGTGCCTAGAAAACTTCTGCATGGCAGCCTGAAGAGTCCTATTACCACCCCCCCCTCCTCCCAAAGAGCACTGGCCCCCACTCCATTCTGATATACCTTCCCCAGAGCAAAGTCCCTCACAGACCCCACCACTTCCTGCAGGCCCCCCTGAGCCTATCTTTAAAATCCCCAGTGGTCTATGGTACAAAGTGCAGAAGCAATCCACACTTTCTCTTGCCCATTGTGGCTTCAGCTTCAAAATGATTGTTGTGACCTCTAGCTGCGGTTTTGTGGTACCAAACTCTATAACAATTCTCTGCAAATGCATTAGAAAGGTGATTTATTATGTGTTTCACATTTTATTACTAACCTTCAAGTACTTTATACTCACATTTTAGAGCACTGAAAGCCAGCTCATAAGACCAGCGCTGACATTTTTCATCTTTGAAATTCGGCAAGGTCAATCCACTTCCACTTCTATTTCCATATTTTACTACAACTTTATCTGGCGGTTTTTCCACACGAATATTCTGAAAAATCTGTGCTGCATTCAGAAAGATATGATCAGGATAGTTGTTCTTTTCATGGAAAAATGCTGTATTTTTTGCAACAGGTTCTGTGCTGCTTGAAGTTGTCAGGTCATTCAGTTTTGGGATTTCATCTGCATCGGTTGTATTTGAATTCTCAAAGTCCATGTTGCTTTTAACATTGAGCATGTTTTCCCCTGCAGACCTTTTAGGAAAAAAATACTGAAGAGGCCAGGATCCAGCTGCCTCTATATATATTAACAACAACAAAAAGAAAATATGCAGTTAAAATCATTTACTTATACATTTCTTAAATACAGTACAGATTAAGAAACTATTTTGAGAGAGAATAAATATTTACATTAAACAGAGCCTAATACTATTTTTTTAAAACAGTAAACCACCTTGACTGGATAGAAGGTTTTTGTTTTTTTTTTTTGTGTTTTTTTAAAGGTAAACCACCTTCCAACTTACTGGATAGAAGCGGGTTAAAAATGCCACATTTAAATTTAAAAGTTATAATTAGCAAAAAAAAACCCCACAAAAACTTCAGGTTTTCTAAAACTGCTCAGTGAATCATTTAGCTGCTTGAACTTTAATGATAATGTGATGTTACTAATATGCAGTCTCATTAACATGTTTTGGTAACCAGAACCCACTGCATAAAATGGGAACTGCAGTAAAATAACACGTATAAATTATATTAGATGGTTATTTTATTTATTTGTAGCATTTGTATCCCACATTTTCCCACCTATTTGCAGGCTCAATGTGGCTTACATTATGCCTTGATGGCGATCGCCATTTTCGGGTACAGAATTTCAAATGGTAATACATTTAGTTATATACATACATAGTAAAGAGGAATACATTGTGGTATTGCATACAAATGATTTTGCGTCAAGGTGCATGCATACATGGTACAGAGGAATGCAATATGGCATTGCATCGAGGTTTCTAAGTAATAAAATGAGTTGTAATACAGGTTAGGTCATCGACTATGTGGTGGCTCATGTTAGTAATTTTAGTATTTAGACCAACAATTAATTTGCTTAGAATTAGGAAGCCAAGGACTGGATTTACTAAAGCATATTACACTGTTAGAACATGCTGGTGAAGTTCACGTGTTATTAGTAAATAGGTCTCATTGCATAAAAAAAAGGGCCTGTGGTAGAGAGTATGTATACACGTGAACTGCCACACAGGAGGGGGAAGAGACAGCAGAGTATGCACCATGGGGATGGGTGGCAGAGAGATACAGTGATAACTGGGTAGAAGAAGAGAAATAAGAGGTCAGGGTGTGTACCTGAGGGGTGGGGGGAGGGGAGGGAGAATGAGAGGTTGGGGTATTGCATGCAGGAGAAGACTTTAGGGACAGGCAGAATTATGGGTCTTGCTGGGAGTTAGAAAGAGATAGAAAACTGCAATTAGCCTAGTGAGAGACAGAACTAAGGAAGCTGCAGCCTGGAAGAGGAAACTTCAGGTCAAAGGAAGGAGAAAATCTGTACAACACACAATGCAAGGAAATAATGCAGAATTTTCAAAAATTTTGTACAGAATTCCCCCAAGAGTGCATGTGCAGAAGTAAAACGAAAAAAAAAAAAAATTCTGATAAAGATTTTAAATCTCACCAATTATTAGGGTAAGAGCACTCAACTATCTGTTAGCAGCCAGAAAGGAGGTTGAAAGCTGGTACATATAAAATATTTTGCTTTTGAAAGCTGATTCAGAGGCCAAATTAGTAATAAGAATACAATGAAACATTTTCATCTGAAGTAAAATTCATATGAATATCTGAAAAAAAAATGAGGAGGTAGCTGAGTCCCTCAAATGGTTTCAGCCCTCTAAAAGTCTGAAAAACTCAGGCAATACCAGCATGATCAAAAGGCTAGAGAACAAAAACTGATAACACAGATAAAAGCAGCTTGGAGATGAAAGTATGGCTTATCTGAAATACTCATTTTCCTTTAACTCCATGGGATTCAGGCCCAGATGCATCAACCAAACGTAAAAAAAGCTAAATCGTTAAAGCCATTACCGAATTTTAAAAAACGAACAATGCTCCAAAAAAAGGTTTGTTCTTTGCATCCCACATAAATTCCATTGCAGTAGTCTATGTGGCTTAGTACCATTGATTGTATCAGGTTGCGGAATGGTTCTCTCGGGAACGGAACATTTTCTTTGTTGTGGATTTCACTTGTCTCTCTAGTGCTAAGTTACGGTCCATTACAACGCCGAGGATTTTGAGTCTGTCTGAGATAGGGAGGGTTTAATCTGGGGTGTTCATGCATGTGGGGTTGTCTGCGCTGGGATGAGAGGATGAGACAATGTGTTTTTTCTTTACTGAGTTTTAGTTGAAATGCATTTGCCCATGAGTCCATGATGTTCAGGCTGAGCTTGATTTTGTTGGTGATTTCTGTCAGTTTAGTTTTGTAAGGAATGTATATTGTGACATCATCTGCATAGATGAAAGGGTTAAGGCCTTGGTTGGCTAAGGACTTGACTAGTGGGGTCATCTTTAGGTTGAAGAGGGTTGGCGACAACGGTGATCCTTGTGGTACTCCGCAGTCAGCTTTCCATGGTGATATGTTTGAGTTTGATTTTACTTGATATGTTCTTGTGGTTAGGAAACCCTTGATCCAGCTAAGTATATTTCCACCAATCCCGAAGTGATCTAGTAATCTTAGTAGTACATTATGGTTTACCATGTCAAATGCACTAGACCTGTTGAATTGAAGGAGGAGGCTATTGTTTCCTATCGCTATCTCCTGTTTGAATTTGGCTAGGAGAGTGAGTAGTACTGTTTCCGTGCTGTGGCGGGGGCGAAATCATGACTGGGACTCGTGTAATATTGAGAATTTACGTAGTCTGTAAGTTGTTTGGTTACCATGCTTTCCATCAATTTGACTACCAGCGGGATAGATGCTACTGGACGGTCGTTAATGATTTCATTTATCTTTTTCTTGGTAACCTTTTGGTATAGGGGTGAGTAGGATATTGCCATTTTCCTTCGGGAAGAGGCCTTGCTGAAGCATGTAGTTTAGGCAGTGCTTTTTTTGTGCCGGTACGCAACGGTACGGCGTACCGGCACCTTTTTTTGCCCCCCTCCCCCCCGCGACACTCCGGGTGAGTCCTGCACTTTTTTTTTTTTTAAGACTCAGAACGCGCGAACGATGCAGCCGGCAGCGATTGAAAGAGGCTGTCTGGGCTGGCGTCTGCGTCGGAGCTTCCCTCACCCTCTGCGAGTCCCGCAAAACAGGAAGTTGTAACAACGAAGGCGGGGCTCGCAGAGGGTGAGGGAAGCTCCGACGCAGACGCCAGCCCAGACAGCCTCTTTCAATCGCTGCCGGCTGCATCGTTCGCACGTTCTGAGTCTTAAAAAAAAAAAAAACTAAGTGCAGGACTCACCAGGAGTGTCGCGGGGGGGGGGGGGGGAGGATTGGGGAGAGAGAGGGAAAAAAACAGATGGAAGGATGGGGAGAGAGAGGGGGAAAAACAGATGGAAGGATGGGGAGAGAGAGAGGAAAAACAGATGGAAGGATGGGGAGAGAGAGAGGGAAGACGCTGGATGGAAAAATGCAGAAAGAAATAGGGGAGACACTGGAAGGATGGGGAGAGAAAGCAGAGCTGCTGGATGGAAAAGGGGAATAGAGAAAGACTGGAGAATAAGAGGAAGGGGCATGGGGAGAACAAGGGCGAGGAAAAGATGAAAAGCCACAGGTAGATGAAGGAAATTAAAGAATAGATATAGTAAGAATGAATTAAATCTGGACAGAGAGAGAGCCTGAAAAATATTGAAGAAGGCAAAGAAAAAGGAGACAAAAATGACAAATGGCACAGAAGAGTTAAGCGAAAACAAAGGAAAGCAGAATCACAGACTGGGACCAATATGGAAAGAAAAACAGTCACCAGACAACAAAGGTAGAAAAAAATCATTTTATTTTCATTTTAGTGTTTGTAATATGTCCAATTTGAGAATTTACATTGGCTGTTTTATTTTGCACTGGGTATACTGGAGCTAAGAGCTTATAGAGATTATTTATAATGAAAAAAAATCACGTTATTTTTTTCTCCTATAGTACTATAATATTTTCAATGATGTCTGTTTATATGCGCCATGGCTGGTATAGGGGGTGTGGTTAATGTGGGTGTGGCTATCATAGGGGTGGAGCCATATGTGGTGACCCCGCCCATAATGAGTACCGGCACCTTTTTTTCTACAAAAAAAAGCACTGAGTTTAGGTGGGATGTGAGGTCTGCTATGAAGCGGTCAGGGGTGGATGTCATTAGGTAGTTGGGACAGGTATCTAGTTTACAGTGTGTGTTGGAGAACCTGCTAATTGCCTGGGTAACTGTTGACGGTAAGGAGAGTGAAGTTTGTCCAGGTTCGATCAGCTGGGTATTCTCCAAAGGTTGGGTTCAGCTCATTAAGGAAGTTTTCGATATCAGTGTTGTCCTGAGGTAGCTTATTGCATAGGTTTATACTACTACTACTACTATTTAGCATTTCTATAGCGCTACAAGGCATACGCAGCGCTATAGAAACACCTAATTTTTTCACTGAAATATTTAGCAAGTTTATCTGCCGATGGGATGTCTGTGTTCGTTGTAGTGACCAAGTTAGTGTCTAGGAGTTTGTTCACCTTATGTTATTCCTTTCTGTGTTACCCACTGCACAAGGCGAGCCCTGCAGCAGCTTCAGGAAGCACAACTACTGTCCACATCCCAAGGAAAGTGACAACACATCCGCTTCTGAAAGAGAAACACACGACAACACTGAGGAACACTACAGGGCCCTCCAGCCCAGTGAAGGAAACACTGCAAAGGCATCTCGATTGGAAGCCCATTCAGACCAACCTTGCTGTGACTTGTGATCGAACAGCCTCTAAGCCCTGCACAGTCTTCATCAAATACCCCAACACCTTGCTACTGTAGTACCGTTTATTTTTTCTTTTCCCTTTTTACGTTTTTTATTCTTTTTTGCTGCTCGTTTCTCCTCTTTTCACCATGAAGTGGCTTCTAATACTGTGCTCAGCCCTCCTGGGCTTCATGATGGGCAACCTACCTGATTGCACAGGCTTTGGACAAATTCCCGTTGTTTGCAACATACCCAGAAAACCTAGAACTCGTAGACAACCGAAACACACCATTAGATGCCCTCTAATGAATTTTAACATCCATCAGCAGAGTATCATGTGTGCGCCAGGCCACAAGCAAATCACCAAGCCCAACCCTCAACCTAAAACTTGAGCTCTCCTGAACTTAAAACATTTCTCTTACACAGAACACACGACCCGCCCAACACCTGCCTAAAACTCTAGCTTTCCTGAACCTAGCAAAACATTCCTTACACAGAACACACAACTCACCCAACACCTGTGGCAACAATCTGTGTTAATGCAACATCCGTGGGGAACAAGACCTTATTAATAAAGGAATTTCTTGAATCTTCTGATCTGGGCTTCCTGTTTATCACCACGACATGGCTTACAGAAATCAAGAGCCTGATACTACCCCACCTATACCCACTCGGATACGACATTCTTCATTCCCCAAGACTAGGCAAGAAAGGGGTGAAGGCCTTGCCCTCCATATCCCTAGTCAAGTTCAGAAGTGTTCCCAGAACTGGAATACATGCTATGTAAATTCCATGATAACTCAAATGAGATTGACCTATTTACTGACTGCCAGGAGCCTGGTCCATGGCCAAACCTATCATATCTGAGATCATTTCGTCCACCAAGTCCCAATTTCCCAGAGTAGTTGCCCTGGGAGATCTAAACTTACATCTAAAGAATGAGGCGGATACCAATGTTCATAACTTCAAATTGTTCTTGAAGATAAATGACACCTTACCACGTTTGGGGAAGGTCCAACCCATGAACAAGGCCATATGCTAGATTTCCTTATTTCCTATCCCACCAACCTGAATGGCTCACCTAAGTGGAAACCTATACCATGGTCCGATCACTATCAACTAGACTTTACCATTAATATCTGTTTGATGAGCCAGCCCAAGCATCAACCTTTTAAACAGATAACCTCCAGAGGGAAAATCAATGAACCAAGCTTCTGGATCGAGTTAAAAGACCCCCTCGCCCTTGAAATACCCACTCATAAAATCAGTAAAATCTGTCTGGCACATGAAAGTCAAATCAATGCTGGATAATGAAAGATCAAGGCAGTACAAAAATCTCTCTGGTACTCTGAAGAGCTCACTCAGCTAAAACAGAAATAACAAAACCTTGAACAGCAATGAAGAAAAAGCAAATCTATTGATGACGGGTCCAATTGGAAACTTGCCTTTTGCCACTATAAACGAAAAGTAGCTGACTACAAACGGAATTACTACAGCAGCATAGTGGGCCAGAATAACCTCAACAATAAAAAAAACTATTCAACCTAGTAAGAAGTCTAACCTCCACCTACTCTGCTGATACACATGCCCCACCGCTCAAGAACTAGCAGACTATTTTGACAGCAAGAACAACCAAATTAGATCTGACCTAGTTAAACGCAACCAACAGATGAAACTTAAAAGATTACAATTTAAGAGCATGTTCAAGCTTGAACCCAATTCAGGGAACTATAGCCAACCAGATATGGGAAACTTTTCAACTGCTTTCATTTGAAGACACAAAATCACTGCTACTAAAATACTCACACTTGCACTGCTTCCTAGACCACCGCTCGAAATTCCTGTTCCAATCCACTCCACCAGAGGTTATCCAATGGCTAACAGATTGCCTCAATAAGCTGCTAGATTCAGGCTCTCTTCCTCTAGACATGGGAAAAATCGTGCTTACACCACTACTGAAGGGCACAGGGCTAGATATAACCTCTACAGCAAATTATTGGCCAGTCATGAGCACACCACTGTTTCAAAATGCTGGAATCTTATATTAGAAAAAATTTCAAAATATATCTGAAAACTTTTTCTAAGTTATACCAATCCCAATTTGGATTCACAATTCACACACAGCACCGAAACCCTGCTCTTAGGGCTAACAACATATGTCAAACAATACCTATGCAAGGGGAATTAGGTTCTATACTTCAATTCGACATCTCGGTAGCGTTTGACACAGTGGATCATGCAATGTTACTCGAAAGACTGAATCAGATGGACCAGTCCTCAAATGGTTCAACAAATTCCTCTCAAACTGAAGCTACTCTGTAAAACAAACAAACATCTTTCAAACCACTGGATCCCGAAATATGGTGTCCCCCAAGGATCCCCATTATCCCAGTATCGGGAATCTCTCTATGGAACTCAGAGATCAGAGATTAACAACCTCAGCTTCCGGAAGACATTAAAAACTTACCTTTTTCCCAAAGCCTACTACATAACGATCTCCACTCATCAAACCCCTGATGGACTACTGACCTACTATATGAAACACCTATCACTCTCACACCCTAGCTCTAAGCAGATAACATGTATCAAATCAGCAAGATAGTATTCACCAAATGTCCTACTTACAATACAGTACCAATTGTATCTAACCAACAAGAATATACTCATTGTTATTTACAATATTGTACCAACTTCCGCCCCTCTGATAATGTAATCCACACTGAACGTTTAGAAGGGGATATTAGCATGTAAGACCTGAATTGAATTTTTTTTTTTAATTTAATCATTTTAAATTTTAACCACCAAGTAAATAACTTGCACAGAAAACTGTAACTATCCAAAAAATATAATCAAAAAAGAAAAACAAACTTTTCAGGCAAACAAATAAGGGAAGGGAAATGGGACTTGATATACTGCCGTTCTGAGGTTTTTGCAACTACATTCAAAGCGGTTTACATATATTCATGTACTTATTTTGTACCAGGGGCAATGGTGGGTTAAGTGACTTGCCCAGAGTCACAAGGAGCTACAGTGGGAATTGAACTCAGTTCCCCAGGATCAAAGTCCACTGCACTAACCACTAGGCTACTCCTACACTCAATCTGTTAAGGAAGGTACACTCAAGTCTATAGTACTGGATCTAAGACTACATAAAGTGGAACACTTTTACAGAAAAAAAATATATATAAGGAAAATTACACCCAACGTGCTACTGAATTCCAGTATTCAAAATAGAGTGTAATCACAAGGGTAAAACTAAACCCCCGTGACCTGTTTCCCTGCGAGAAAAGCAGTGAGGTGAGAAGATTAAAAAAAAAAAAAAACTTACTACCTAACTATACAACATTTACACCTTTCTGTGTTTAAACAAAAATTTAATCTTGTGATTGTACAATTTGAAAAATTTATAAATAAAATAAAATAAAAGTTGACTAAGGAAATTTGAGCAATTTGAAAATTTATATATATACATAAAAAAAAAAGTTGACTAAGAAAATCTGAGTGCCAATGGAGACCTCAGCACTCCCAATACTCTCACCACATTTAGGACAGAATCCTCCTCCTACAGGGTTGCTATTCTAACTGCAAAATAGCAAAGATACTTACCTTTAGCAGGTATTCTCCGAGGACAGCAGGCAAATTTATTCTCACAACTGGGTCGACGTCTGCGTTGGCCCGGGAACCGGCATTTGCAATAGCAAAAAGAAAAAAAAATTGCCAGAGCCTTCTGGCGTGTGTGCAGCACAAACCACGCATGCGCGGACTGACTTCTCGCCCATCGCGCAACTGCACTCTTCAGTTAAGTTCTATAGCATAAGAAAATAAAACAACTTCAAGGGGAGGTGGGTGGGATTGTGAGAATAATCAACCTGCTGTCCTTGAAGAATACCTGTTACAGGTAAGTATCTTCGCTTTCTCCGAGGACAAGCAGGCTGGATTATACTCACAACTGGGGTATCCTTAGCATCCAGGCTCACCCAAAACAACTAATATTGGTCAACTGGGCCTTGCAATGGCGAGGACAAAACACAGATTAATCTGAAACTATATATAGCTAGCTGAGAGTGCAGCCTGGATCAGAATAAAGTGGGCCTAGGTGGGTGGAGTTGGATTCTAAATCTCAAACAGATTCTGCAGCACCGACTGCCCAAACCAACTGTCACGTCAGGTATCCTGCTCAAGGCAGTAGTGAGATGTGAATGTGAGGACTGAAGACCACGTTGCAGCTTTGCAAATCTTTTCAATGGAGGCTAAGTGAGCCACTGACACAGCCATGGCTCTGACATTATGAGCCATGACATGGCCCTCCAGAGTCATCCCAGCTTGGGCATAAGTGAAGGAAATGCAATCTGCTAGCCAATTGGAGATTGTGTGTTTTCTGATGGCAACTCCCCTCCTGTTGGGACCAAAAGCAACAAACAACTGGGAGGACTATCTGAAGGGCTTTGTCTGCTCCACATAAAAGGCCAATGCTCTCTTACAGTCCAAGGTGTGCAAGATGGTTTCGCCACGGTGGGCATGAGGAAGGGGAAAAAATGTTGGCAAGACAATCGACTGGTTCAGATGGAACTCCGATACCATCTTCGGCAGGAACTTAGGGTGCATGCAGAGGACTACTCTGTTGTGATGAAATCCTATATAATTCTCACCACCAACGTTCTAATGTGGGATGCCTGTGTCTGTGGCTCCTGGAGTTGCTGAGCTAGGCTCCGTAGCCAGGATGACGTCACTAACAGCTGATTCCCAGGCAGGGGAATGAGCTGTCAGTGCGCTGCTCCCTGCCACTTTCGGAGCAAGTGGCAGGGAGCGGCGCATCAAAAAACGACAAGCGCGGCACCACAGAACCCCCCCTTCGGCGCATCACCCAATCCCCCCCCCCCCCCGGCACATCAAAACACCTCCCCAAGCACATCAAACCGCATCGCTACCCGCAGATCTCAGTAGTAACGCTGTCCGGCCGCTACTGCTTCTCCTGTTGAGCAGCAGCGGCCGCTACAAAAAGAAAAGAAGCGATAAATGTTTTTAAACCCAGCCCAAATCATTCGCAAATGCCAGAGTCTTACAATGCAGTCTCTGCAGCCGCTCCTCCTCTCACCTCCATGTCACTGCCCCTGGAGTAAGACCCCGAAGGGGAGCAGTGACGTGACAGGCGAGAGGAGGAGCGGCTGCAGAGACTGCGTTGTAAGACTCTGGCATTTGCGAATGATTTGGGCTGGGTTTAAAAACATTTATCGCTTCTTTTCTTTTTGTAGCGGCCGCTGTTGCTCAATAGGGGAAGCAGCAGTGGCCAGACAGCATTACCACTGGCAGCTGCGGGGGGGGCCGCTGGACATGGATGGCTGGAGGCGGGGCAGGGGAGAGGGAGGTGGGGAGGGGGTTCTGAGACCAGACAGGTGGGGAGGGGGGCCCTGCGAGAGGGGGGTGGGGGCTCACACTCACTGTCTCTCAAATACACTCTCTCTGACACACTCCATCTCTCTGTCACACACACACAGTCTCACACACAAACATACACACACGCTGTCTCTGTCTCTCTCTATGACACACACACTCTCTCTCTCAAACATACACACTCCGAGGAAAACCTTGCTAGCGCCCGTTTCATTTGTGTGAGAAACGGGTCTTTTTTACTAGTTTGATATAAGGTGCATGCACTACCAAGGCCTGAAGCTCATTGACCCTACGAGCTGAAGTAACAGCCACCAAGAAAACGACCTTCCAGGTTAAGTACTTCAGATGGCATTAATTCAGTGGCTCAAAAGGAGCTTTCATCAGCTGGGTGAGAACGACGTTGAGATCCCATGATACTGGCAGAGAGGTTTGACAGGGAGCATTCACAAGAGCAAACCTCTTATAAAGCGATCAACTAAAAAGGCTGTCCAGAGATAGTGCTTATCATCAGCGTGTAGAAGGTATTCAAGCAGGGTCTGTGTAGGACAACAGAGAGGATCTAGGGCCTTGCTGTCACACTAGACAGCAAGCTTCCTCCATTTGAAAGAGTAACACCTCTTCGTGGAATCTTTCCTGGAAGCAAGACTCGGGAGACACCCTCTGAAACACCCAAGGAGGCGAATTCTAAGTTCTCAACATCCAGGCCATTAGAGCCAGAGACTGGAGGTTGGGATGCAGAAGTGACCCCTCGTTCTGAGTGATGAGGATTGGAAAACACTCCAATCTCCACGGTTCTTCGGAGGACAACTCCAGAAGAGGAGGGAACCAAATCTGACGTTGCCAATAGGGTGCAATCAGGATCATGGTTCTGCGGTCCTGCTTGAGTTTCAGCAAAGTCTTCCTTACTAGAGGTATGGGAGGATATGAATACAGAAGGCCTGTTCCCAAATGTAGGAGAAAGGCATCAGATGCTAGTCTGTTGTGTGCCTGAAGCCGAACTGAGGGATCTTGTGATTGGTCTTGCGGGCGACGCCCATATTCAGTGACAACTCATGAGGTTGCATTACCCTGCTCAGTCTGTCAGCCAGACTGTTATTTATGCCTGCCAGATAAGTGGCTTGGAGAAACATGCCCTAACGGCGTGCTCAAAGCCACATCTGGATGGCTTCCTGACATAAGAGGGCAAGATCTGGTGACCCCCTGCTTGCTGGTGTAGTACATCGCAACCTGATTGTCTGTTTGAATCAAGATAATTTAGTTGGCCAGCAGATCTCTGAAAGCTCGTAGCTCTAGGAGGTTGATCTGAAGACCTGTTTCCTGGAAGGACCAGGCTCCCTGAGTGTGAAGCCCATCTACATAAGCTCCCCACCTCAGAAGGGATGCATCCGTTGTCAGCACTTTTTGTGGCTGAGGAATTTGGAATGATTGTCCCATGGTCAACTTGGATCGGATTGTCCACCACTGAAGAGAGTTGTGAAAGTCTGTGGATAGTTGGATAACATCCTCCAGATTCCACTCAGCTTTGATACCACTGGGAAGCTAAGGTCAATTGAGCTGGTCTCATATGTAGATGTGCCATGGATGTTATATGAACTGTGGAGGCCATGTGCCTCAAGAGTCTCAAGATCTGCCGAGCTGTGACCTGCTGAGACGCTCAAACTGCGGACACCAGGGACAGGAGGTTGTCTGCTCGTGTCTCGGGGAGATAAGCCCAAGCTGTCTTCATGTCCAGTAGTGCTCCAATGAACTCCAATCTTTGAACAGGAGTGAGATGGGACTTGGTGTAATTTTATTACGAACCCTAGAAGCTCTGCATGGACTCCCGAGCACTGTCCTCTGAGGTGCTCTTCACCAGCCAATTGTCAAGATAAGGGAACACATGCACTCTCAGTCTGCGCAGTGACGCTGCAACTACTGCTAGACACTTTGTAAACACACTGGGCGCAGACGCCAAGCCAAAGGGCAGTACACGGTACTGAAAATGCTGTGTTCCCAGCCGAAATCAAAGATACTTCCCGTGGAAGTATCAAGATGTGTGTAAGCATCCAGTCCAGAGAGCATAGCCAATCGTTTTCTTGAATCATGGGAAGAAGCGTGCCCAGGGAAACCATCCTGAACTTTTCTCGGACTAGGAATTTGTTCAGGGCCCTTAGGTCTAGGGTGGGACGCATCCCCCCCGTTTTCTTTTGCACAAGGAAATACCTGGAATAGAATCCCAGCCCTTCTTCCCCTGGTGGAATGGGTTTGACCGCATGGGCCTATAGAAGGGCGGAGAGTTCCTCTGCAAGTACCTGCCTGTGCTGGGAGCTGTATGAATGAGCTCCCGATGGGCAATTTAGAGGTATGGATTCCAGACTGAGGGTGCTATGTAACCAAATTGATTTAATTAGGTCTCTGGCACTGAAGATTCAAAACCCAATTCTAACAAACACAACTTTAAGACAAGATACCAGAACCAGAGTCAACAAATCTTGTGTAACCAAGTTAATTAGATTAAGTCACTTGGCACAGATACAAAACACAGTTCTACAGAGCACCTTTAAGACAACTGCAGCATAAAAACATGAAATCACTGGCACAGAAATGCAACACAGTTCAAATAAGAAACTAATGGCGTAAAATTATGAAATCACAATGCAACAACAATTGTAAGTTATAGGCAATAGGATAGAAAGGTTCAGAGAGGTCAGACCCTCAACAAGTGAAAAAAGTTTTTTTTTTGTTTTTTGTTAGATGAGATATAATAGAGTCATAAACTATAAGGAGCAAAGCTGGATCTTTAAATTGAATGCTGTTGAGCCTAATGGGCTCAACAGAGAAATTGAATGGCAGTCTTTAATTTGATAGACACTGCTATTGGTTGGTGGAGTCACCCGACTTTTAATTTAAAATGACAAGAAAAAGAAGCCGTGGCCATGTTGGCTGACGGGGTCTGAAATTCTGATACTCTACACTGAGACATAAAGGTAACTGACCACAATAATGTAGATATAAGAAGAACTGGTGAATTACACAGTTACCTGATGTTTGACTGATTTCGTTTTTTCCTCATGGGCATACCTTGAAAAGGCGCTTCCAGTGAAACACGTCGGTATGCAGCCCCATTTTTCAGTTCAACAAGATTCTAAAGCTAAGTAAAAGGATTTCTATTCTTCAAATAAGAAACTATAAAAATAAAAAAAGTTATATATATATATATATATATACAGTGGGGGAAATAAGTATTTGATCCCTTGCTGATTTTGTAAGTTTGCCCACTGACAAAGACATGAGCAGCCCATAATTGAAGGGTAGGTTATTGGTAACAGTGAGAGATAGCACATCACAAATTAAATCCGGAAAATCACATTGTGGAAAGTATATGAATTTATTTGCATTCTGCAGAGGGAAATAAGTATTTGATCCCCCACCAACCAGTAAGAGATCTGGCCCCTACAGACCAGGTAGATGCTCCAAATCAACTCGTTACCTGCATGACAGACAGCTGTCGGCAATGGTCACCTGTATGAAAGACACCTGTCCACAGACTCAGTGAATCAGTCAGACTCTAACCTCTACAAAATGGCCAAGAGCAAGGAGCTGTCTAAGGATGTCAGGGACAAGATCATACACCTGCACAAGGCTGGAATGGGCTACAAAACCATCAGTAAGACGCTGGGCGAGAAGGAGACAACTGTTGGTGCCATAGTAAGAAAATGGAAGAAGTACAAAATGACTGTCAATCGACAAAGATCTGGGGCTCCACGCAAAATCTCACCTCGTGGGGTATCCTTGATCATGAGGAAGGTTAGAAATCAGCCTACAACTACAAGGGGGGAACTTGTCAATGATCTCAAGGCAGCTGGGACCACTGTCACCACGAAAACCATTGGTAACACATTACGACATAACGGATTGCAATCCTGCAGTGCCCGCAAGGTCCCCCTGCTCCGGAAGGCACATGTGACGGCCCGTCTGAAGTTTGCCAGTGAACACCTGGATGATGCCGAGAGTGATTGGGAGAAGGTGCTGTGGTCAGATGAGACAAAAATTGAGCTCTTTGGCATGAACTCAACTCGCCGTGTTTGGAGGAAGAGAAATGCTGCCTATGACCCAAAGAACACCGTCCCCACTGTCAAGCATGGAGGTGGAAATGTTATGTTTTGGGGGTGTTTCTCTGCTAAGGGCACAGGACTACTTCACCGCATCAATGGGAGAATGGATGGGGCCATGTACCGTACAATTCTGAGTGACAACCTCCTTCCCTCCGCCAGGGCCTTAAAAATGGGTCATGGCTGGGTCTTCCAGCACGACAATGACCCAAAACATACAGCCAAGGCAACAAAGGAGTGGCTCAGGAAGAAGCACATTAGGGTCATGGAGTGGCCTAGCCAGTCACCAGACCTTAATCCCATTGAAAACTTATGGAGGGAGCTGAAGCTGCGAGTTGCCAAGCGACAGCCCAGAACTCTTAATGATTTAGAGATGATCTGCAAAGAGGAGTAGACCAAAATTCCTCCTGACATGTGTGCAAACCTCATCATCAACTACAGAAGACGTCTGACCGCTGTGCTTGCCAACAAGGGTTTTGCCACCAAGTATTAGGTCTTGTTTGCCAGAGGGATTAAATACTTATTTCCCTCTGCAGAATGCAAATAAATTCATATACTTTCCACAATGTGATTTTCCGGATTTAATTTGTGATGTGCTATCTCTCACTGTTACCAATAACCTACCCTTCAATTATGGGCTGCTCATGTCTTTGTCAGTGGGCAAACTTACAAAATCAGCAAGGGATCAAATACTTATTTCCCCCACTGTATATATATATATATATATATATATATATATATATAGATTAATGAACATCTAAGACCGATGACGAGAAGAGTATGAAGTAAGTCACCATATGAAAAGTGTTGTATGGTGTACTGCCTGTGAAAGCAATTCTCTCTCTGATGGTCTGAAAACATAATATAGAAAATATCTGTGTATGTGTATATGTGTGTGTATATATATATATATATATATATATCTCCTATATAATAAAACGCACCTCCAACATTCTGAAGCTGACTGCATGGCTGAGGCATTCCTGCTCTCTGTATCCATCTCCTGAATTGACATCACGTACTTCCGGGTTCGTCACAAACAGAAGTGACCAACCACACGAGGTTTCTCGGCTTCAGAATGTTGGAGGTGCATTCTATTAAATAAGATTGGTCAGTTCCTTGAAGCACAGCCAGAGCTCAGCGTCCTGCACAGTAACGCTCAGACACCAGAGAGAGAGAGAGGAGGGGCCTGACACCAGAGAGAGGGGGAGGTATCTCTGTCACACACACACTCTCTCTGTCAATGTCTTTCTCTCTCTCACACACTCTGTCTCACAATGTATCACATTCACTCTCTATGTGTCAGTCACTCACACACACATTCTCTTGGTCTCATACACACAGTCTCACAGAGAGTCTGTCTCTCACACACACTCTCACACACTGTATCTGTGTGAAACACACTCTCACATACTGTCTCACATACGCACTTGCACACACTCTCATTCTCACACATACACTCGCACCCAGACTCACTCTCTGTCTCACACACATTCACTCTCTCTCTCAAACACACAGTCACTCTCACATACACTCTCTCAAACATACACACTCCGAGGAAAACCTTGCTAGCACCCATTACATTAGTGTCAGAAATGGGCCTTTTTTACTAGTATATATATATATACACTAGTAAAATATAAATATATAAACAGTGATCATTTATACAGCTTTGCATTACACATGAAATTTTGATTATTGATAGTATCTAATATAATAAAACGCACCGTGAACGTTCTAATGAGGACAACGTTCTATGAAGCCATCTGACGTCACTCCCAGGCTGAGGCTGAAGGGTTCGTGGATTCGTGGTGTGAAGCCTCCCTTCAAGCCAGCCGTCTCTGCCCCACCCTCGCGACAAAACAAACAAATCCGGAAGCGAAACGTCAGGGAAGGAGGCGGCGCTCCCGACGTCTAGCCTTCCCTTCGCTGTGTTCCGCCTTCAAAATAAGGCGGAACACAGCGAAGGGAAAGCTAGACGTCGGGAGCGCCGCCTCCTTCCCTGACGCTTCGCTGCCGGAAACGCCACGGAGGTAAATTGAAAAAGAAGAAGAAAAAAAAACGATGCATGGATGCGAAGGGGGGGGGGGGGGGGAGAAGAGGGCGGGCCAGGCTGGGACATGGGATAGAGAGGAGCATGGATGCGAGGGGGGGGGGGTCATGGAAGGGAGAGAGGGGACTTGCTGGAAAAGGATGAATGGAGGGGGCAGGGGACAGAGGAGCATGGATGGGCATGGATTGCGAGGGCAGGGCTCAGGGAGAGAGGGGAATTGCTGGAAATGGATGAATGGAGGCGGCAGGGGACAGAGGAGCATGGATGGGCATGGATGAATGGAGGGGGCAGGGGACAGAGGAGCATGGATGGCCATGGATTGGGAGGGCAGGACTCAGGGAGAGAGGGAAATTGCTGGCTAGGGATGAATAGAGGGGACAGATGGGCATGGATGGATATGGATTGCAGGGCAGGCCTCAGGGAGAGAGGGCAATTGCTGGATAGGGATGAATGGAGGGGCCAGGTGACAAAGGAGCATGGATGGGCATGGATTGGAAGGGCAGGACTCAGGGAGAGGGGAAATGCTGGATAGGGATGAATGGAGGGAACAGATGGGCATGGATGGATATGGATTGCAGGGCAGGCCTCAGGCAGAGAGGGAAAATGCTGGATAGGGATGAATGGAGGGGGCAGGTGACAGAGAAACATGGATGGCCATGGATTGGGAGGGCAGGGCTCAGGGAGAGAGGGGAATTGCTGGAAAGGGATGAATGGAGGGGGCAGGGGACAGAGGAGCATGGATGGGCATTGATTGGGAGGGCAGGGCTCAGGGAGAGAGGGGAATTGCTGGAAAAGGATGAATGGAGGGGCCAGGGGACAGATGGCCATGGATTGGGAGGGCACAGCTCACACTCTCTCTCTGATATACAATGTCTTTCTGACTCTCACTCTCACACACTCTGTCTCACACTGTATCACATTCACTCTCTATGTGCCACACAGTCACTCACACACTCGCTTGGTCTCATACACTCACTCAAACAGAGAATCTGTGTCTCACACACACTCTCTCTCTCGCCCACACACACACACTCTCTCTCACACTGTGTCTCACATACACACTTGCACACACTCTCATTCTCACACACACACTCTCTCACAAACACACTCACTCTCTCTCACACTGTGTCTCACATACACACTTGCACACACTCTCATTCTCACACACACACTCTCTCACAAACACACTCACTCTCTCTCACACTGTGTCTCACATACACACTTGCACACACTCTCATTCTCACACACACACTGTCTCACAAACACACTCACTCTCTCTCTCACACACTCACACTTTCACTCTGACTCTCAAACAGTCACTCTCACATACACTCTCCCAAACATACACACTCCGAGGAAAACCTTGCTAGCGCCCGTTTCATGTGTGTCAGAAACGGGCCTTTTTTACTAGTGTCATAATAAGTGGGCATTTATTAATGCATTCAGAAATGCCATGCATACACTTAAGACTTGTAATCAACAGATCTCCAAACATAAAAGCAAGGCAAAAATCCATTTATCTTAAATTCTTCACATAAGCAGATGAACGATCTGGTGCACATTACAAGTGAAATCTTCTAGTTGTTCAAAACATAGTATTCATCTTGTCTGTATAGTCACTAGGAAAAGCCTGAAACCCCGACTGAGTTGCCCCCTCGAGGGCAGAGATTGGCCAATCTTGCTCTATAGTTCACTTTCAAATTATTTAAAAGTTCTTGTAGACGATAAAAGGCATTGGAATTTTCACAGATATACAGAATGAGTTCATGAGGAACAACAGCACCAGTTTTCCCATTCTACCCTGTTCACAACTCTGGTCTTTAAAAAAAATAAATAATAATAATAATAAAAAAGCTGCACCAAGATTATTTCATTTCATAAAAGCCATCATGAAGTGGTTACAGCTGACCAGGAATGGATATGAAGTGGCAATCTATAAACAAATAAATATCAGTATCTCATTAATACTCCATTTAATAGCCTACCACAAGGCAAGAAAAAGGAACGGAAGGAGCCAACCACCACAAATCAGGATGTAAAAAAAAAAATGTGATTAAACAGTTAATGCATATGTATATTGCTAGACTTGACGTTCTCTTCTAGTATTAGATTTGAGATATTTTCTAGGCTAGATTGTAAGCGCTTTGAGCAGGGACTGTCTTTCTTCTATGTTTGTGCAGCGCTGCGTACGCTTTGTAGCGCTATATAAGTGCTAAATAGTAGTAGTTTTAAAAGTAATAGAAATAAAAAAAAACCAAAGAAAATTAAATGAGAGTATATTTTATTGGTCTAACTTAATACATTTGACTAGCTTTCGCAGGCAATACCACCTTCTTCACGGCTACCTAACCATTTTATCCTAGGTTTTAAAATTACTGGATCACATTCACCAGTTTCTTTTGGATTAGAACCTCATCTTTGATGATATAAATAGACACTTCTCACCACTATTTTTCTAATTATTTGTTTATTCTTTTTCACACCAGTAGCATATTTTATTTCTCAGCATGTTCTCTCTCTAATTTATACTTATGTTTGATTTATGATTTTTCTTTTAAGAACCCCTGAAGAAAGCACTTTTATTATTATTCTTTGCCGAAACACTGCAGTGTTGGGTCATCTATGTTTAGGAGAACCTATGGTATACCGTCTGTATGGACATTGTACACTCCTTTTGGATTTAGCATCTTGAAGATCTGTTGTTAATAAACTGAGACATTAGCTGACATACGGTTAAAGCACTGGGTTGTTGTTTTGGGGGGTTTTTTTTATCCTAATGCAAAATGAACAGAGTTAAGTGATACAAGTACTACTACTACTATTTAGCATTTCTATAGCGCTACAAGGCATACGCAGCGCTGCACAAACATAGAAGAAAGACAGTCCCTGCTCAAAGAGCTTACAATCTAATAGACAAAAAATAAAGTAAGCAAATCAAATCAATTATTGTGTACAGGAAGGAGGAGGGTAGATGGAGGCAGGTGGTTACAAGTGGTTACGAGTCAAAAGCAATGTTAAAGAGGTGGGCTTTCAGTCTAGATTTAAAGGTGGCCAAGCATTTAGCATTTATGTTTCACAATCAGTTTAGTTGTTAACATCGTCTTGGCTGGAACTTTATTTCGGTAAGCAATTAATAGATATATTTAAGTACTGTACCACTCATAAAACTGACCTTGCATTATACACCCAACCACTACCTGTAAATAAATAGGAAAACACTAGTGCCCTGCAAAACTAGGGTTCATTACTAATAACACACACAGACAGAATATATATACAGGAAACAAAATAAATCAATAGCAAAACTTACGAGTCTCTGAAAACCACACGATCCTGTAACAAAAAACCTCAAATTGCTGTCTCCTTACCGTGTGTTACTGCGCCTGCATTCGCTTGACACTGCCAGCAGCTCCGTGCGCACCGCGAAGCTAAACGCGAGCCAACAGGTGCCAAACTAGCGCCCTCCTCCGACGACAAAGGGTACGCAGCAGCATTTGCCACTGCTACGAAAGCCCGAGCCCCCTCCGTCCTTCCTACCGTATCCAAAAATACGTTCCCACCCACAGACGACAAAGGGGGACGAGGGTGGGGCGCAAGGAGGGCACGCCCGCGGCCTCTCCAGGAAGAAAGGAAAGAGGGCCTCAGTTCCGCGGGATGTGATTGGTGGCACCCTTTGATGGAACGAGCGGAAGGCGGAGCTGCTGATGTGCGAGTGGGAGATGATTGGCGGGAGAGGGGGAAGGGGCGCGGCCATATGCGGCGATCGAGCCAGAGTGGGTGTGTTTTGTTGTGGCGGCGCGTGGCCGAAAGAAAGCAAGGAGGGAAAAGGGGAGAGGATGGGCATGGGGGGAAGGGAGGGGCCGTTTCATTCAAACGTAGAACTAACCGATTCTGCTGCTCGAGAAAAGAGGGAAGGGGATGGGGATTTTTGTGGTAGAATCTTTTTTCCCCGTAACCTCATCGGTTGAGCTCCGCACTGCGATTTATATCCTCAACAAATGGAGGGGCAAAAGCGCAGAGAGGTTGCGTCTACATGTTTGGTCACAAACCCTAGGGGACCTTTTTTATGTGAATGTTTTTTAGTCACTGATGCTTTCCAGGCTGTCGTGGACTTCCCTCTCCACCCCCCCTCACCCCGGTCTGATAGTATTGTCCAGGTCCACGGTTTCCACGGCAACGGTGGTACGGTCGCGGACGCGGCTTGTTTTCTTTTGTCTCTCCAGAACTTTTTGCAAGAAAGTTTGCTGATGGTCAGCACGACAACAAAACCTTTCACAAAAACTTGCGTTTTGTATTTTGAAACTCAGTTTCTGCTTGTTAAATGTCCTTAAGTTTAGTAGCCTAGCTAGTTTGGAAGACGTTTCTTTCACCGTGTTTGGCGTGCGTGGTCAAGCTAAGAAGCCACGTCTGTGACATATTTGAGGGAGGAGATCATTTCAAAAATAGTTGCAAGAACCCTGGCATACATGGCAAAACTTAGTGGAGTTGTCTAGCGGTTACAGCAGTGAGCTGAGAATATGAAAAGCTGGGGTTGACATCCTGCGTCATAGTCAGATTGATGCTCGGCCAGCCCACCTAACGCTCTGTTGCGTCATTTACTTATTAACCTGTCTTAATTCACATTAATGTAAGTTATGTTCTTAACATTTAGGCATTATTGAGAATAATGGGATTCATTAATGCATTAAATGAGGCTATTAGATTGTATGCCACTGTTGGACATCTACTGTACCTATATGTAACTCACCTTGAGCTCAGATTTAGAAAGGTGGGCAGTCAAATCTAAAATCCAGGCACCTGTTCTAATGTGTTTAAAGAGAGAAGACACAGAGCTTCAGTTGCCTGATGCACACATGTTGTATATAGTTTTGTTAAGGCTTTTGTAGGGGCCAGTCTCTGATTCTCCATGTTATGGTGTCAACAAAGAGCAACAGGATTCCAGTGTAAGAACTCTCTAAAGTTGGAAAAGGCATTGAACTCTCTTGCATAACTGGGAGTTTCAATGTGGATGAACAATATGATATGAATGTGAAAATTAGTGGATTGGGGGGGAGGGTCTAAATCTTTGGTCACTTTTATGTTTATTACCTTAGTACTTACCTGAATTATCTATTTCATGTTTCTTGCCTCTTTTTCTCTAGGCTGTCCAATTAGATTTGAATCAACTTTTCATGTTCTAAGGTTTTTAATCTTTGGCAGCATACAATGAACTCATCATGAAGAATCTTCCAATGGGAAAGCAGCATTAACAATCCTTGCAGACACCATAATTTGCACTAGTCTCACTAAGATTTCATGTGAAGTAGATGAACATTGTTGCTAATGCTAAATTGACCGTTCCCCCAGCAACCAATATGACCTTACTATTTGTCCACTATAATTTGCAACCAAACTACCCGATTGCTTGAGTTTCCCCAAGAAATAAAAGTTGGCCTTTTAAATTGTAAAAGATTACTATTCTTCTTTCTATAGCGTTACAAGATGTACGCAACACAGTACATACACATAGATATGACAATCCCTGCTTTATAGACCTTGGGGTCTATTCAAGACAGACAAACAGGACAAATTAGGGAGCTTTCATTTATTATGGGGAATTATTAAAACAACATGAATATTTGGGTTAAGATTTAAAAGCAGCCTCTAAAAGGTGGGATTTTAGCCAGACTATTCCAGGGACCCAATACAACAAGATGAAAGGAGCATAGTCTGGATTTGGTGTTGGAGGAGAAGGGCACAGATAACAGTGTTCTGAGGAGTGGTAATGAGGAGCTAAAGAATGAATGCACTTATAAGTCAGTAAGAGAAGTTTGAACCATATGTGGAACAGATAGAGGGAGCCAATGAAATGACTTAAGGGGTATTTACATGAGTAAGCAGCACTGGCAGGTTAGTTGTGCAGCACAATTTTGAACAGATTGAATGGGAGAAAGATATCTCAGTGGGAGACCTTTGAAGAGCAGATTGGAATAGTCTAAGTGGGAGGTGATAGATTAGGGTTGTGGTAGTGTATTTAGAATGGAATGGATTCTGGTAATATAATAAAGAAAAACATATTTTAGCAGTCTGTTGGATATGTGCAGAGAGAGATGAGCCAAAGATGAACCCTATGGTTGTGAGCCAAGGAGAATGGGGAAGATGATAGTGTTATCCAGAGAAATAGAGAGAGTAGAGTAGCTTCCTCTGGGTGTGCATGGAGAACATTTATGACTGATTCTTGTTAATTGTAACGTTATTCAGTATACTGTTAATGTAATTGAGTTCCATTAAATGTAAGCCATATTGAACTGAATTTAATTTTTGGATAATGTGGGATATAAGAATAAATAAATATTGACATATTCACAGGCTGAAGTTATGAGGCCAAGCATAGTTTGGCTGAGTTGTGTATTGCAATCCTGTAATGGAGAGGTTTTAACTTAACTGGCTCAGAAGGTTGACAAACTTGAAACATACATAGAAATAAAATGATTTCCTCTGTTTGAGAATATACAGAACTGTGTATTTTAAACATGCAACATTATTTGTGAGTTGAGGCTTGGCACAAGCTAAAGGGGCTCTCCTTCACTTTGTGGTGGTACTTCAAGCCACTGTAGAGCCAGTCAAGGAGCCTTACATAAGTATTTCCATACTGGGAAAGACCAAAGGTCTATTGAGCCCAGCATCCTGTTTCCAACAGTGGCCAATCCAGGTCACAAATACCCGGCGAGATCCCAAAAATGTACAAAACATTTTATACTGCTTATCCCAGAAATAGTGGATTTTCCCCAAGTCCATTTAATAACGGTCTATGGACTTTTCCTTTAGGAAGCTGTCCAAACCTTTTTAAAACTCCGCTAAGCTAACCGCCTTTACCACATTCTCTGGCAACGAATTCCAGAGTTTAATTACACGTTGAGTGAAGAAATATTTTCTCCGATTTGTTTTAAATTTACTACATTGTAGCTTCATTGCATGCCCCCTAGTCCTAGTATTTTTGGAAAGCGTGAGCAGACGCTTCACATCTACCCGTTCAACTCCACTCATTATTTTATAGACCTCTATCATATCTCCCCTCAGCCGCCTTTTCTCCAAGCTGAAGAGCCCTAGCCGCTTTAGCCTTTCCTCATAGGGAAGTCGTCCCATCCCCTTTATCATTTTCGTCGCCCTTCTCTGCACCTTTTCTAATTCCACTATATCTTTTTTGAGATGCGGCGACCAGAATTGAACACAATATTCAAGGTGCGGTCGCACCATAAAGCGATACAAAGGCATTATAACAACCTCGTTGTTTTCCATTCCTTTCCTAATAATACCTAACATTCTATTTGCTTTCTTAGCCGCAGCAGCACACTGTGCAGAAGGTTTCAACATATCATCGACGAACACACCTAGATCCCTTTCTTGGTCCGTGACTCCTAACGTGGAACCTTGCATGACGTAGCTATAATTCAGGTTCCTCTTTCCCACACGCATCACTTTGCACTTGCTCACATTAAACGTTATCTGCCATTTAGACGCCCAGTCTCGTAAGGTCCTCTTGTAATTTTTCACAATCCTCCCGCGATTTAATGACTTTGAATAACTTTGTGTCATCAGCAAATTTAATTACCTCACTAGTTACTCCCATCTCTAGGTCATTTATAAATATGTTAAAAAGCAGCGGTCCCAGCACAGACCCCTGAGGAACCCCACTAACTACCCTTCTCCATTGAGAATACTGTCCATTTAACCCTACTCTCTGTTTTCTATCTTTTAACCAGTTTTTAATCCACAATAGAACACTACCTCCTATCCCATGTACTCTTACTACAGCTTCTCAGTGGACTTCGTAGAAGAGAGTCAATTATTGGGCTCATTTTCAAAAGAGAAAAACTTCCAAAAAGTGGCAGAAGTCTGCATTTAGACGTGTTTCTCACAAAAACGTCAAAATTGATATTTTCAAAAACAATTTATAGAAGGTTTTCTATGAAGTCCGGCCAAAGTGAGTTCAGATCACAAGGGGGCTTGCTAAGGGTGGGATATGGGTGTTCCTAACACTTGAACATTTTTCAGCCATAATGGAACAGAACAAAACCGTCCAAGACTAACACTAAGATGTTTTGAGCTAGACCTGTTTTTATAACGAATAAGTTACAAAAAGGTGCCCTAAATGACCAGATGACTACTGGAGGGAATCAGGGGTGACTTCCCCTTACTCCCCAAGTAACTAACTCCCTCTCACCCCCAAAAATGTGATTAAAAACATTATTTGCCTGCCTCTATGCCAACCTCAGATGTTATACTCAGGTCCATTAGAACAGCATTCAGGTCCCTGGAATAATCTAAACCTTTTAGTAACACGAAGAAGGACTAATGTGCTGAGTTTTTCTTTTAATGACCACGCACTAATTTTCCCATTAGCACATGAGCCCCTACCTATTTTGTACAATACTGTACAGTTTAATTAGTAAACACTTGTTGAAGAATTTGTTACATCAGGGATTTGCTATAACTAGCTCCCAGTAGCATACACAATGGAGTCTTAATTATAATTTTGTGTATACCGGAGCATTTTTACATGCCATTCTATGAAAAACATGTAGCAAAATAATAATTATCCTTTTGGGAAAGTGTTAAACTTTAAATAATACATGATGTAGTACACATAGTTGTGATATATTGTAATGTCTTTAATCTTGTAACGTTTAACAAAATGCAAAATCTGATTAACAGAAAGAAGAAAACTGCTAGTGTTAATAGACTTTAAAATAAATGCAGCAATCTGATACAGGTAGCGAGCTATAAAAATCAAATAGACACAACTAATTTTGAATGCTTTTATATTGTACTGTTCTTTTGCAGTTTTTCCAAAGTTTCCTTGTTTTATAGGTGTAGCATTTTTAGACATGTTTAGCTTCAAATGATACTGCTAATTACCAAGGGTCAGTCCATCTCTATCCGCATACGTAATTTTGTTTGTGCTTATGCCAACAAGCTATGCTGAACAATTCCAGCACGTGCATACAAAGATATGTTTAGCAGTGTAAAATGAGAAAAACAGGAGCCACGCAATGAAAAACAATAGAATGGTGGAGAAAACCTGCCACGGTGCTACCTGAATAGAAAGGAATATCCTCCTACTGCAGGGTTTGAGAGAAAGAACTGGTGGAAATTTTTTCTGAGGTTGACAATGAGGTGGGACCTGTAGGAGAGTTGAGTACCATGGGTCCTGCCTGCTGTTGAAGTGAAAAGTCACAGAGCTCCACATTGTGGCATGTGGGGAACTTGGGCCTGCCTGCCTGAGAAGGGAAAAGACTTACTGCAGAGCTGACAGCTGTGCCTTGGCTTCACCTTCAGAGCAAGACGAAGTACAGGGAAAAGAAGTGGTGCCTCGCCATCCCTGGCACTCATACCCTACTTGCTGCAGTCCTAGATGACTCCAACTCCCCCCCCCCCCCCCCCATTCACTCATACTTCCTGGTACTTTTTTTTTTTATATATATACATTTCATTTTTACTGTGCCAAGAACACCTCTTGTACAACTTAGGAGAACAGTAAGTACATCTTTACACAGGAAACCACTACCCACAACTTACTGTCCCGCCTCCTATATTAGTCCACAACAGGAGCTAAAGACCAAGTCACTATTCTGGGAAAAAATAAACTAATACATTCCATCACAAAAGAGACTCTGAAGGGAGATGTGGAAGACAATTATATCTGAGGTGTAGATGTAATCTCCGTTCCAGGTGGCAGAGAAGGAGCACCCCCCCCCTCCCCCCGGGATCCAGGAACGCTTTCAACTGCAAAGGTTCAAAAAACACATACTTAACAGAATTCAACTTCACCACACATTTACAGGGATAATTGAGCCAAAAAAGGCCCCCCAAGTGAAACACAGTGGGGCGCAGCTTAAGAAAAGCTTGTCGCCTCCTCTGTGTTACCTTGGTCACATCAGGATACATCCGTACTTGAACATTCAAAAACTTTTCTTTCCGATAAAATAACTTCAGTATCCAATCTCTATCTAACTGCTGTGAAACAAATGTCACTATAAGAGTAGCTCACTCCCGCCGCTCCTCTTCACCCTCCAACTCCCGAATAAAGTCCAAGGTGTCAAACCGCACATCAGACTCCATAATAGCAGCCTGCTCGCCTTTAGCCACTCACTTAAAAGGCTGCAAATAGTAAATCTGCGAGATAGGCGGGCATGCCGGTTCAGACACCTTCAACACTTCAAAGAGATATTTTTTAAAAGTCAGAATCGGTGCAGTCAGCTGTTGTTTAGGAAAATTTATCACTCGCAGAGTGTTTGCCCTCTGCCAATTTTCTAGAGCCTCAATCTTCCTATGTAACCATTTATTTTCTTTAATAATGGTTGTTTGTACCGATTGTACTGACTTAATGGCCAAATCATGTGCCTCAGATCTTTCTCCTACTATTTTTAATTGCTGTCCCAATTGTGAAACAGTCTCTGTTGGAAGCTGTGAGGCCTGCGACAGTAATAACATTTTCTTTGATAATGAAGTTTCCAAAGTAAGTAAAGCATCCCATATAGTTTCCTAGGTGAAATTAGGAGGTTTAGGCAAAAGTGAAGACTTACTCAAAACTTCAGCGCTCCTCTCGGACCCCAGGGAGAAACCGTCCCCCTCCTCCAGTATTCGTCCCCCCGGAGCTCCGCCACCTTGCACGGGGTATGCTGCACTCTCCTGCCCGAGTCAGGTCCTGTCACGGGGCTGTCTGCCCCCTCCTTGGAGGCCAGGAAGCCCCGTCCACTCGTATCTTGCACCGAAGCAGGCATGGGAGGCGGTTCCCTTACCTCCGGGCTGAGTTCCATCTCAAGCAGCAGGGACGCTTTGCCTCTCTCCGCCCCTCCCGTCAGCAAGACTTCCGAACTCCGCTGGCTTCCTCCCACCATGACAAAGCGGTCCATCATGCCCGAAGCGGGCCCCGCAGGCGCCACAGGACCAGGCACCCGCTTGCCCTTCTGCTTCGGCATTCCGTAGGTAAACTTTACTCAGGAAAATCAGTCACCCTCCGAGCAACCTCGCCGCCCTCCCTTCATGCCGCCATCTTGGTGTCACCATACTTCCTGGTACTTCTGTTTCATATAGGTGTACCCTTACCCAGGAAAGTGATAGTATTATGTACACTTGCATGCTCAAGTGGCACTTAAATGCAGGCATCCAGTTATAGAAATGTCCTTCATATGTGCACATATTGGCCTATACCCATGCAAATGACATTATAAAATTATCCCATAACAATATATATGTCCAAAATTAACCATCTAAGAGGCCCAGGTTTTTTTTTTATAAAGCACTTATATGGTTGGTCCCATCTCCAAATGCATAAGTGCTTTTGAATAATGACTGCAATAGTTTTATTCCAGGACTGATGAAATAGAATTGTTTGTAGGTTCCATCCCTTCCCAGTGAATTATCATGAAAAACATGTGATGTACAATTAATGCACAATTGCACATATTCATTCTCACTGGACATCTGCTCTGATCTAGTTTCCAGGTGCATGAAAGAAATACGGAGTTTCTTCTCTGCATCCTTTGACATGCTGTACTGTCTCAAAAGTAAAACTCAATACTGACAAATTATCTTTGCCTAATTTGTACAGATAACATAGTGATATGTTGATGATTTCCTCTTCTTCAGTTCCTAAAAGCTGGTCAGTCTTTTTTGCAGATCCCTTTCCTGTTTTCCTGCTTCAGGAGCTGCAGAAATAAGCAGATTGCTGAAGAAGTAGTTTTCCTTATCTAAGTTGACCAGTAGTTCTCAATAGCAGGACATCCTAACAGAACATAGCTGAGATTCATTCAGTCATTGATGTTAGCACAAGGCTTCAGCTTTTTACAGTTAATTCTGTCTTCATTTTGATTAATCATGTCTTACAATCTCTATTTTTCTTGACTTGGAACACAAAATAGAAGTCCTATCTTTAAACACTTTGAGGTCAATATTCAGTTGAGAAGTCCTAATGTAAGATAAGTACATGGCTGACCTTATCTTTAGGATGGATTTTCAACAGCACTATCTATATAAGTAGGACCACTGAATATGCTGTCCTAATCTTAAACAGATAAATATCTGTTTATATTATGACAGTTCATAATGCAGTCCTATTTAACCAGATAAGTTTTGCAGTCAAATTAGCCTCTCTTGTGGTCTCTTTTTATGCGCATATCCCTGGATTCTATAAATTGCACCTAGGGTTCCACGCTGAAATCTAAGCGTATTCTATAACAACATGTGTAACTTAATTGGCTTTAACAAGCCAATCAGTATTGTTAACAGCACAAGCAATAATGAGCACTAAATGACAATAATTAAAATTTCCATGCACAAATCACTAAGCATATTCTGTAATGTAGAGTACCTAAATTTCAATGCGTGCAGGTAAAAAGGGGCGTGGTTATGGGTGGGGAAATGGACATTTCATGGGCATTCCAAAATTTACATATGTTCTTACAGAATATGGCCCTCTGTGCCTAAATCTACGCACCAGGATTTACACCATGCAGGGCCGCCAAGAGGGGGGCGGGGGGGGGGGTGAATTCCCTGGGCCTCCAAAGGGGGCCGGGTGCCGGGGTCTCTCTCCTGCTCCTGCCAGGACCCGAGTGATCGCGTCCCAACAGGAGCAGGAAAGAGAAAACTCCGGCACCGCAGCTGGCCCCCTTAACAGCTGGGGAGAACCTAGAGGAGCAACTTCAGCGCTGCTCTTCTGCCCAGCTGAGCAGCAGCTTTTCCTTTCAGGGCACATGCTCGGCTTTGAAACTGAGCATGCCCTGAGAGAAAAAGGAGCCACAGGGGCAGGCAAAGCACTGAGGGAAGACGTCTTCTGCTGGCGGTGCCTTGGGATCCCCGCCAGCCAACAAGGTATTTCAGCAGTGATCTGGGGGGGGGGGGCAGCGGCGACGATTGCGAGGATGCGGTGCCAATCCAGGGGGCGGCGGCACTGCCCTGGGCCTGGTTCAGTCTCTTTGCAGCCCTGATGCCTTGTTTTTGTTGGTGTAAATGGAGATGCATAGATGTAGGCACTAGGATATAAACTAAGCATATTCTATATACTGCACCTACATCTAGGTGCTGCTTATAGAATATGCTTAGGCAGAAATATTTTCCATGTGGATGTTTTAGGCACCATGTGTAGAATCCCCCCCATAAGGAGAAATTCTATAAAGTGCACCAAAAGTTAGGTGCCAAAATGCTAGACGTTAAGTGTGGATTCTACAACAGCATCTGGTTGCCCAGATTCCATTATAGAATCCTAGCTTAAGTATTTATGAGCCAACATCTAGGTGCATCTACTTACACCAAGTGGCACTTTCCCCCAGATTCTATATAGAGCGCTTAGATTTAGGCAAAAAATTGGCGTGGATTCTATAACACTGCATGTAACTTAATTGGCATAGCAAGCTAATGAGAGCTGATATCAGCACTTAACAAGCAATAATGAGCACTAATTGGCACTGATTAGAATTTAGGTGCACAACTTGCTAAGTGTATTCTGTAACGATGTGCGCCGAACTTCTAACACATGCAGGCAAAAAGGGGTATGGTTATGGGCGGGAAAATGGGCATTTCATGGGTGTTCTGAAATGTAGGCGCCTTGTTATAGAATATGGCCTCGTGCACCTAAATCTATGCACCAGGATTTACACCATGTTCTAGTTGCTGTAAATGGATGCATGCAGATTTTGGCACTGAATTATCAACTAAGCATATTCTATAATCAGCACCTAAATCTTGGTGCCGATTATAGAGTATGCTTATTCGACACTGATTTCAGCGCTGATATTTTAGGCGCCATATATAGAATCATCTCCTTTAGGGCGCAAATAATACTATTCTATAACGTGTACATAACTGTGGGAGACGCCCATGTGAATGCCCCATTGTATCTTCATGTTATGTAAGTTATGTGCTAAAATTATAGAATCCGCTTTGCACCCAACTAGCACTTTTGTGCAAGTACGTAGTTGCTAGTATTCTATAATCTGGGCACACAAATGGTGCTCATGTTATAGAATGAAGGGATGCATTTTTGTCTGATGGTTGATGTCCACTTAATATGTTTAAAATGTCTTTAATAAATACAGGTTGTAGACCCAATGTGGCCATGTTTCTCGATAAGGCTGCCTCAGGGATCAAACACAAATTTCTGCTGCAAATGTTGTATGCAAGTGCCAGGGTGACAATGTGCAGTGAAGACATAAGAATGTAAGCACTGGAACAATGAACAAAAACAAATGTGCAATCAGGAAACAATAACAAGTACGTGAAATATGGATCAATTATAACACTAACTAGACACTTGTATACTTCCTAAAAAAGTACCTGGGGAGATCAGGACATGTAATTTACCAAGCCTCAGCAAAGATATCTGTCTCTCTTTTCTCCCAGGCTAAGACTGAAGCAACAGCCAGTACTACTGGGTAATTTTTCAAACTCCAGGCCAATCAGAGCCCAGTCAACAAGTTTTAAAATTACACTGCTTCTTGCTTGTGTTAAAGAAAAAGAACATTTAGAGGCAGATGCACTAAAGCTTAATGAGCCTTTAATGACCCTCCAACGAGGAAAATTTGACCAGTTGCATGCATCAAAGGGCTTTTACCGAGGAAGCTAGCAGCTAACGAAAACGGAATGGAGATGAGCAATTAGTGTAAAAACCCCATTGAAATGAGATGCACTAACCTTTTCCGATTGCCTTTTCGCAGGAAAAAGGCAGGAAATCTAACGAGAGGTCTGGACCTCTCGTTAGGACAGCTCTGTGCCAGGAAAAATCGTAAAGTGAAACTTTGAGCCAATCCCAGCGCATTAGCAGAGCTAAAAGCGCTGTGATTGGTCCAAAGGACGTCAGAAAACACATCAAATAAAAAAAATAAAAAAAGGATCAGGAGGGGGCAAGGGCGCTCATCAGGAGCGTCCTGTATGGACGGCCATGCCCCCCCCCTGTTGCTCCCCACTGTCTGCCACTTCCCCCCCCCCCCCACACACACACGAGAAAGCAAAATTCTAGCAGCCCTGGTCCCCCTCCCTTCCTGTTCTTGTGTTTTGCAAAGCTAACTCCGCCTCCCGTCATTCTTCTGCCCCCCCTGAGGTCAACTACGCTGCTCCCCCCTCCACCGAGACCCCCCTCCCTATTACCGACCCGAACAGCGCCTCTCACCTCTTTCTGAAGCGCTGCACAGGCAAGAATATCTGTTGTGTTGGTCGCAGAGTCTCCATGACGTCTCTTCTTCCCTGGCCTAGGCCCCGCCTCCTTCTGACGTAAGTAACCTACGTCAGAAGGAGGCGGGCCTAGGCCAGGGAAGAAGAGACGTCATGGAGACTCTGCGACCAACACAACAGATCTTCCTGCCTGTGCAGCGCTTCAGAAAGAGGTGAGAGGCGCTGCTCGGGTCGGTAATAGGGAGGGGGGTCTCGGTGGAGGGGGGGAGCGGCGTAGTCGACCTCAGGGGGGGGCAGCAGGGGCGGGGCATGGGGTGGAAGAATGACGGGAGGCGGAGTTAGCTTTGCAAAACACAAGAACAGGAAGGGAGGGGGACCGGGGCAGCTAGAATTTTGCTTTTTCATGGTGGGAAAGCGGCGGAAAGTGGGGAGCAGCGGGGGGGGGGGGGGCAAGGCCGTCCATACAGGACGCTCCGGACGAGCGCCCTTGCCCCCTCCTGATCCTTTGTTTTTGGATTTTGCTGACCGGGTAGCCACGTGTATGTGTTGTGGCTTTTTTTTGTTTGTTTTTACGTTTGCAGCATGCGCAGAGCAGCCAGCAAAACGCTTGGCTGCTCTGCGCATGATTTAGGGGCCGATGTGTATTGTGATTCTTTGATACATTGTACGTTTCAATACCGATCTGAGCATGTGTGACTTTTTTTTTTGGTGCATTCTTCGTTTTTTAAAAATCGTTAGGGACTTTAACGATTTTGATTTTTTTACGTTTGGTTGCTGCATCTGCCTCTTAGTTCCCTATAACAGCTTTACAGCAAAGAAACACCACCTGCTGGCCAAATAGGAGAAATACACTTCAGGACATATTTAAAACAGGAAATTATCTAATACTTTTTACAGGCTTAAAACGCACTGTTTCTTCACAACTGTTTCCTGCATGTATTGGAAGTTCTATCCTTCACATGCATAAGGTGTCATTGATGACATCACTATACCTTAAATACACATACTCCTTATTCAACTCCTAATGCATATTAAAAAGTAAATAATAGTAGATAGTTTGGGGGTAATCTTTTTTTTTTCTTAAAACATATCTGTTTTAAAAAGGCTAATTCCATATAGACCTTTACCCCTTGAGCTTTGTAAAAATGGGTCTTCAGAAGATGGGCATCACAGATTAAACAGGGAGGGACTCTTGAATTACAGAGAACAACATCTGATTTTTTTTGGCTGGATGCAGTACACCCCTGTGGGTTGAACTCAGAAGTTGAATGGATGACTTTAGTGTGAAGTGTTTGCTTGATTGGTGCTTGATGATCACATGGCATCTTTGAAACCTGCAGTGTCCATAAATTGCCGCTGCCATTTTAGCCTGTGCCATTATGTGAATTGAAAGTTTGAAAAGGTATGGAAAATGTGGACTGACTGACAATGTTTGATTTGCTTTTCAGTATAATTAAGGTTATCAATAGAAATCAAACAAAATAAAACATGGAAAAGAAAATAAGATGGTACCTTTTTTATTGGGCATAACTTAATACATTTCTTGATTAGCTTTTGAAGGTTGCCCTTCTTCGTCAGATCGGAAATAAGCAAATGTGCTAGCTGTATAATTAAAAAATAAGGTTTGTGAAAAATTGCCAAGGCTCAATCCCCTCAGGGGTCCTTTATAATATAATTAATTAAATATATAACACCTCAAAGCTTCCAATAGATGACAATAGATCATCTATTCAACAACCTCTATCGTACAGGAAGTTCCGTTATTACCACTGGTGTCGGCGATCAGGAAGAAAAAAGAATCAGTGTAGAACACTCCCACGGAGAAAAACAACTGATTCCAAAAAATCTTCTGTTTCTATCACTAAAACAGATAACACCCTGACAGCCCGATGATCAGAAGCCCTGCGCTGTTCCAAACAGCACTCTAAAAATAGTACTGGACTAGCACAGGGCTATAACACCCCTATGATCAGAGTGAATATCATGTAAATATAGGCACACTATTAGTTCTGATCATAGGGTAAAAGTGCCGGAGGGTTGTGCCTGACCATGTGCTCAGGATCAGTCCTCCTCCACTTATTTGACAGGTCCGAGCTGTCAAAAGCCCAGACCTGTCAAATACAGGGGCTGGAGGTCCATGGGACCCCCGGACGCCCCCTCCAACTGCAAGGCCCTGGTGGTCTAGTGCCCTCCTGAGCCCCCACACCCCCCCCAGAACAGCGACACGGGGACGTCCAGCCCCCCTGACCCCCTGCCACAAGGGCATGGGGGGCTGGAGATCCAGTAGATCTGCAAGCCCTCTAACCCCCCCATACCCAAAAGAAGCCCTGGGGATGGAGACAGAGCTCACAGGAATAGAGACAGAGTCCAGGGGGATGGAGACAAACTTTGTCCCCGTGTCATTCTCTAAAAGCTTGAGACTAATAGATGAAACTGTATCTACAGTGGCGTTCCTAGCGTGGATGGCACCCGGGGCAGATCGCCAATGCGTCCCCCCCCCCCCCCCCCGCCTGCGAAATTATACCTTCCCAGGTGCACGCTGCTGGGGGGGTGCCACAGCGCACGCCTGTTGGCTCCGACTTCACGAACTTCGCTCGTTCGCTGCAGCTCCCTCTGCCCCGGAACAGGAAGTAACCTGTTCCGGGGCAGAGGGAGCTGCAGCGAACGAGCGAAGTTCGCGAAGTCGGAGCCCACAGGCGCGCGCCGTGGCACCCCCCAGCAGCGTGCACCCGGGGCAGACCGCCCCCACCACCCCCCCTTGGTACGCCACTGTGTATCTATAAAATTCTAGTATCAATATGTAAAAATTTAACACATCTTAGACAACTGACAACTGAATTCAATGATACAAAACTGCAGAAGCTGCTTTTGGATTTAAATGTAGCACTGTTAAATTACATCATTTGTGTCTTGCCTGCCTTTGATGTGGCAACAAGTCTGGTCTGCTGATCTACTATCTGCAACAATCTTCCATCATGTGCCCAGTTGCTTAAGCATCTTACTGCAACAGATTCATCCATTGCTGTTGGCATTATTTTCCTGTTCATCCACTACACAGTGTTGGTTCTCTTCTACACCTATATTTGAAAGACAATCCAATTATCTTCCCAGATGATGTAAAAACACAAGCAACCAAATCTTTGAAAAGGTTGTATCAAAACCAGATCGAATGGAAGGCTCCAGTCCATCAAACATGCGTGGGATAAACATAAAGGAATCCTGTGCAGAAGGATCCTCAGGAGCTTAGCCTAGAATGGGTGGCAGAGCTGGTGGTTGGGAGGCGGGGCTAGTGCTGGGCAGACTTATACGGTCTGTGCCGGGGCTGGTGGTTGGGAGGCGGGACTAGTGCTGGGCAGACTTATACGGTCTGTGCCGGGGCTGGTGGTTGGGCGGCGGGGATAGTGCTGGGCAGACTTATACGGTCTGTGCCAGAGCCAGTGGTGGGAGGCAGGGATAGTGCTGGCCAGACTTATACGATCTGTGCACTGAAGAGGACAGTACAAATAAAAAAGTAGCACATATGAATTTATCTTCTTGGGCAGACTGGATGGACCGTGCAGGTCTTTTTCTGCCATCATCTACTATGCTTACTATGATTCAGGATCCTCCACAATCCACATTCCCAGAAAGTATCACATCTGTGGAAAAGCCTCCCTCCAAAAGAACGAGAATGAATGTTGGCAGTTTTATGAGCGACTTTTATGGAACAATGCCTTCTGTAAAGGCTATTGTTAATGAATCAGACAGTTATTTATGTTCGAATGATGCAGATGACAATGTTTGTTTTGAAAAAACAAGCAAAATTGCTGGCCATAACTAGCAAAACTCACATCAGGGATCCTGTGCATTCCTGCTACCAGCACAACTTCTGAGAGGACATTTTCTATTATAGGAGGGACTGTGGAAGACGAGAGCTAGACTGAATCCTGAGATTGTTGTTGACTTATTATTCATTCACAGATTAAAAAACCATAACAGTGCTTCATAGGGTATATTTCTCCCCTGCTAGGTACTCAGAGCGTGTTGTATTTTGTGCCCCTGGACATTTTAACAGGGTGGATTAGAGGGTGGTGGAGGGGGTGGGTTATTATAGTTGCTCGTTGTTATTATTGTTTTCTATTTGAGATTTATAAACAACAGTTGTACAGAAAATTGTTCCTTTCTATGCTTTAATTAAAATATTTCAATATAAAATCATAAATGTTTGAGGCTTGTGCAGATGAGGACAGAGGGGTGGGGATGGGGACAGTCTACAGGGACGGTGTATGGATGGGGATATGGCTGCAGGGATGGGGACAGAGTCCACGGGGATAGGGCGGTGATGGGGACAGATTTTGTCCTTATGTCATTCTCTTGTGCAACTGAAAACTTTAGGTGCGACCATTTACACCAGCCTTTGACGTGACATAAGTGCTCACAACTAAAGTTAGGCGTGCAAATGCCGACTTACGCTCTATTCTATAATTGCAATTTTGCACGCAATTGCCATTATAGAATTGACACAGATTTTTCACACCAAATTTTTGGTCCACTTTCTTAAATCTACCCCATTTGTGTAAAACATATTTTATGTGCAGAAAATACTTTATAAAATGATTCCCTATCTCCAGATTCTATATATGGTGACTAAAGTTGCACATGTAATTTGGCAGTGCGGCCAAATTGCGGGCACAACTTAATTGTTTAACAAGCCATTCAGGGCCAATAATTGGCCACTAGCAAGTAATTATTGGCACTAATTGGCACTAATTAGAATTCATGCACGCAACTTTCTAAGTGTATTCTGTAAAGTGGTGTGCATAAATTGTAATGCACAGATCTCAAAAGGGGGAATAGCTATGGGAGGGACATGGGCATTCCTAAAAATTGCGCACACTTATAGAATATGACTGATCCGCGCCTAAGGTAGGCGTTGGAATTTACAGCAGGTTTTAGTTGGCGTAAATGATCACACCTAAATTTTAGTCATGGGAACAGGCACTATGAGTATTCTATAAACCACACATTATTTGGCACTGATTTTTTATACGCCATATATAAAATCTGGTCCTATATGTAGCATTTAAGAATCCTGGCAGAGGTTAAGGATCACATCAGTGGACCAAGGTCCCACTGGCTATCACTCTTAAGCCAAAAATATTACATTTCAGTTTCTGTAAATGGCAAATAGCAAGTCAGACAGAGATAAAGTCTAAGGAATAATCAGTATTTCTTTCTACCTTAGCCAAAAGCAAAATTTTCTCAGATTTGGAAGATGCAGGAACATCTGTTTCCTGTCTCTCCTCCCAAACAACACCTTCCACATCATATATGACCTGCTGGTTGGGTAGAGTTTCATCTCTTTTACTTCTGGAATTTTCCCCCTTTCCTTGGGGAAACTCTTTCTTTTCAATCAACTGTGGTAAAGTTATTCTGTTTTCCCCTGGGATTGAGCTGGTGCCTTTTTTTATTGCCAGTCTATAGCTTCTGATTAAACACCCTAGTTTTTACTGTGGTAGATTGGATACCCTGTCACAATGCCATTTTGTTTTCAACTTATGCATGTCCTCATGAATATCAGAGGTGCATGAACTATATGTAAAAGCTTATTTTATTAGTGAGAAAAGAATTCCAGATCTAGTAGACTTTGTTGAGAGAGTAGTTATCTTAAATCTGTTGACATAAACTTGCACTGAGCTGCTATTTACCTTAGCACCTGTGTACCATGTTAGTTTTGAGTTTCTATTTTCCATTATTCCGTGAAACAAGAGCAGCTTCTTGTATAAACAGAATAAAGATCTTGTTTCTGTAAATTCCTGTGTATGAAGTAATTCTTCCATTCCAATGCTGCTTAGTCACAAACTGAACAAGACTATTGCCATAAAAAGAAATACAATGTTTTGTTGTCAATAACCAGAGCATGGAGAAGATGCCTCTCATGTCCACACTAAAGCTTTCTCAAGGGGCCAGTGATCAACACAGATAGTTCAGATGTACTCAGTGTAAAAGGCGTAGAAAAATCCAATTCTTTTCAGTGTAATTGATTACAACTATACAAATCATTCTATAAGCTACATTTATTTCACTATAACAAAGCATATATCTTTTCATTAATTCTTGAAGATATTAAGGTATTAAAACTAAAAATCCACAATTTTTATTTACTATATTTATATCCTGTCATTATCCAAGGTGGGTAACAATGGGCACATACATAGTCTTAAACAACAGTCACATACATAGACTTAGATGTTCTTCTAAATCTAAACATATTACCTTAATTGGAGGAGTGGCCTAGTGGTTAGGGTGGTGGACTTTGGTCCTGGGGAACTGAGGACCTGAGTTTGATTCCCACTTCAGGCACAGGCAGCTCCTTGTGACTCTGGGAAGTCACTTAACCCTCCATTGCCCCATGTAAGCTGCATTGAGCCTGCCATTAGTGGGACAGCACGGGGTACAAATGTAATAAAAAAAATAATTACCACCTTTTGACGAATAGTTTTGGGATGTAACACATAAAGGGCAAATCTATAATTGGGCACCTACATTTACAAGACTCTCACACACATAAACGTACAGAATACCAGCACTAGGTTATCTGAACTAGGTATTTCTGGTTCAGTTGGTCATGATTTTATTCTTATCACAGCAATAGATCTTATCTTTCTTTTCTTCAGGAAATGGCTGCGCGGCAACAGGGGAGAGCCCTCACTGCCACCTATTGAGGTGGCGGTAAGGGCTCCTGCACTAACCCAGCGGTAACCAGACAGCACATGGCACTGCCCGATTACTGCCGGGTACACACCGGTGATACAAAAATAAAAATATTTTTGTAACACCGGATATGATGCGTGCTGGGGGTGGGAACTATCGCCAGGCTACTGCGGTAGCCCGGTGGCTCTTCCTTTTTAGTGATCACAGTCAAGATCCTGTAACATCTTGCAGAGACCATCTGACTAAGTTAAGTTTTCAGCGTATTGAGCTGTTTATTAAGCTAACAGTCAGCACACTACATGATGGAGGTTTTTGCCTATGATGAGGAAGTCCCGCTCCTTTAGGATTATTTAGTAAAAAAAAAAACCTAGGAGCTTCTTGAGGCTTTTTTCCTCCTTTCACCTAAAGTGTGTCCACGATTTTGAGTTCCTGTGATATTGTATGTGCAAATCGGCAAATTAAGGAACTCTCTCTCCCTCGTTTAGTATTGTAGTTCATTTCTACTATCCCCGTCTTTTCAACATATTTACTTAGATTCCACTAGGCAATCCTGTTTTAGTGTTCTTGTACCTACACTTTTGAATAAGTTACCTCTGGACATTCATCTAGAATGATCTTTTTGTAAATTCAGGACTGTACTCAAAACTTACTATTTTAACCAAGTTTCTTGTGTCTTAGATGTAAATTTTAGTTATTTAATTACATTAAATTACATGACACTTATATCCCACACTACCTTTAAAGTTTAGTGTGGCTCACAAAAAAGAAAAGAGCTGAAACATATCCAGGAATTACACAACTTCTTAAAAAAACATACATTTAGGCAACCTATTTGCTGCATAAAAAACATATATATTTATGTGACCTAATCTCTAAACATTTTCTTTAAAAAACCCATTTGAAAAGTCATATAATTGTTTCCTAATATCATTTGGTAAACTGTTCCAGTGTGTAGCTGCCAAAAATGCAAATGTACTAGAAAAAACCTTTTTATTGACCACCTTTCTAGGATCAAGAAATTGTAAAATTAAAAATTAGATCCCAGGGAAATATTTCTAGTGGACAATCTGATTAAACTGATTTAACACTGCAAAATAGACTTTCTGTGTTAATTCTCAAATTTTAGTTATTTAGGGGCTCTTTTATTAGACTGTGTTAAGCGCTAACACATGCATAATGTGGGAAAAAGGCATACCAAAGAAACGTTAAAGCGTTTTCTGATAATTTGCCCATCAGCAGGTGCTAATGGTATGTTATTTTTTTCAGAAGGGGGCATGTCATGGGCAGGGAATGGACATTGAAGCATTATCCAGATAGTGTGCTTGTATTAGCGTGTGCTAAGTGGATAATGCAGAGTTACCATAGGAGCACTTAATACCTCCTAAATAGGAGGCAGTAACTGTTCCTGTGTTAACTATTTTCAGGTAATGTGGACTAATATGAACATTAATAATTGAAAAATGCCTTAAATACTGCTGGATTAGAAATGGGCTTAGAGTGCAGGAAAGTCCTGCGTTAAAATGTGCTAAAGCCTATTTCCTAACACGCTTTAGTAAAAGGGTCCTTTAATGTTATGGTTTTAGAGATCTGAATTAACACTGTAAAATAGGCCTCCTGTGTTAATTCTTATTTTTTCCATTTGTTTTTGTTTGTTTCTTGTTGTTTGTATACCCTTTTGTCTCACTGCTTCTCATCCTTTGAAGCCCACTCCATCCGGCTATTCTACCCGCTGCCACTCAGAGTGGCAGTCATCTACCGCCCCCCTGATAAATCCTTCTTTTCCTTCCTCACCGACTTCGATGCTTGGCTCTCTGTTTTTCTTGAACCCACATCTCCGTCCCTTATTCTCAGAGACTTTAACATATATGCTGATGACCCATCCGACCCTCACGCTTCTAAGTTCCTCACCCTAACATCCTCCTTCAACCTCCAGCTGTGCTCTACCACCCCTACTCACCGTGACGGCTATTGTCTTGACCTCGTCCTCTCCTCCTCCGGCTCACCCTCCAATTTCCAAGCTTCAGCTCTTCCTCTCTCCGATCACCACCTGATCACATTCACACTTCTTCACCCCCCCCCTGCCCCGTCCAACTTTAACCACCACCTCCAGGAATCTCCAGGTCATTGACCCCCCCCCCCCCCCACCTTATCCTCTAGTACCTCTAATCTCCTCCCATCCATCATGTTCTCCAAGACTGTCGACAAAGCGGTCTCAGCTTATAATGCCACTCTCTCCTCTGCTCTGGATACCCTCGCACCATCCACCTCCCGTCCCACAAAGCGTACTAATCCCCAGCCTTGGCTGACCCCTTGCATCCGTTATCTTCGCTCCTGTGCATGATCTGCTGAACGCCTCTGGAGGAAATCTCGTACTCATTCAGACTTCCTTCACTATAAATTCATGCTATCCTCCTTCCACTCCTCCCTATTCCTTGCAAAACAGGACTATTACACCCAATTGACCAATTCTCTCAGCTCCAACCCTCGTCGTCTCTTCGCCACCCTTAACTCTCTCCTCAAGGTGCCCCCAACTCCCACTCCCCCCTCACTCTCTCCTCAATCACTGGCTGATTACATCTGCGACAAGGTGCAAAAGATCAACCTTGAGTTCACTACCAAGCCATCACCTCCTCTTCACCCATTAACCCTCTCCCTCAACCAACCAACCCAGGCCGCCTTCTCCTCCTTTCCTGAGATCACCGAGGATGAAACCTCCCGCCTTCTTTTCTCCTCAAAATGCACCACCTGTTCCTCTGATCCCATCCCCACCAACCTACTTAACACCATCGCCCATACTGTCAACCCCTCCATCTGTTGCATCCTTAACCTCTCTCTCTCCACTGCAACTGTCCCTGACACCTTCAAGCACGCCATAGTCACACTACTCCTCAAAAAAACATCACTTGGCCCAACTGCCCCTCCAACTATCGCCCCATCTCTCTCCACCCTTCCTCTCCAAAATACTTGAGTGCGCCATTCACAGCCGCTGCTTCGATTTTCTCTCCTCTCATGCCATTCTTGATCCACTCCAATCCGGTTTTCGCCCTCTCCACTCGACAGAAACAGCACTCTCTAAAGTCTGCAATGACCTGCTCCTGGCCAAATCCAGAGGCCACTACTCCATCCTCATCCTCCTCTATCTTTCCGCCGCTTTTGACACTGTCAATCACAATTTACTTCTCGCCACACTGGCCTCATTTGGGTTCCAGGGCTCTGTCCTCTCCTGGTTCTCCTCCTATCTCTCCCACCGCACCTTCAGGGTACACTCTCATGGATCTTCCTCCACTCCCATCCCGCTATCTGTTGGCGTTTCCCAGGGATCTGTCCTTGGACCCCTTCTCTTCTCTATCTACACCGCTTCCCTAGGCTCACTGATCTCATCTCATGGCTTCCAGTATCATCTTTATGCTGATGACACCCAGCTCTATCTCTCCACACCAGACATCACCGCAGAGACCCAGGCCAAGGTATCGGCCTGCCTATCCGACATTGCTGCCTGAATGTCCAACCGCCACCTGAAGCTGAACATGTCCAAGACCGAGCTCCTCGTCTTTCCACCTAAACCCACTTCTCCTCTTCCTCCACTCTCTATCTCAGTTGATAACACCCTCATCCTCCCCATCTCATCTGCCCGCAACCTCGGAGTCATCTTCGACTCCTCCCTCTCCTTCTCTGCGCATATCCAGCAGACTGCCAAAACCTGTCGCTTCTTCCTCTTCAATATCAACAAAATTCGCCCTTTCCTCTCTGAGCACACCACCCAAACTCTCGTCTACGCTATCATTACCTCTCGCCTCGACTACTGCAACTTACTCCTCACTGGCCTCCCACTCAGCCATCTATCACCCCTTCAATCCGTTCAGAACTCTGCCACACGTCTTATATTCCGTCAAAACCGTTATTCTCATATCACCCCTCTCCTCAGGTCACTTCACTGGCTTCCGATCAGATACCGCATACAATTCAAACTTCTCCTCCTTACTTACAAATGCACTCAGTCTGCTGCTCCTCACTACCTCTCTACCCTCATCTCCCCCTACGTTCCTGCCCGTAACCTCTGCTCACATGACAAATCCCTCCTCTCAGTACACCATCGAAAACTGGGCCTCAGTGTTCAAAATGAAACTGAACAAAGAGAAAACCCACTGCCTTGTAATCACCTCTCCCCACTGCCATACAACATTCCCCAGCATGTCGGGGAGAAGTGAGTGTGTTGGAAGGGCCCAGTAATTGTGTTGAGGGGGTGGGAGGGCACCTTGCAAAGTTATGTGGGTGTGGCTAATATTTAGTGCTGGTACCCACATAGCAATCGGACAAGTTTAGGACTGCATCTTATGGGGTCCTACATGCCCAGTTAGCTAAGCGGTTACTGTCACTGAATTTTACTGGCACCCACATAACTTCTAGCTCGTCCATGACTCCACTGTGTACCGCCCCTCACCTGCCCACTTTCAACAACGGCAGCTAGGCAGGCACAGGTGATTTAAACTGGTGGTTGATTTATTTTAGTTTTTTTTTTTTAATGTAATCGATATGTGTACACCGTGTTGATTTTGGCTGACCCTCTGACTTTCAGTTTAAGAGTTCTATAATGTTGAAATCAGCATGCACACACAAGGGGTAACTTGGCAGTTGTGTATTGTACTTAAGATGCAAAAATGTGCTTTACATTGAAAAAAAAAGCCATTGTGGGGATGACCTGCTTTCTGACTTTTTACCCTTCCCTGTAGTCTTTTATAATTCTTCGCATTCCTCTGGCAGAGCATGAAGATTTATAGTTGAGCTAGCTCATATTTAAAAAAGGAACATGTCATTCACTATATTAAGCAAAGTTCAGTTCATTAGATCTTTTGATAACATTCAGGAGCAAATACTGTGTATTACCTAACACAGAAGTTAGCCAGCAAGATAAAAGAATGAGTTGTTTGTATTTCTAGTCCACTCTGCATTCTTCATTCCATGTTCTGCCCATAGCACAGGGTGGGAGGTGAGGGGGGAGAGGAGGGAGGAATGTTGTAGCAACAGCTCATGGATTTCAATTAGTTTGTATTTGTTGGTGAATCATGTTCTCCTGTTTTAAAAACTGTGGTGAATTTAGTGTCCTTCATTCATCGTTGATAAGTATCAGTCTTGTTTTCCATTTGATCTTTTGCAGACTTGAGGACTGGTATCCTGTGCTTATCCATAGGCCAGACGCTTTCTGGTAACCAAACACTTTCCAATAGCCATAGGACAAACTTCTTCATAGGGAACAATCCTGGCAAATACCTCAACTTTGAGAAAATACTCTCTATGGAGGTAATTTTATAAGGAGGTGCCAAGTTAAAATACCTTTTAAGGAGCCCACGGGAAGCCTATTTTATGAAGGCAAGTAGGTACCTGCTTGTCTTTATCAATATCAATGTCAATATCAATTTTATACTTGTAAACTGCTAATTTGCCCGACAGGGTTCATTGCGGTGTACAAAGATTAAAACAACAAGACGGTAATATTTCAATCCATACAGTAATATAATGGTTAGTCTTTATAAGCATTATAAAATCTTTAAAAAATATTGTCTTTAAAAGATACTAGCTTAAGTGGTGTGCATGGCCATTTACACCAGCCCTTGATCAGGTATAAATGCCCATGTCAAAATGTGTCAAGTGTTTTATAAACTGTGAGTGTACTTGCACATTCCACTCATGCTCAACCCAAACTCTACCCCTGTGCACACCCACCAGTAAACCGTACACCTTCAGTTATGGTGTGGGTTGTAAACATCCTGGAAAGGCTCTCCTCAAGGGTGATATATCAAATTTAAATTTAACTTGGAAACTTTCTCACCGGTCTGTATTTTATAAAAGGTCAGTTCTGCAGGTATGTAGCCACATCTGTGTGTAAATGACTTAAAATACCCCCAAAGTGGGTGTGTACTATACCACCTAAGGTATGCACACCCTTATAAAATTATCCTCTTTAGAACTAAGAGGTGGTATTGGCCTTATGCAAGCTTAGTCCTCGATCTGTTATGAGCAGAGGCTGGTTTCATTGCACAATGAATTACAGTATAGCATGTATGTTAAACCTGGTCCACAAAATCATCTTGAGGCCTTTCCAGATTTATAACAGTTCCAAAGATAAAGACATTTCTTTACTAGTCCTAATTATATTGTTATACATACTGTATAAATAATTCATTTTCCTCTATTGTAAGTATTGGATGTGTTTATACATTGGTAGGACTGGAACATTCAGGAGACTGGTGCTGAGTTTCGCTTGTAGGCTACTGTTTCAACTTCAGTTCACTTGGTATTGATAAACAAAATCATTACCGAGTGTACTGGCAGTTGGTGAGAAAAAAACATTTAGGGCCAGATTCTAAATATGGCACTGTAAAAAAATCAGTGCTGAAAAAAAATATGCCTAGGGCCCATCCATGTGACTAAATCTAGTTACAGGAATTTATGCCAAATAAAACTTGGTGTAAATGCCAGTGGCTAAGTTAGGCGTGGAACAGGTGTATTCTATAACAGCACACATCATTTTTAGTAATGCCCACAAACCAGTTGAGAAATCTCTTTGCTCTTTGATCCACTTTAAATCACAAGTTAAAAGTGAAATGGAAATCACAGAATAGAATACATTTACCCTTTCCATGCCCATGGCCGTGCCCCCTTTTTGGCAACACACAGAATTTAACGCATCACATTATAGAATACGCTTAGCAAGTTGTGCGTATAAGTTCTAATTAAAGCTAACTAGTGTCAATAATTGCCTGTTAATTGGCAATTATCAGCACTGATTGGCATGTTAAGAGCATTAAGTTGCATGCACAATACAGAATATGACCTGAATTACACACGCAAATCAAGTTGCACTATATAGAATCTGGGGGTTGATGGAGTGTTTGGCTTAAAGGGTTTCCATCTTATATATCAGCCAGAGAGAGAAGAATGGCCTAGGCAGTAACACAGTAGATGAGAACATAAGAACATAAAAATAGCCATACTGGGTCAGACAAATGGTCTATCTAGCCCAGTATCCTGTTTCCAACAGTGGCCAATGCAGGTCACAAGTACCTGGCAGAAACCCAAATAGTAGCAACATCTCATGCTACCAATTCCAGGGGAAGCAGTGGTTTCCCCATGTCTATCTGAATAGCTTAGCAGAGTTTAAAAAGGGGTTGGACGGTTTCCTAAAGGACAAGTCCATAAACCGCTACTAAACGGACTTGGAAAAATCCAAAATTCCAGGAATAACATGTATAGAATGTTTGTACATTTGGAAAGCTTGCCAGGTGCCCTTGGCCTGGATTGGCTGCTGTCGTGGACAGGATGCTGGGCTCGATGGACCCTTGGTCTTTTCCCAGTATGGCATTACTTATGTACTTATGTACTTATGTCTTCTCCTCCAGGAACTTGTCCAAACCTTTTTTAACTCAAATATGCTAACCGCTGTTACTACATCCTCTGGCAATGGGTTCCAGAGCTTAACTATTGATTGAATGAAAAAATATTTCCTCCTATTTGTTTTGTAACTTCATTGAGTGCCCTCTAGTACTTTTTGAAAAAGTAAAAAATTGATTCACTTCTACTCATTCTGCACCACTCAGGATTTTGTAAACCTCAATCATATCTCCCCTCAGCCATCCCTTTTGCAAACTGAAAAGCCCTAACCTCTTTAGCCTTTCCTCATATGAGAGGAGTTCCATCCCCTTTACCATTTTGCTTGTCCTTCTTTGAATCTTTTCTAATTCTGCTATATCTTTTTTGAGATACGGCAACAAGAATTGAATGCAATACTCAAGGTGAGATCTTGGACTTATTTATCATCCCTTCCCTAATAATTCCTAACATCCTGTTTGCTTTTTTGGCCACCGCCACACACTGGGCAGAGGATTTCAGTGTATTGTCTATAATGACACCTAAATCTTTTTCTTGGGTGCTGACTCCCAAGGTGGACCCTAGCATCAGGTAACTATGATTTGGATTATTCTTCCCAATGTGCATCACTTTACATTTGTCCACATTAAATTTCATCTGCCATTTGGATGGCCAGTCTTTCAATTTCCTACGGTCTTCCTGCAATTTTTCATAGTCCGCATGTGTTTCAACAACTTTAAATAGTTTTGTGTCATTTATTAGGAGTCTCTCATGAGGAACCTTTTCAAAAGTTTTCTGAAAATCTACATTTTTTTAAATTAAACTACTCAAAGACAAGGTAATTTGGATTGGTAACTATGAGCATTTATTGGAGAAAGAGCTGAAATTATGTTGGGTGAAGTTTTAAAAATAGATCTAGAATACTTGAGATTATAGTGGATTCCAAGCTCACTTTTGAATATCAGATTCAGGCTTTGTGAAAAGGGATTTTTTTTGCATATTGACACACCTGAGATATATATGGTCTATATTAACTTCCTTTAGTTTTCAAAATATTGCATAATCTGTTGTACTCCCTTATTTGGACCATTGTAACTCAATATATATTGGTACTGCAAGAAAATTGTTTGATAGACTGCAGTTATTGCAGAATATTGCAGCAAGACTGATATTTGACAAGGTATGTTTGAGAGAACTTTTCCATTGTTAAAAAGGTTACATTGGTTGCCTGTGAGATCTAGGATTTAATTTAAAATTGCAAGCTTTGTGTTTAAATCACTTTATGGTCTTACTTCAGAGAGATTAGCTCATTGCTTAAGAATCTCAAAGCAGAATACTCATTTACTGAAATTAGATTTTGTTTCATTTAAAAATACTTGTTGAAAGACACAGCATGTGTTAACTTTTGCTTATCAAGGAGCTTCAGTTTGGAATCAGCTTCCCCTTCAAATTAGACAAATTGACTGTTATCTGTATTTTCATAAAGCTCTTGATATCTGTCTATATCAAGTGATTAATGTACTTTTGAACTTTAACTGTTTGTAAATTCCCTCAGGTGTTGAGGTTATCTTGACTGTAATCCACACTGACCCAATTGGATAGTAGTGGAATATAAGAAAATTAATAGAATAGAATGGTTGAAACCACGGTATGGTGTACAGCGCTGCGTATGCCTTGTAGCGCTATAGAAATGATAAGTAGTAGTAGTAGTAGTTGAAACAGATGCTGTTTGAACCTCGCAGGGCTCCGTACAAGAACCCCACGATTCAAAGAGAAGTTTTCAATTGCATGTCCCTACTGTGGTTCAGTGATGCTATTGTCAGCACCAGAGCAGTAGACTTTAGAGACCAGCTTAGAGACACTGGTTCTGGTTAGGGCGGCAATATGGTAGCAAGGTAAATTTGTGGGGTGACACTTGTCACTCCCATGCCATCCTGTAGCAAAGCCTATGCTGGACCATCACAGGGGGGGCCCAAACTGGTCTGTCTAGGGCCCCTCAATTGACAAGGCTGGCTCTGGGTACAGGATAACATTGAGGTAGTGTTCCAGGCTGCTCAAGGTATTGGTAGGAGTTTTGGGGATGAGCCTGACTTATCTACAGAGGTTGTTTCAATACCTCAGTCTTTGTTAGTTAAATCAACAGTGGTCATTATAGACACTATCTGGGAGGTGATTACAGGACCAACAAAACTCTTTGTTCCATAAGTGAATAGTTTGTCTCAACTGATACAAGTAATTCATGGTAACCTGAACTCTCAAGTAGTGGCATTACATCAAGCTACATCCAAACCACATACACTAGACCGAATCTGATTTCTTTTTAAATGATTGCATGTGACCCTGATTAAGGACCTGGATTTTTAAAGAGATAATGTGGAAAATCTTAGATAATATTGGGTGTCTTTTACTAAAGATTAGCTCATGTTTTCTGCCACAGGACCCATTTCATCGTATGAGCCCTGCTAGAGATTATTTATTTATTTATTACATTTATATCCCACATTGTCTCAAATAGGATTCAAGTTCAATGTGGCTCACAATATAACAAAAGCAGAACTGACAAGGCATTCTCATTACATAGAACACAGTGTGTGTGTGTATATATATATATATATATTTTGAGTTCCTTCAAAGCTTCTCAAAAGTGTTATCTCCATTGCTGGCTCTGTCCTTGGCTGGACTCAGTCTCCCATGCAGCTAGGTGCTCTCTCTCTCTCTCTCTCTCTCTCTCTCTCTGTCTATCGCACAGCCAGTCTGCTCATCTCTCTGTCAGTTTGTCTCTCCTCAAAGTCCCTCTTCCAGCAGTGTCTCTCTGCTGACTCTTAATCACACTGGTGCAGATCTTTTGCTCACTGCATCTGGTCTCCTGCTCACCAGATCTGGCCTGCAGTAGGGATCTCTGACTGGATCTGGTCCCTCATTGCTGAGCCCTGCTCTCCTGTCTGTCAGGTAGCTTTCTCACCAGATCTGGTCTTCCTCTGCAGCTGGGCTCAGAGTTTCTGGGTTGCCACAGTCCCCCTTGGGAAATCTGGGTTCAGTATAGCTTCCTGCTGACCCACAGTGACTCACTGCTGCCTTCTTAGGGATCTCCTTCTATAGTTTATAATTTATTAAACTTTCTTTACTGCCTAGCTTACAATAGCAAGATCCCAGTGGTGTACCTATCTCTGCTTCTCTCCTCTTTGGGCTGTTTTTGTGGGCAATGCTTCTTTCAGCTGTAGAATCCATGGTCCTTTCTTTTTTTTTTTGTTTTTCTTTTCCAAACTGCAGGTGGTGCAGTACTCAGGAGATTTCTCACCTTCATGTTCCATGGGAACCAATTTTCTGCCTTCCATGCAGGGTTTGCTGGAGGGAACCTTTGTTCTCTTTAATAAGTTTTCACTGGGGCTCTTTGCTTCCTGCCAGACTGTTACCTGCTAAATCCCAGTCTCACAGCCATAACTGGAGGTAAATTGAAGAGCTCCTGTGGCTCTTTTCCTGGCCTCATGGCTTTGCTCCGCTGATGCTGCTATCATCCCAGCTGCCTCTACCACCTGAGACATGACTCCCATGATTGTGGCAGCTGTGGCTCCCCTTCAGTGCTGCTTTCCAGCCCCTGCAGCTCTTTTCATTGCATCTGTTGCTCCTGTGGCTGCACCAGAAGCGGAGCCAGGTTGACAGTGCGGGGGGAGCGAAAGCGGCTCGAGAGCAGACTTCCGCTGGCGCACATTTTCAATGCAACACATTGAGAAAAAAATAGGCACCCAGCAGAACTCCGTTTGGGGGAGCGGCCGCTCCCCTGGTGCCCCACCTAGCTACACCACTGGGCTGCACATAGCTCTTCCTTCTGCCACTGCCACTGTCACAACCTCAGGAGGACGGGTTACATACAGTAGTTCAGACTACACTTCCAATGGAGGGGAAATGGTATGGTATGAAATTACCCCTCTATTTTTCCTTTATTTGGGTTCCTTGGTCTACTATAATCTATAATATCTTATTTCCAAGAAGTGTTCCGCATAGACCCATACCAGCGAGAGCATTACCGCATACCTCAGGAGCTCATGAACAGGAGACAAGGTTGGAATTATAGAAGACCGCTTACCAGCCGGCTGGAGAAGAATAAAGAACTCAGTTAAGTGCACTATACATGGGACTGAGGGGATAATGTGGTTAGGCATAATTAACAAAACATGAGGGTATCGGGATATGGAGTACATGAATAAGTAGTGTGGTTAGGATACTTTGATGGAAGATGTAAGAGTATGTGTTGATTCAAGCTAACCAAATGCAAGCCAAGTAATTTTTTGGCATGGTACAAATTATAACAATTGGGCACTGAGACCTATGATAAGAAATAACCCCACAGAATCCCTGGTATCCTTTATATTAAGGTTCTGTTTCACCAGTTGGTGATAGACCAGGGGTGGAAGTGTTGAGGTCAGTTTGATAAATTAATAATAGCATTGGGGGTCCTGGTTAACACATACAATAATCCTTGGAAATAAGATATTATAGATTATGGTATGAAATTAGTAATAACAGGTGACTGAGGGCAGAAGCATTTTTAAAGGACCTGCTTAGTTTGAAGCATGTAGGCATAAGCACCTGGCATGACACTCTATTGTTGCATTTGAGGGGACATGAATGAGAGTGTTGGTTTATCTCTGAAGATAAGAAGCAACCCTAAATGTGGTTTGTTGTCACTACAAATATCAAAAGATAAGGCTACAGAAATAATTGTGAAATGTGTTTATTCTAGCTGGGATAGCAAGTTTCCTTATCAAAATGTGCACAGTTCTACTCCACAGCTGCTTTCTTCCTCTCTTGTAAAGTATGACTGAGAACAGCTCCATTCTGCAGGGTGATGGATGTAAGGTGAATTAATGGTCTTCCTTCATTATAACAGACAAACACAAAGTCAGATGTTAGTGATTTACTAACATTTATAAAGACCAGTCTATGCTGGTGAGTCCATTTCTATGGAACTGCTGTATCAAGAAAACATTACAGATGTTCTGCAAATGTAGCCATATAAGGAAAAAAAACTCCTCATAGAATTCTTGATATTTTTGTTTAGATTTTGGCTCAGGAGCATCTTCTGTTGGGTGGAAACCTGATGCATCAGTTCAATAACCCAATAGTGCTGGTCCCTTGACAATTGATAATTGATGAGAATAACTAAAGATAAGTCACATATATTTTTTTCTACATTTTTTGAAATATAAGTAAAAAATAAGGAAATTTTATATGATGAGTAAGTTAAAAGCAATAGAAGTATAGAAGCTCAATGACAAGTAAGGTGAACCCTGAGCTATTAAGAGTATGTTCATGCAAAATGAGCCACCACTGAGGGCATAAATGCAATGTTCATTATATACGCAAATCTCATAAGCAGTATTTAAGGACTTAGTTAAAATGTCTTTAGTGCTGGGATACTGACATAGTGGATAATCCAAGAGTGTGTTATGTAGCTCCTATTTCATCTTTGTTCTAGATTGGATCTGGTCCTTCACTGCTGTGCCCTGCTCTCCTTTCTGTCAGCTGGACTTTCTCACTATATCACTAAATAACTACTTCTGAGTCTTTCCCTTTTCACCTTCATCCTATGCCCCCTCATTCCCAAGATTCCTTTCTATTGAAAGAAACTCAACTCCTGTACATTTATGCAATGTAGATATTTAAATATCTGTCATATGTCCCTTATCCCACCTTTCTTCCAAAGTATAAATTCTTTAAGTCTGTCCTCACATGCTTTACGATGAAGACCACACACCATTTTTGCAATCGCCCTTTGTACCATCCTGCAAATATCCAGTGTTGTATAGTAACCAAATAAATGTAACTAGTTACTGTACTTAAGTAAACGTTGTTACTTTTACTTGTAAAGAAGTACAGGATAACATTTGTTGCTTTTACTGAAGTAATAATTTTGTCAATTTTTACTACTTTTACTCAGGTACATCTGATGCTTTCAGTTAAAAGTAAATAGTAAAAATGGAAGGGAGATGGAAATAACGATTCCTCAGTAAACAAAATCAAACATCAAAAGTGTGAACAGGATCTTACTATTGCAGACCTTGTCATGCAGACAGTGGATCATCTCATCTTAAATTTTTCTGTTCAGTGAGTATAGCCTATAAGAACAGTGGAGTTGCCTGTGTTTGTTGAAGTGGTTACTAGTCTCGGTAGCGCTATAGAAATGATTTATAGTAGTAGTAGTAGCCAATCAGAACAGTGATGAGTTGGGTGACTTTAAAGTGGAGATAAAGCTGAAGCTGGGGGCGTGTCAAGATGGCGGCGAAGTCGGATGTTTGAGTGAGAAGCTCGTGAGAAACTGGAGGCTAACTTTGAATTTTCCTCAACAATATGCCACATACCAAACGTAAAGGGATGGTGAGAATGGTTCCCCCGCCCTCCTCAACCTCCACGCCAACCCAGCCGACCATAGAGTACTTCCTCACCGCTTCCTCAACAAATTTGAGAGAAATAGATCCCATAGCGGTAACGACCGGAGAAGGGGTTTCACAACTGGGAGAGGAAATTTCCCTCTCACCACCATCAACGTTGTTTCCTCCATGTCCAGCGTCGACAGCAGAGTCCGGGGCAAACTATCAAATCGCTGGAAGTGCAACAAGAAGTATGCCAAACGAGGGACTGACTCTGGAAAAAACGCTGTGCTCCGTGGCAGGGACCCGGGAGGAAATTTTGGAGATTAACCTGGAGAAGATTTTGCTAATGTTAAATAAAATGGATGTGACATTGCAGAAAACATCAGGTGAAGTAGCATCTTTTAATCTCAAATTTGAAGAAATGAAAGTAACAGCAGAATCGGTAAAACAAGAACTTGTATCTAAAGTTACAAATTTGCAGCAAGAATTAGAATCACTTCATGTATTTAAAGATACAGTTGTAAAAGATAATACAGATATACGTCGAAAGATTGAACAACTTGAAAATTTTAACCAACGTTTGAATTTACGCTTTTTAAATTTTCCTAAACTTCCTGGATTTCTTGCAATGGAATTATTCAAAAGATATTTGAACGAAAATTTTAAGTTTTCTTTAGATGCAATTCCTCCTATAAATAAACTGTACTATATTCCGAGTATCAGAAAGGAAGAAGGAGAGATAAGAACACCTACAAAAGTAAATTTAGATCTGAGTAATATCTCAGAAATTTTGGAACAATCGATAGACAGAACGACTGAAAGGTCTACACTTATCGTCTCATTTGTATTTGAACAGGACCTTAATTCAGTCATGAGATTATACTTTAAGAATGCTAAGACCCTGTTCGGAGGTGAGAAAGTGTGGATTTTCCCTGATGTTACAAAACAAACCCAGCAAAAGTGGAAAATATTTTTAGCCATGAGGAAGAGAACTGTGGAGATGGGGGGTTCTTTTTTTCTGGCTTATCCATGCAAGTGTATAGTAAAATTGGGTGAAATTGGGTGAAACAAAATATGTATTTTATTCACCAGAACAGCTAAAATCTTTTCTAGATTCGAAACAACTGTAAGATAACATCATTGTAAAGACATTCGAGGAATCACCGCATTGTTAATTATTAATAGTTTATCCTCTAATATCTTCTCTATTCATTATGCCCCCCTAGTGAGTTGAGGTCTAAGGAAGCAAATAATTTGGACTTAGTAAGTGAATATGTATTTTTTTCTTGTTTTCCTAGAGGTAGAAATGACAATTTTCAACTTTTATTTATACTAAGCGGAATGAAAATGATTTTTCTTTGATTATGATTTCTGCTGTATTGCTATGACAAGTGTATTCTTGTTATATAATATGAAAGAATAATAAATAAATTTAAAAAAAAAGCTGAAGCTGGTAGCAATTCTTGGTGAACAGACATATGTCTCTACCACAACAGACTGCTCATCATCCCATGGGAAATTTTACACTGGAGTAACTGTCCACTAGATTGATAAGAGTCTTTAGGGAGGAAGTTTGCTTGTCTGGCCTTAAGACTGAAGGGTTCCCACATATTTGACGTTCTTGCATCTATTCTCAAAAATATTCAGAGTTTGCCATCAGGTGAAAAATTGTTAGAACAACAATAGATAATGATTCCAACTTTGTGAAAGCCTTCTTTGTAATTAGACAGCATGACGATGATAATGAAGATAAAGATGAAAATGCAAGTAATGAATTAGCTCTATTTCTAATGCTGATAATTACAATAATGATTATAAAGTACTCTTTGCTATATGGAAGTCAAGTGTTTGAGAGATTCCCTTGTTCACAACCTGCAGACCCAGTCAGAAGACATCAGTAATATTGCAACCTGGCCTGATTTGAAGGAACTTTTTTTATCAGACTGAACAATCCACTTTCTGCTAGTGCAGTTGTTGAACCTTTCTAGCTGTGCTGGATTAATGACTCACAAGCAGACATGCATGAGTGACAGTCATTTTCAAAAATTTAGTTTTTCTAAAAGCAAAGTGGATTGAATTGTAGAGCAATGAAGTTGTTGGGATAAAAGCATTAACAATAGTTGCATTCACTGTAGTTATAGTACTTTTAATTGTTACTCACAAAGTATTATATTAGGCAATAACCTTTTTTACTTTTTAAATGTGTTCTTCACTGTACTTTTTACTTTTACTTGAGTATTAAATTATACATTTGTTTTTACTTTCACTTATGTACTTTGACCAACACTGCTAATATTCTTTTGAAGGTGCAGTCTCCAGAACTGCACACAGTATTCTAAACGAGGTCTCACCAGAGACTTATACAGAGGCACTATCACCTCCTTTTTCCTGCTGGCCATGCCTGTCTCTATGCACTTAGGTATCCTTCTGGATTTCACTGTTTAATTTTCTAAGGTGGCCAAATAGGAAGAAAAGGTGCCTCAGTAAAAGTCTTTGGTGAGACCCTATTTACAGTATCATGTAGAGTTCTGGAGACTTCACTTTCAAAAGGATATTACTTGTCTAACCTTGTTCGGTTGTATCAGAGAAGGCTCACACTTAACCCTCGCTCGTGCCATCATAATGCTGTTCTCATGTTTTCCTCTTTTACCATGATCTCTGGCTTTCTTACATCAAGCTTTTTTTAATCAGTTAGAATTGGAATATAAGTGTGATGCAAGAAAACCAGACATCATGGTAAAGGAGAAGAAATCTGCTTTCTGGAATTCCAGGGGCTGCATCACACTTCCATGATGTCCTCATTATGGGACCTTTTATGAATATTAGCTAAGTGTTTTAGAGAAGAACTGTACCATTTTGAGCCATTGGGTATATGAATTAACAAATCATAGAAACATAGAAAATTACAGCAGATAAAGACCATATGGTCCATCCAGTCTGCTCATCTACAGCATTTACTACATCTTTCTCTTCTTTAGAGATCCTATGCCATCCAGTATATCTTCCTATCCCTAACAGATCCTACCTGCTTGTGCTGTGCCTTCTTGAATTCAGATACGGTCTTTGCAACCCAAATGTACAATCCTGCATTTTATTGCATTAAATCTTAGCTACCAACTTCTAGACCATTTTTGGCATAGCTTGAAGAGCAAGTAATAAGTGATTAGTAAATGATTTCTGTTTGAGAATGATGTTTCACAATCCCTGCAAAGGTATTGTGATTGTTAGTACATCTGGCGGGGCATAATTGAACCGCGCCGGCCAAAAAATGACCGGCCATCTTCGGGGCCAGCGCCGTAAGCGGGCAGAGCCAAATTTATTTTCGAAATACGCTTGGCGCCGGCCAAATCGCTCGTCGGGTTTACAACAGGATCGCCGGTGGATCACTGGGTTTATATGAGATGGCCGGCTTTGGTTTTCAGCCATAATGGAAACCGGGCCCGGCCATCTCAAACCTGGTGAAATGCAAGGCATTTGGGCATGGGAGGAGCCAGCATTTGTAGTGCACTGGCCCCCCTGACATACCAGGACACCAACTGGGCACCCTAGGGGGCACTTACACAAATTAAAAAAAAAACAAAAATAGCTTCCAGGTGCATAGCACCCTTACCTTGTGTGCTTAGCCCCCCCAAATCCCCCCAAAACCCACTCGCCACAACTCTACACCATTACCATAGCCCTAAGGGGTGAAGGAGGGCACCTACATGTGGGTACAGTGGGTTTTTGGAGGGGGGGTTGGAGGGCTCTACATTAACCACCACAAGTTTAATAGGTGGGGGGATGGGCCTGGGTCCACCTGCCTGAAGTGCACTGTACCCACTAAAAACTGCTCCAGGGACCTGCATACTGCTGTCAAGGAGCTGGGTATGACATTTCAGGCTGGCATACAGGCTGGCAAAAAAAGTTTTAGTTTTTTTTTTGGGTGGGAAAGGGGTTGGTGACCACTGGGGGAGTAAGGAGAGGTGATCCCCGCTTCCCTTCGGTGGTCATCTGGTCAGTTGGGGCACTTTTTCCAGACTTGGTCCTAAAAATAAATGGACCAAGTCCGGCCGGCGAAATGCTTGTTTGAGCTGGCCTCTTTTTTTCCATTATTAGCCGAAGCCGGCCATCTCGTACCCACGCTCCGTCCCACCCCTTGTCCCGCCTTCGCTACCCTACCAACACGCCCCCTTGAAGGTTGGCCGGCGCCGTGACGAAACATAAGTTGAAGACGGCCAAAATCGGCTTTCGATAATACCGTTTTGGCCGGGATCAGGAGATCGCCGACAATCTCCTGATTTGTGTCAGAAGATCACCGGCGATCCCTTTCGAAAATAAGCCTGATAGGCAACCTGGTAGTGTGCAATGTCAGGAGGAAAAATGAATGGCTATTGTTAAATGAAGAGTAAGTTATGGAGTCATTAAGAAAGAACCTAACATTCTAAATTCCAGGAAGTGAAAAATTCTTAAAATGTACAAAACTCAGAATCTTGCTGAAATTTCAATTTTATTGTATTATTACAAAATATTTTTCGTTGGCATTACTGTCTGATCAAAATCTTGTGGAGGCCATATTTGTCAACCACTCATTTACCTACTGTAAAAAGTATTTGGTGAAAAGCTCACTCTGTTCCTTACATTCCTGCTGTCAGAGATCTGAGGGATCTACAAAATGAGGGAATGCAACATGATTATCAATTACAATTTCTACAGCATTGGTATAAGAAGAGAAAAATTGATCAAATATTCTTAGATGCAGTTAGCATTTTTTTTTAATTTTGTGATTTTAAAAGCCATGCAGCACTTTGAAGATTATTATACACCTATAATTATGCTTTCAGTAAGTGAATGAGAGTGTTTGTGAAAGGCACAGATGATTTACTAACGTGGTTCATGTATTGCAATGTAATTAGAGTTAGAAATTGGAACACATCAACTGCTGCTGTGCTTCAGCGTGGGAAAGTGTACTTCAGAGAAGGACAGAAGTGATATGTCTGTATCTTTGGCAGAGGAAAACCTTTTGCACATTGATTAACTGACCTGTTTGGTGGTCTCAGCCTTTAAAGTGAATCCCAAGTGATAAAAAGCTACTGCCATGGAATGCAAAACTCAGGGTGACTTTTTCAGAAGCTGATGTCCTCATGATGTCAGCTTTTGAAAGAATCATTTAAGTCTTCATGCATAGCATCTGTGTAATAGCTGATCATGTGAAAAGAAGAAAATTCTATGCAGAAGATTAAACAAACTTGATCTTTTCATCATTGAGAAATTTCACGGAAGCAATATGAATGACTCATCTTGATCTTATCTTATCACATGAAGCAATTTTTTAGGGGAAATGCAGTTGAACAATGAGAATTCAATCTCCTATTATCTTCTCACTTCTCAGCTTCTCTTTGGCCAAGATCCATGTGTTGGTCTTGAGTCATGAGCTGATAATTATTCTTTCTTGGCCTTCAGGCTCAGACTGAGAACCTGTGTAATATAAATGGGGGTGGGTGGGTGGAGAGAAGGTCAATACTTCTCATTCTGCTTCACTGGGGACATGAAGATATTTGAATATATAATGATCATGATCAAATCAGGAAGACTGGACCTCTTGCAAAAATTCTTCTAAATCTGGACAGCACTCATGCTTAAACTTATTTCATTGTTCTTTTTTTTTAGTGGTTCATTATTTAACAAGAGGTGATTTGTGTTTCACACACAAAGAAAACATGCCAGCATGACTATTAAATTTGTCTCTCTAGATACATTTCCTGGGCTAGAGACTAGCAAACTATGTACTGCTTACGCTAATCAGAACAAAATATATGTTGTGCAATTCATATGGTAAATGTATAAGAAAATCTGTATTAAGGGAGGGTGGTCTTTTGAATTAAGCTTTACCAAACAGCAATCACAAAGAAAATAAACGAATGGGGATGATGTGTACTAGACTGTGTAGTAGTAACTAAGGAAGCTTAAGGAGTGCCTCTGTAGAACTGGCATTACTATAATAGTTACCTGAGTTACAAAAACAAACTAAGATGTGACTGCTGAAACAGCTTCCTGTATTACAGTGTACCAAGCGTTATTAGATGCTATTAGCCTATAACAGAGGTTCCCAAACTTTTTTGGTTCACAGCACCCTTAGAGGGGCATAATCGAAAGGGGCGCCCAAATTTTCCTGAGAACGTCCTTGCAGGACGTCCCGACGAAGGGGCGGGGAAACCTGTATTATCGAAACAAGATGGGCATCCATCTTTCGTTTCGATAATATGGTCGGGGACACCCAAATCTCCATATTTAGGTTGTTGTTAGAGATGGTCATCCTTAGACTTGGTCGTTTCTGATTTTCGGCGATAATGGAAACTAAGGACGCCCATCTCAGAAATGACCAAATGCAAGCCCTTTGGTCATGGGAGGAGCCAGCATTCATAGTGCACTGATCCCCCTGAAATGCCAGGACACCAACCAGGCACCCTAAGGGGCACTGCAGTGGACTTCAGAAAAAGCTCCCAGGTACATAGCTCCCTTACCTTGTGTGTTGAGCCCCCAACCCCCCCCCCCCCGAAACCCACTCCCCACAACTGTACACCACTACCATAGCTCTTAGGGGTGAAGGGAGGCACCTAGATGTGGGTACATTGGGTTTCTGGTGGATTTTGAAGGGCTCACATTTACCACCACAAGTGTAACAGGTAGGGGGGGATGGGCCTGGGTCTGCCTGCCTGAAGTGAACTGCACCCACTAAAACTGCTCCAGGGACCTGCATGGAGCTAGGTATGATATTTGAGGATGGCATAGAGGCTGGCAAAAAATATTTTTTAAATTTTGCTTTGAGGGTAGGAGGGGGTAAGTGACCACTGGGGGAGTAAGGGGAGGTCATCCCTGATTCCCTCCGGTGATCATTTGGTCAGTTCGGGCACCTTTTTGTGGCTTGGTCGTAAGAAAAAAAGGACCAAGTAAAGTCGTCCAAGTGTTCATCAGGGACGCCCTTTTTTTTCCATTATGGGTCAAGGACGTCCATGTGTTAGGCACGCCCAAGTCCCGCCTTTGCTACACCTCCGACATGCCCCTGTGAACTTTGGTCGTCCCCGCGACAAAAAGCAGTTGGGGATGCCCAAAATCAGCTTTTGATTATTCCGATTTGGGCAACCCTGTGAGAAGGATGCCCATCTTGCGATTTGTGTTGAAAGATGTGCATCCTTCTCTTTCGAAAATAAGCCTGATAGTGTGCGAGCAATTTTTTATGGCACCCCTTCCACCCGACTACATAGGTCTGTACCCCCCACAGTTCTCTACTGCCCCCCCCCCCACATTTTTTCTACTGCTCACCTTTACTTGGAGCAGCCCTGGGGGGAGCATCCTCTGCCCCCCTGTGTCTCCATCTCCCCCTTTTCCTGTCCCAATGTTCCTCCCTGCCAAGCATCTTTTCTTTGTCCCTTTCTTTCCCCATATTCAGCTTCTCCCTTCTTTTTTCCCTTCTTCCCTTACTATCCTTCCCTGTCCACCCTACCCCACTTGAGTGCCATGTCTCTTCCTCTCTCTTTCAGGCCAGCCCACTCCCTGAACAGTCTGACTTATCTTCCCTTCAACCTTCCTCCTCCAATCAAGTCTCTCTTCCCCACTCCCAGTGAGTCTTGCACCTCTCCCTCTCGCCAACTCTCCTCCATAGCCCCAGTCCCCTGTACCTCTCCAGCAGCGGCGATGATTAAGAAAGTTTTCTGTCAGCATTGGGGCCTCTTCTCAGGTGTGTCCCACCTATGCAGATAACAGGAAGTTGCATCAAAGTAGGCGGGATGCTCCAGAGAAGAGGGCAACTCCAACGTTGATGGAAAACTATCTCAATTGCCGTTACCAGAGAAGTACAGGGGCCTGGGGCTACAGAGGAGAGCTGGCGGAAGGGAGAAGGAGAGATGCAGGGCTCACGGGGCACGGGGAAGGGAAGAGAAAAAGAGACATAATGAGGGAGCAGCAGCGGTTCGGGTGGCGGTGGGAGGGAGTTCAGGATTTGCCGTGGCACTCCTGCGAGTTTGCTGCGGCACACCAGGGTGTTGCAGAGCACAGTTTGGGAATCACTGGCCTATAACATAGAGCCATATAGATACCAGCTTACAGATTAGACTTTCTGGCTGAATTTCACTTGCTTAACAGTTTTCAAAATGAGATACAATATAGAGTCAGTCAAGCTTTTAAAAAATTCCCAAGAATGAAGCTTTTTAGAGTACGAGTTAATGGTGAGGAAAACAGGCCAGGGAAGGGGAGGCAAGAGGCTGATAAAAGGCACACACAGCCTAAGATAATATCCTATTCAGAGAGAGGGGTAACTATCTTCTTTTTAATTACAAAGTTATACCTGTTTTCATAGAAGATTCCTAAAAACATATTTAGCAGATAATTTTAGGTCAACTAGGATAGACTGTCCCAATCCTGCTTTTACTCTACTACAACATAGAAAGTACAGTAGTACTGATTTTTCTTTGTATAATAGTGTGTTCAAGCAGCCTGAGGCCTGGGTGGTGGCAAAGCCTCTCTGTCACCAAAAGGTCAGTAGAACCCATGTTCAGAGCAAAAGAAAGTCTTTATTGAGAACAAAAGAAATTCCTCAGTTATCTTTTGCAGGCTCATAAAACAATACCAGAAGAAATCTACCTGGGTGGAGAACTCTGAAATCCCACAAAGTGTAGTAGAAACAAAAACAGGAGTGGGGGGGGGGGGGGGGGGGGGGGGGGGTTGCAGACTTGGTGCTTTAAGAAGATTTATTGATCATAGACTCTATGATCAATAAATCTTCTTAAAGCACCAAGTCTGCTCCCCTCGTTTCTAGAGTCTGTCATAAAACAATACAGCATTTGGCCATCCTCATTCTGAAGGGGGCCTCTCCACTTCTTTCTGGGTCTAGGCTTGTAACTTCCTCCTCTGGGCCCTGCCCTCTAAGTAAAGTTCCCCAGGTATATTCCAGTTATGATGGGCTAGGCTGTTGTCCCTTATGGAGGACTGGCAATTTCTCCCATGTACTCCTTTAAAATATGAAAAACATAATTGTTATGTATGGACTAGAGTAAAACAAGCACTGGAGTAGCCTCTCCCAAGTGACATTTGGTAACTCTACCTAAAAACAAATGATTATCTTCAATGAATGTTCAGGGCTAGACAATTCTGTGTGCCATGTTGCTTGTGCAACTAAAACTTTGACAGAAAGAGCTGGATTTAGTAAATAGCACTCAAAAAATTTGATGCTGAAAAAAATGGGATGGGTGCCCTTTATTGAATAGTGCATAGTGCTGCGCTCAACTTTGGGCAAGAGTAATTACAACAACTGAAACCAGGTGTAAATCCGGGCGTGCTAGTTGGGTGTAGATCTGCACTATTCTATAACACTACATGCATTTTAAGGGAACGCCCCTGACCCACTTATACCCCTCTCATCATTACGCACTTTTTGCAAATCCAAATGGAAATACTTAGGCGCTATTCTACAAATGGGCTTGTAAGTGTGTTTTCACATGGATCAGACATTTCTGCCCTGTTTTGGTGCCTTGCATCGATTAGAATGCTTTTCCGTGCTGAAAACTTGGCATGGAATTAGCACCTAATATTCAGCTTCATATATATAGAATTCCCTTGAAAATGCTGTTGTCACCAGAACCTAGAGAGACATGCAGCTGCTGCCACCCCAGGAAAAGCTGTCATGTTCTGTGGGACCTGAGATGAGATGCAGTTGCTGACATGGCCTGGGGAGTTCAATATACAAAAGTGCCAAACCCCTAAGAGCAAAGTTGCACTGGCTTCCATTTAAAGAATGTATTACGTTCAAGGTCTGCACTCTGGTTCATAAAATCATTCACAGAGATGCCCCGGCCTACATGTTAGACCTTATTGACTTGCCACCTAGGAATGCTAAAAGATCAGCACGCACATTCTTGAATCTTCACTTCCCCCGCTGTAAAGGACTAAAATACAGATTAATACATGTGTCCAGCTTTTCCTACATGAGTACACAGTTGTGGAATACACTGCCATTTGACCTGAAAACAGTTTACGACCTAATCAACTTTCGTAAATCACTCAAGACTCATCTCTTTAGCAAGGCATACCACAATGATCCATAATAGGAACTGTAACGCACCACCACTTATCTGATATTTTGAATGTTTTCTCTCTATACCTGATTGCTTAATTTTATTATGTCATCCATGTTTCTTTATGTAATACCAACTGTATCTTTCACTCTGGATTGGTGAATACCATGACGGAAAACTGTAAGCCACATTGAGCCTGCAAATAGGTGGGAAAATGTGGAATACAAATGCAACAAATAAATAAAGAAATATTGTGTTCAATTCTGGTCGCTGCATCTCAAAAAAGATATAGTGGAGTTAGAAAAGGTACAGAGAAGGGTGACGAAAATGATAAAGGGGATGGGATGACTTCCCTATGAGAAAAGGCTGATGTGGGAAGAGCTCTTCAGCTTGGAGAAGAGATTGCTGAGGGGAGATATGATAGAGGTCTATAGAATAATGAGTGGAGTGGAACGGGTAGATATGAATCGTTTTTTTTACTCTTTCCAAAAATACTAGGACTAGGGGACATGCAAAGTACAAAGTAGTGAATTTAAAATGAATTGGAGAAACGTTTTCTTCACTCAACATGTAATTAAACTCTGGAATTTGTTGCCAGAGAATGTGGTAAAGGTGATTAGCTTAGAGGGGTTTAAAAAAAGGTTTGGACAGCTTCCTAAAGGAAAAGTCCATACACCATTATTAAAATGACTTGGGGAAAATCCACTGCTTATTTCTGGGATAAGCAGCATAAAATGTATTGAACTTTTTTGGGATCTTGCCAGGTATTTGTGACCTGGATTGGCCACCGTTGGAAACAGGATGCTGGGCTTTATGGACCTTTGGTCTGTCCCAGTGTGGTAATACTTATGTACTTATATGCACTTGGCAAAATATGCAAATTTAGATTTGATGAACGCTATTTAACCTATACTACTAGTTTTTTCATCTTTCGGCTAGATCAGAAACTGCCCTTTCTAGAGAAGACAGTTAAGTAGTATAGAAAATATACAAAGGAAAAAAAGAATTTTATACCTGACAAGCTAATTCCTGATTTTTACTGCTCTAGACCTCTAACAATTAAATCAAAACTAAGGCAAAAAGATGGAAACCTGATAAGTGTCTAATGCCTACTTATATATAGGTGTGGGCGTCTTATGATTTTACACTTAGCACATGTTAATAATTAAGGCTAACGTGGGGTAAGTGCAAAGTCTGTGCAGTATATTCAGGGAGTGGGCCCTGCATCTGCCCTGTATTTGCCATACAGCACACAACCCCACATTACATGCCTAGGCCCTTCAGCTATTGTCCCACACATATAATGCAGCTCTGGTGCTAAGTGTCAAAATGACCAATGCCTGGAGCACAAAAGTTTCTCTCTGCCCCACCTTCTCTTACTATCCACCCCTCCCCTCCCATGAGGATCCTCAAGCTCTGACAGTTGTAGACTTCCTCTGAAGATGGTCAGAACCCCCTTTTACCAAGGTTGGCAGGCATCGGCGGCAGCAGCAACTCCACTCCTTGAGCCACTGATATTGACACCCCATGCATGCTTAGCTGTCAGCGGCTCAAGGATGATGCCACCATCTGCCAAGCTTATAGAAGGGAGTTTTGACTACCTTCAGAGGAGGTCCTCAGCTAGTGGGGTTTGGGGATCCCCACCAGCTATAGGAAGGGTCAGGGCTGGTGCTAGGGCCCAGAATAGAAAATAAAGAAGCCCTACCCCCAATTCCTTCTCCTCCCTGCCTCCTCTCTAATCTCCCCACCTGCCATTACAGCCATACCAACAGACTCTCACCAAATACAGAACAAGGGATCACAAAATAGAAATAAAAATATGTAGACAAAAAATTGAAGTGGGAACCTCGGCGTGTACTGCAACATTGGAGAAATAAAAACAGAAATTCCCTTCCTTTTCTACTGAGCACAATAAAAAGACATTCACTATGCAAATTCTCAAGCTAACATGTTTCAGTTAATACATTCAAAATAAAATGTCTTTTCTACATTTGTAGTCTGCACATGTAATTTTTTCAACATGTTGGTTCCAATTTCTCTTTTCCACATTCCTGTCTTCTGCTAATTCTCCTTCAAGCAGTTGCTGTCCATTTATCTTTCTCCTCTCTCATTCCATTCCCTCAATACACATGCCTCTTTACTTTCTTTTTCTCTACTGCTGTCTGTCCACTCAGATTTCACCCTCTTTCTAACCCATTTCCTTCTTTTAACTTTTCAGATACCTATCAAATTTCCATCTGCTTCTTTTACCCACTAGCTCTTCTATTCCCCATCTCACTCCTTCGCCACCCTTCCATTCCCTTCCATCTTCAATCTACTCCCCATTTTCATATTTCTACCTCCTGGAAACACTATCCTCCTCTTATTTATTTCCTCCCCCCCCCCCAGCCTCTTCCACATAGTTCCACCATTCCCTCCACCCTTCTAGCCCAGCATCTGCTCCCTCTTTCCAGGGCCGCAGAAAGACAAGGCCACCCACCTACTTGCACCACCTCCCCCACTCGCACTGCTGCTCCTGCACCTTTTTGTCTTTGCCTCCAAGGGGGTGCTGGCAAGCCGCTTCCTGTGTGCCTGCTCCCACAGTCTGTCCTCTGTTGCTTCTGTCCATGCTGGGAGTCAGGACCCGGATGATTGCATTAGCGTGATATCCAGGTCCTGAGCAGCACGCAGGAGCAGGGAAGGAAACACCTGGAAGCAGGCAGAAGTTTGCCAGCGCTGGGCCTGGGCCCCCCATTGGAGACTGGGCCTGGGGAATTTTGCCCCCCCCCTCTTGGCGGCCTGCCTCTTTCTCCCCAGCCCAGCATCTGCTCCATCTTTCTCCCCTTCCTACCCTCATAGCTTGACATCTCCCTCTCTCTTCCACTCCACCCGCCTAGCATCTTCCTGTGCCTTCTCTCCTTCCTCCTGCCCCCTCCCCATAGTCCAGCATTTCTCCCTTTCTATTTCCTCCCACCCATAGTCCAGCATCTTGCCCTCACTCCCTTCTGCCCCTGGATATAACATCTCCCTCCTCCCCCCTCCTATGCAGCATCTCTCCTTCCCTCTCCTCCACCCTCATGTCCAACACTGCTCCCTCTCTTTTTCCTCTTCCCTCCCTCTCATTGTTCACCATTTCTGTCTCTCTCTCCCCCCTCGCAACCCAGGTCTAACATCTACCCCCCCCCCCGCAGCATCTCTCCATCCCTCCCTCTCCTCCACCATCATGTCCAACATTTCTCCCGCTCTCATCCCTCTCTCCACTGTGTAGCATTTCTTCCTCCTTCCCCTCCCTCCCAGGTCCAACATTTCTTCCTCTCTTGTCCATCACCCCTCCTGTGCAGCATCTCTTTCTCGCTCTCCCCACCTCACCCTATCCTACATCCAACAATTCTCCCTCTCCCTCCCTCCCTCCCTCCCTCTCTTCTACCCCACTGTGCAGCTTCTCTCTTCCTTTCACTCCTCTCCACTCCCATGTCCAACAATTTTCCCTGTCTCCTACCCCCCCATGCAGCATCTTTCAAAGGGTCACCGGCAACATGTAATAATCGTTGCTGCTGCTGCCAGCTGCCAGTTCTTCCCAGGCTGTAAACAGGAAGTTGTATCAGAGTTGGGGGGGGGGGGGGGAGACACAGCAGAGGGAACGTTTCTGAGTTAGCCGGCAGCAGTGGCAGCAATTCTTACATGCTGCCAGTGACCCTTTGAAGACAGATGCAGAGGAAGATGCAAGACGGCAACAGGGGTCTAGCTTTCTTCCCAATGCCGGCGTTGTCAAGGGTGAACTGCTGCTGGGTGGGCCTGAGCCTTAAGTGGGTGGGCTCTGACCTGGGACATAGCAGCCCATTCCCATTCTCCATGATTCCCTGATTACATGCTCCAAGGCCTTTCTGATCCAATCTGGTCCCTCCTCCCACACAGTCTATCTCCCCTAAATCCCCCAGCACATATCCGGTCCCCCGATCCTCTGCACACACATCTGATGCCTGATCGATCCCTTGCACACACACAAGATGTCCACCTGATTCCCAGCACACACATCTTATCCCCTCTCTGATACCCCTGAAGGTTCAATCCACCCACCTATGGCCCCACAGTTGCACAGTCCCCACCATCCAGAGGCCAAACTTCAAAACCTGATGGCACAAATCTCCATCCTTGACATCAAAATTCCTCTTCCCACCCACTGTCTCCCAGGTCCTACCTGATCATCAGCATTGGTAGTCAAGCGGTCCCCAACAGCAGCGATCCTCCTCCACTGCCACCTGGGTCGGAGTCAGAATCCAAAATGCACCAATGACCACTAGCAGTAGTCTCACGGTACTTCCTCTTGGGTCATATTTCCATATAAGGCGCAAATAAGAGGAGGAGGATCACTGCTACCAAGTACCACTTGACCACTAATGCTGACCCCCAGGTAGGTCCTGGAGGGGTTAGCATAGAGGGGTGGTGAGGGCTCAGGGGCATGGTTTTGATGTCAGGGGCAAGCATTCTGCCATCAGGGGGTAAACAGTTTGGTCTCTGGGGGATCAGGTGTGTGCCATCAGAGGGCCAGGATTTGTGCATAAGGGTGCGAACCTTCAAGGAGGGCCTTGGGAAGGAGGATCAGATGTTTGTACAGGGAATTGGATCTGTGTGCATGGGGACTGGTGGGCATCAAATGTGGAGAGGCTGTATTAGGAGGTGGGAGCTGAGATCATGGGGTGTGGTGTGAGGTGGAGCACCACCACAGACCTCTTGACAGCAGCTGCACTACTGGATTGCCAGTAGTGCAGCTGTACTTACCACCTCCTCTTGAGGCAGTGGCATAGCCGTGGGGCCTACCTCACACCACATTGAGCTCAGTCCCCCTTCAGAATTGTGGCACTGGGTGCATGGCTGCCTGGGATGCCGAAACCCCACCAGCCAAATAGATTCTTTGCTGGAACCGTGTCTGTACTGCTGAAGAAGTGAGGAAGCCAGCAGGGTGCTCAGATGCCATTGCCAGCACTTCTGCACATGCTCAGTTTATTCATTGTACAGAGCATGTGCAGAAGTGCCAGTGCTGGAAGCTGGAGCAACCTGCTGGTATTCTCGCTGCTTTAGCAGTACAGGTGTGCCTCTGGCAGAGAATCTCATCTTTTGGCAGGGCTTGAGTATCCCCACTAGCAAAGGAATGATTTGGGGGTGGGGAGGGTGAGGAGAACTGACAGGAAATACTTGCCCCCCTCCTCCCCCCAAAAAACAAAATTTTGAGTTCTGGCTATGCCTCTGTCTTGAGGTGATGGTAAGATCATCTGCATTATTGGCACTTTTGACCGCTAGCTTGAGTATAGCCCCACACACTAGCTATCACAGCCAACCATGCCTCTGACCCAAATTAGTCATGCCCAGTTCCTGCCCCCACCAGTTTTAAGCAGCATGCACAAGATTTTTACTGAGCTGGTTATTTTAACATGTGGTAGACATTAGCATGGGTCCATGCTAATATCTACCACGTGGTAAAACCAGCGTTAGCTGATTAATGCAACTTAATAAAAAACAACTTGCCTTCAATTTAGCTACCCATTTTCCCCAGTGCCTTTTTCCATCCCCTCTTGTTTGTCTATATGTCTGAACTGCACTTCCCCCTTGACTGCCTATTAAGAGGTTTCATTGTATTGTACTGACATTGTGAGTATCATATCTATTTACATGAGTGTTCTAATGCTTGCTTATTAAGGCATTTTCATTTGTATCGTGCTGACATCAGAGAATGACACAGGGACGGGGATCCGCGGTAACCACGGGGATGGGGACGGGGACAGATCCCACAGGAACAGGGTGGGGATGGGGACAGAGCCCGTGAGGATGGGGACAAACTTTATCCCTGTGTCATGTTCTAGTTTGAAGCCTGTTAATGAACTGGACTGTTATTTATGTTTGATGCAGACGACAATATTTTTATTTTTTGGAAAAACAAGCAAACATGCTGGCCACAGCTAGCAAAATTTGCAAGATTATTGATGACTTCTTATTCATCCACAGATTAAAAAAAAATAACAGTGCTTGCTTCATAGGGCATATTTCTCCCCTCTAGGGCATACAGAACGGGTTGTATTTTGTATCCCTGGGCATTTTAACAGGGTGGATTAGGATTCCTTGAGGTAGTAGAAGTCAGCTATTGTTGGGGTTGGAAGGTGGTGGTGGTGGTGGTGGTGGTGGTGGGAGGGTTTATTATAGCTGCTCATTGTTATTATTGTTTTCTATTTGTAATTTATACACAACAGTTGCACAGCATATTGTTCCTTTTTATACTTTAATAAAAAGATTTAAATATAAAATCATAAGTGTTCAAGACTTCTGCAGGTAAGAACAGAGCCCACGGGGATGGGGCAGAACCTGCGGGAATGGAGCAGGGATGGAGACAGGTCCTGCAGGGACGGGGTGGGGATGGAGACATAACCCACAGGGACGGGGTGGGGATGGGGACAAATTTTATCCCCGTGTCATTCTCTATCTGACATTTATCATATCTATGTTATATGAATGCGTTCTCATGCTGCCTATTATGGTGTATCTGATGACATTTATCATATTTTCATTATATGAATGTTTTACTGTGATGTTTTATTATGTATATTTCACATACTATATATTTTTATTACTATAACTAGGATTTAATTTGCATATTTCTAAGTTTACCCCATTGATTGTATTCTGTGCATGCACAAAATTACTATTGTTGCATTCTTAACACAATATAAGTGGTTATATCAAGCTATACCTATTGTATAGCACCTTGGGTGGATCTCTTCATACAGGTGGATAATAAATAAATAAAATTTCAAGCTTTGAAATTTAACAGTAGTGTTGGCCTTGGTTGCCAGCACCTGGTACACTAGTGAGCAGGAGGGAGTGGGGATCTTTCCTGCCCTGTGAAGAAAAATTACTATGGTATGGGTATGGGGCTGGGAATTGGGGAGGACCAGGGCTGCTGAGGGCCCAGGGAGAACCGTCGCTGCCCCCCACCCCACCCCACCCCCCACTTGGCCACCACTGCCTTCTCCACTTGGTCAGCTGTCACCTCTGCCCCCTTACTTTCCTGTGTCTGCTCATCCCTTGGTCTGTCACTCTCCTGCTCCTCTGTGCCTGGGACCTGGGTTATTGTGTTAACATAATCAGCTGGATCCCGACACACAGGAGCAAGACAAAGACAGATCCCAGAGGCAGGCTCCCCTTGGAAGCCAAGCCTGGGGAATCTTGCTCCCCCCTCTCGGTGGTCCTGGGGGGGACCAGAAGGGTTTTTTGTTTTGTTCTGTTTTGGGGTTTTTTGCAGCAATAAGGATCCAGTATTTTATTTTTCATTTAGTATTTATTTATTTTGGGGGGTTTTTTGCATTTCAAATAAAATGAAAGGAAAAAATGAAGTGAAAAATATGAAATGAAAAGGAAATAGAAATTATCTGTGCACAACATTCCTTGTAACTAAAAAAAAAAAAAGAAAATATAATGTCTGCCACCAGATGGCAGGCCTCTATTAGTAATATAACATCCCCCATATTGTATAAATTGTGCTGTAATTTGTGTGCACTAATTTGGCTGCATGGCCAAATTGCGTGGACAAATTAATTGATTAATAAGCAAATCAGCGCTGATAATTAGTACTTAGCAACCAATTAGCAACACTAATTGGCTTTAATTAGAATTTACACGCACAACTTTCTAAGCATATTCTATAACATGGTACACGTAATTCTAATGTGTGTAGCCAAAATTGGGGCATGGCCATGGGCATGGAATGGGCGGGTCATGGGCATTTCAAAAAAACTATGCGCAGTATTAAAGAATACTCCCGATGTGTACCTAAGTTAGGCGCAGTTATTTAGGCCTGGTTTTAGGTGGCCTATATAGGTGCGCCTAAATTTTAGTCCCAAGAACAACCGCTAAGTGTATTCTATAAACTACGCCTAACTAAGTTTATATAATCGTGCTAAGCACGTGGTTTTTTTGGCACCATTTATAGAATTTGACTTCATATTTTTAAAGAACTTGCATATTTAGTAAATTAATTTTGCTTGTTTCTTCTGATTCAGGTCTGAAACCACATAAAATATCAAGTGGTGAAAGCAGGCAGAGCATGGTTCCAAAAATTCTTTCCAACCCCTTTAGTTGTGATTGTAAGTATGTATTTCTGTACAGGAACATGTACTTGTATCTGTGTTGCCTTTGTCTGGGTTTGTTGGTGGGAGTCCTGTATATCTATTTTCTGTGACCTGGAGAAAGAGAGTCAGGGCATTGTGTTGGTTTGGAAAGAATAATACAATTAGATATCATTGTCAACAGATTCCAAAGGATGCATTTTACAGTTTTTGTTGGGTTCTCTGGCAGTAGAAGGCAGTACATGCAGCAACAAGTAGCAAATGACACTGTTCATTCACTAAGGGGCTGATGATCAGTTCCCTGCGCTATTCCAAATAATCAACAAAAAGAGGGTCCAAGTCTCCCGCAAAAAACACATGAAACAGCAAAGAAAGCAGAAGAAAAACAAAATAGACCAGATAAAAACCACAAAGAGTAAGAGCACCAAAAAAGTTTTATTGGGACCCTACACGGTCCGTGTTTCGGCCAAACGGCCTTCTTCAGGGGTCTTCAAATTGACGTATACAGATGTACCTCCAGAATTCTCATGGAGTAAAACGCATACAGCAGGACTGCTGGAACCGCGGGGTGACGGTCGGCCTGGCTGGTAGTCAGCAACTCAATCTCTAAAGGGCAGCTAGCAAGGACGGCTAGCTGGAAGAGGAACACAGTCTCTGAAGGTGGCTAGCAAGGACGGCTAGCTGAAGAGGACACAGTCTCTGAAGGTGGCTAGCAAGGACGGCTAGCTGAAGAGGACACAGTCTCTGAAGGTGGCTAGCAAGGACGGCTAGCTGAAGAGGACACAGTCTCTGAAGGTGGCTAGCAAGGACGGCTAGCTGAAGAGGACACAGTCTCTGAAGGTGGCTACACTTCCGATCCACTGTGTGGGCTTCTGACGAACGAAACGGAAGCACTGGAGTCTTCCCGTTTCGTTGTTTAAATCCCCCGCCCGTCCATCCCCTTCAATCAGCTGGAGCCAATCCCCCCGGCCTAGGCAGGCAAGGGAGTCTTGGATTGGCCAGCCTGCCGGGCAGGCGGGGTCTCCTCGTCAATGCGCCAGTCCGGCGCGAGTAGGCGGGGCTGGCTCACTGGTCCGCTCCAGCGCAGGGAGACGACGACGCCAGCGCCGCCATCTTGGCCGGCGTATCCCCTTCCCTGAGGCCGGCGCTCGCTCCAGCGGATCGCCGGCCTCGGAGCGGCCCGCGGCAGCGCCGGCCCCGTCGGCGGCTCGTCTTCACCGCCCTGGATCCCGCGGCCTCCGTCGGTCTTCGCCCCCCGCTGCGGGAGCCCAGGTAAGGGCCCGGGACGGGACACCATTTAGGTGCTAAATTGTTCTGAATATCAAGGGGTATGTTAATATATATTAAACATTGTGTTGCAAATAAAATTACATGCTGATGGTTTTTTGAGTTTATGTAGCTCAGGACATCTTTTGCTTTGACTGCTGCTGTTTTTTGCTGGCTCCTAGAAGCTGCAGGCCTAGGCTACTGCCTAGTCTTGCTTAATGCTTAGCCCAGCCCTACTGTGACTGGAAGAGGAGAAGAGAATGGAAAAACAGTTTGAAAGGAGCAATTTCTTAGTTGCTATGTTTGATTGTATCAATATTTCTCTGTTACAGCAGCTGAACTTCCTCTCCTAAAAGAATGCATTGAACTATCAATGACAGATAAATGTGCACACAATGAAGGCAATGCATGTAAATCTATCTCATGCATATTTATTGTCGATATTCTGAAAACCTGCTGGCTGGGGGTCCTCATGACAGGTATTGGAAGTCCTGGTGGTATATAGCTACCCACTGTCAGTGCTGCAAGGTGGGAGGGAGGGGGAAGGAGAAGAGATCAACTGGGCCTAGGCATGGAGGATAAGCCTGTAACCCTCTCTGTAGGAGGTAAGATCAGCTTTGGAAAGGGGGCTACCATACCAAATAAATATTCTAATATTATTCTTAAACTACTGGTAAGAATAAAGGTTCTTTTTTTATGAGGATGGAGGGGGATGGTATAACCTAATTTTCCAGTATTTCTCTGTTCTATGTGTTTCTTAATACACCCTTAGCAAACAATACAGTTTCATATACCACAGGACTACATTGCACAATAACATTCCTTGATTCCCCTTAGGCTTACTCTGTCTCCTTCCTCCTTTAACAGCAAAATGAGAAAATATCAAACAATAAATAAATAAATCCCAATCAAAATGTTCAGAATGAGTTCAAGTAAAAAACAATAGCAAGGGGTCGATTTACAAATCTGCTCACACAGATGCAACATCAACAAGTAGTTTTAACCATAGGCTTTGCATTAATTTTCAAAGAAATAGTATATAGTTTCCCTTTCAGTATTGCCCAGAATAAAATACCAGTAGAGATTTGAATCAGCTTTTTCTGCAGGCACTTTTTCCATGCAAAATAGCATGCACAGATTTGAATATACAGGCTACAGATTCAGGCCAAATCATAGCACCAAAACTCTCCTCATTGTCCTTAATAATTGCATCTGTACAGCCCTTAATCATCACTCCTCAGTCATGCTGGTCTCACTTGACCTCACCTCTGCTTTCGATCTGGTGGATCACTCGCTTTTGCTCTGTTGTCTCCAGTCATTTGGTGTTATTGGTGCTGTTCTATCTTGGTTCACTAGCTATTTTATGGGACGTATCTACCAGTTCAACTTTGATTCCGTTTCCACCATTCCACTTCCTGTTCACTCAGGCATCCCTCAGGGCTCCATACTTGCTCCCACGCTCTTTAATGCTTCTTTGCCCCACTTCTCACAATCATGCAGGATCACTCATGCACATCGTTGTGCTACGCAGATGCTATTCAGAGTTTATGTCATGTCACTAATCCCACTGCCATCTTTCATCTTAATGATTGCTTGTCTCCTGTTTCTCATTGGCTTAAGAGCAATCTCCTTTTTCTTAACTCTGCAAAATATGAGTCTATCCTTTTCATCCCTTCACCACTCCCTCTCCCTCCATCAATGGCAATACTCTTCAGTACAGAGACTCTATCAAGGTTCTTGGAGTCTTTCTAGATTCACAACTCACTTTCAAATCACAAATAGATTTGGTTGTCTGCGCCTCTTTCTTTGCCCTTCACCGCATACATGCTGTTCATCCTCTTATTTCATCTTCACACTTACGCTCCCTCATTCTTGCACTTGTTATATCCTGCCTAGACTACTGTAATTCCCTTTACTCTGGTCTTCCTCTTCAATCCCTCAAACACCTTCAGCTCATTCAGTCAACTGCTGTCAAATTCCTGCATAATGTTAGCCGCTTTGATCATGTGACCCCCCCTACTGTGAACATTGGATCACAGTCATCGCTTGAATCAAATACAATATCCTCCTTCTTGTCTATAAATCCTATCAACCACCTGCCCCTTCCTAACTTGCTTCTCTCATACTTCCTTACACCCCTCTCCGCTGTCTCTGCTCTGCGGATCAGAACCTATTGAGCCTTCCTCCACCCTCTGTCCTTCATCTCAAAGTCTTGATGAACTCTGCCTTTAGGACTGAAACTTTGGAACGACTTGCCCCTCTCCATCAGAAACCAACCACCCCTCACATCTTTTAAGAAACTACTTTAACACCTACCTTTTCCTAGAGTCCTTCCCCTCCTCCGCTACCTAGGTCTCTGTTCTGCAATATTCTGTCTAGTACCTCCTTTTCTTTTAACTCCTTTTTATTGTAAACCGCCATGTTGCCTATGCTGAGACTAACATGTGATATATCAAATGGCATAAATAAATAAATAAATAAATTTCTCTTCCTAAACATGCCTGTGTGCCCATATACACTTTACCCTGCTAAAATTGTGCATGCTGTTGATTATTTCATGTATTTATTAAAATTGGCTAAGGCCTGGGAATTTTCAAACCACCAGTTTATGTATGTAAATCAGTATTTGTCAGGATGAAGGTAGTGAGCCCTTGTGCCCCGACAGAGCACGGTAGACAGAAGAGGAGCGCCTCACTCGGTGGGGCAGCCGAACAACCCCAGCTTCACCTGGGAGCGACCACCGTTCCCCAGGAGTTGAGCCCCCAGGTGCAGGTGGCCACCAGGACTTCTGGATATGGTCGGGGTCAGGCGGCCGCCGGCCGTGGCAGGCAGGAGAAGGAAGTACCGTGAAGCGCAAATCCAAGCCACGGGTCAGGGCAGGCAGCTGGGCAAAGAGTAGTCAGGAACAATCTGGGAGTCAGGGCAGGCAGCAGAGCAGAGAATATCCAGGTCCAATCCGAGAGTCAGGGCAGGCAGCAAAGCAGAGAATAGTCAGTTTCAATCCGAGAGTCAGGGCAGGCAGCAAAGCAGTGAATAGTCAGGTTCAATCCGAGAGTCAAGTCAAGCAGGAAAGTAGACAGCAGAACGCTCAATCACAAGCACCAGACCTCTACAATGATAGAAGCCGAAGCAAAGTGTGAAGGAGACTGCGGTTCTTAAATAGTCCCCTCATCAGCAGTAACATCAGTCAGCTGGGGAGAACGATCCCGGGTTGGCCGGCTGCTGGAGAGGGGTGGAGCAGTAGCGGGAGGCGGCCAATCCCGCGCCTCAGGCAGGACGAAAGACTGCGCCGAAACGAAGCCCCACCTTACAGACGCTGACAGTCCGCATGGCCGGCCTTCAGGCCGAATCGGTATGGCCGGCCACACGACTGAAGCGAACAAGACCGATGCTGACCGCCAATATGGCCGTCCATCGCTACCAAGATAGTGTCCGGCGGCGAACCAACCATGCGGATCGCACCGCAGGTGAGGAACGTAACAGTATTTATGTGGGTAAATGGCTCCTGAAGATTGCAATCCCTTACAGAGCTAGCGTAACTGTTGGGCAAACTAGGCAGCTGCTGAAGGTGGCAGCTTCTGGGGTGGGGTCAGATAGTGACTGCAATCAAAGTCAAACAATAGTTTCTGACACCCACACAAACTCGAAAAACTATCAGTATGTATTTTTACGTGTAGTGGCTTTTGGAAACTGTCCTCATTATGTAGGTACACACAGAACAAATTTTAACATTAGGACGTGTAGTGCCAATCATTGTTACAGGATGGGTGATCTTGGGATAATCATGATTTTTGAGTTTAATTATGAAAACCTCAGGGGGGACTAGGGGCATGAACAATTATTGGGGAAAAGGGTGGTGCAAGGCTAAAGATTTGACTAAACAGCACTTATTAATCTTTCTGTGGCCACACCCCCCTTTAATGTTGTCTCTGAAAGCACAGACCCCGTTCATGCATCCACAAAAAGTGCTCTACCCCCTTCCCCCCACCCCAAAGGCACAGCCAATAATATCTTTAAGGCGGACCTGCCCAGGCTGCAACCTGAAATGCACTGCTAGGGAGGATTTGCAGCTCTTTTGCATATTCTGCCCAGTGCCCTACTTTCATCACCTCACTAGCCATTTTGTCTTCTACTTTCTCCTCAGCTCTTAAGCTTCTGTTTTCTTCCTTTCATTCAGCCTCCTGCATTCTGTCTGAGCACATCTTATTTTTGTTACTGTCATCACGCCTCCCCTACTCTTCATTTTCTTGTTCCTTCTCTTCTTCTCCACTGGGGATATCAGTTTCAATCAGGTGCGTAACCACGGGTGGGCCTGGGTGGGCCCGAAGCCTACCCTAACTACCCCAAATCCAACATCCCTTGCTGCCTTTCCTCCTGCGGGTCTGAGTCCAGCCATCCAGGAGCATTACCTGCCTCTTTCTGCTCCTCCCCGCCACTGCCGTGGTGCCTGCAGCTTTCTTTTTTGGGCAGGCGCTGGCAGCAATTCACACAGGCATTTTCCCCTGCCGCGTCCATCTGGACTTTGCATAAACAGGAAGTTGCATCAGAGAAGGAATGGACGCAGCATGGGGGAAATGCCTGTGTGAATCGCTGCTAGCGCTGGCCCAAAAAAGAAAGCTGCAGGCACCACGGTAGCGGCATGAAGGAGCAGAAAGAGGCAGGCAATGCTCACAAACGGCCGTACCCAGACCCGCGGGAGGAAAGGCAGCGAGGAATTTTGGACTGGGGCAGGCTGGATTGGGGGAAGGCAGAAGTACTGGACTTGTGGGGGGAGGAGGGGGGCTGAAGGGAAGGGACAGTGCTGCTGGATGTGGGAGGATGAGGAGGAGGGGATCTGGATGGAAGGGAGAAAGCTGCTGGACATGGGAGAAAGAGGAGGAAGGAACTGGAGGGAAGGGATAGAGCTGCTGGAAAGTGATAGACAGGGTATATGACAGACAGAAGAGATGACAATAGGGAACTGTTATTAAAGTCATTGTTTAGTGTTTGAGGGGTTTTTTTTTTAAAGGAAGCTAAAAGGTAATTCTGTAAGATGCGCCTAAAGTTAGGTACTAGTTGTGTGCCAAAGTTTATAGAATAGTGGTACTTATGGTTCAGAAGATCATACATAGTGAAGCTCCAGGGTATATGTCAGACCTTATTGACCTACCTACCAGGAACTCTACCAGCTCACCACGTACATTCCTGAATCTCCACTATCCAAACTGTAAGGGATTGAAATATAAATTAACGTATGCATCTAGCTTCTCCTACATATGCACGCAAATCTGGAATGAATTACCAAAATCTATAAAAATAACCCACGACACAGTGAACTTCCGTAAACTATTGAAAACCTATCTATTTAAGAAAGCATACAATAACAATTCATCCTAAATGCCAACTAACAAAACGTACCTATACAAAATGTATTCTTTCTGTCTTAATTGTTTATCCTAAATTATCTGGATTTATAGTTTGATATTCCTAATCTGATCAAGTTAATCTGTCACGAATGAAGATTAACCTAATACCTTTCAGTTCTTATCACAAGTCGAACTTTTCCTTCCTATAACCTAGTCCATTCTGTCTCCTCTGCCTCAACTATGTATTTCTCCTCTCCGGAACTGGTAATCACCACTTACGGAACTATGTAAGCCACATTGAGCCTGCAATCAGGTGGAAAAATGTGGGATACAAATGTTATCAAACATATAAATGGCAAGTGACCGACTCACCTGCAAATGTGCAGTAGAGACTTCCCTCTCTGTCCTGCCCTCACGTCAAGACGTGATACATAGTAGATGACGGCAGAAAAAGACCTACATGGTCCATCCAGTTTTCCCAAAAAGATAAACTCACATGTGCTACTTTTTGTGTATACCAGGGCGGAACAGAGAGGGAAACGGAGTCAGACTGTCGGACGCTGCCGCTGGAGCCTGGAAACGAACATTGCGCACACCAACCTCCACTATCCCCCCCATCCCCGCCACTGCTCCCACCCCCCTCTGTATCGGGCCCCCTGCACTGACCTGACAGCGCCTCTCACCTCCATGTGGAAGCGCTGCAGTCAGCAGCAGAGCGATCTGCTGCTGCCTGCAGCGCTTTCACACGGAGGTGAGAGGTGCTGTCAGGTCAGTGCAGGGGGCTGGGCACGAAGGGGGAAGGGAGCGGCAGCGAGGAGGGTAGCTGGAAATCTCGCCCGTTTTAATGGGCTTAACAGCTAGTAAATAAATAAATGTGTGGAATTGGTGCCATTATTTGGCTCATTTGCACGTAAGCGCTAGGTGCTATTCTATAAAATTGGCTTGCATAGCACATAACCGAAAGTGGGCCGTAACTACAGGTGGAGCATGGAGGTATCATATGCGACACATGCAATTTATAGAATACTGGTAGGTACGAGGCACACAGGCCCAACAACTTACACCAGCCATTGACTCGGTGTAAGTGGTCATGCCTAAGTTTTGGCTCACCAAAGCAGCTTTATATGTTGGTACAGGCTTGGTGCATCTCAACAATATTACAGAACTGGCACTGTGCACCCTATTGTGGCACCTTCATTTAGGTACCACTTTATAGAATTCCCAATAGAGCCTAGCAGAGCTGACTTTAAAGTCCTATCTCATGTATTGCTCACACCTTTTTCAGTAGTAGCTCAAGGTGAGTTACATTCAAGTACACTGGGTAGTTCCCTGTCCCAGGAGGGCTCACAATCTAATTTTGTACATGAGGCAACGGAGGGTTAAGTGACTAGCCCAAGATTAAAGCAGCAGCATTAGAATTTGAACCAGGCACCTCTGGATGTCAAGACCAGTGCTCTAACCACAATGCCACTCCTCCAATCTTCAGTAGTACTTAACTAGATAGTATCGCTGAATATCCCCTCTAACCACCGGATACGGGCTATGTTGTGGGTGGTCTGTGGGCAAAGTTGACACATTCCTATCTTTGTTCAGTTGAACTTATCTGGCTAATGGCTGACTATTGGTCCTTAACTGGATAAGAGATGGTAGTCCACATATGCCTGCATATTCAGTGCTGGTGCCCGGATATGACCCAGCACTGAATACTGATAGCAGTGAAAAAAATCGCTGGCTGCCACCGGCTGAATATTTTTTCCCATGGGGGGGGGGGGCATTTTCGAAAGGGCATTCAAGTCAGAATTGGAAAGTCTGCTCATAACGTCCCCCAAAAATTAAAAAAAGTCCATCTCACAACCATTTTTGAACAGGAAATATGTTGGAGTTTCCTGTTTGAAAATATCTGAGAACGTCCAAAATGAACAGCCATTTTACAAACTGAAACATCCAAATTATGAATGCTAAAAATCCAGGGACAAGGGCAACTGTCTGGCAGCATTTTTATAAAAATGGCCACACAGATCGGTCACGTGATGAGCTGAGGGAGGAAGTCGCAGCTTTCATCTCTCCAGGGTTCCCCCTCTGCTTTCGCGCCGTTAACGGCTAATTGCAGCAGCGAAATCGCCCCAAAATCGGTGTACTAGCTAGGAGCAGCCTATGGATACATTTGTGACCTGAGAAACGAGAGCAACCCCAGCAAAAACGGCGAAAAAAGGAGCAGACAAACCGCGAGGCTCGGGAGATCCCAAGATGGCGTCGAGCGCGCCTACGGACCCACCTCCGCAGTTCCACCCGATGCAGCTACAACAAATCACGGAAGCGGTCAAGTCTGCACTTGAGCCGCAGCTTACCAAAATATCTGAACGACTTGAGGGAGTCGAAATGCTGTTAGGAGAGACAACACGTCGAACTGGGGAACTGGAGGTACGGGTGTCCGAGTTGGAAGACACAGCTCAGGGCAGAGAGGGCCTAATCACGGAGCTCCAAAATCACCTAAAGCAACAGGCACAGCACCTGGATGACTTGGAGAACAGATCAAGTCGGGCTAACCTACGCCTGATCGGCATCCCAGAATCGGTGCAGGAGCGGCAATTGCCTGCACAATTGGAGCGCTGGCTAAAGCAGGAGTTCACCCTATCTGATAGTATTGGACCCTTGTGCTTGGAAAGAGCGCATAGATTGGGGCGCAGGGTCACCGGCAACAGGCCTCGAGTGGTGATCATAAAGGTACATAATTTTCTACACAAGGAAGAAATACTGAGAGGAGCGAGGGTGAAATGGGACACTCTAACATTTGATGGAGTGGGAGTTAAAATCTTTCAGGACTATTCTGTGGCCCTACAAGCACGCAGGAAGGCTTATGGGTCATTGTGTCGTCACTTGGCTGAGAAAAACCAGAGATTTATGCTGCTTTATCCGGCACAGTTGAAAGTTTTAATGGAGGGTGGATGGAAAATATTCCAATCCCCTGAAGAAGCAAAAAAAGATGTTGCAGGATTCTCCAGTACCAAGCCCTGGACAACCGGACTGAAGAGTGAGGATAGCATGCTAACAATTAGAAGCTGAGCTTTGTTAAGGCTATGTAACATTTTATGTGGAGGGCAGAATGTACACGGTTGAATGTAAGTATGACTTGATTGATTACATGTGCATGGGGCAAGAATGAAAAGGCGCGGAGGGTGGGGGGGCCCCTTATCACTAGTGACCTGTACTCTCCATGCAGCAGAAGCTGTGTTGGGAGACTGAGTGGCTAAAGGGAGAGGAAGAGGGGGGGAGGGGGGAGGGAGGTTGGAGGGGGTCAAAGGGGTGGAAATAGTGGAAGGAAGTATGGAAGTGAGAGAAAAACTTATGGGAGATTGAAGAGTGCAGAAAGGGAGGCTCAGAGGAACAACGTAGGAGTGAGGATGCTCCGGGGAGAGGCTGGGTCCCGGGAGCTACATAATGAACGAATGAAGTTGACATGGGAACTTGTGACAACAAAAGAAGATTGGGAAATCAACTCTTAAAATATTATCTTGGAATGTGGCGGGGATAACGTCGCCAATCAGGCGCTATAAGATCTTGTCACAGTTGAGGGCGCATGGAGCTACCATTGCTTGCCTCCAAGAGACCAAGCTTTCAGATAGTGAACATGCGAAATTGTGCCAAAGGTGGGTGTGGGAATGTCATTATTCCTCTTCCGGGAAATGCAGAAATGGGGTGGTTGTCCTCATAAAAAAGGGAGCGTCCTGCCAGACCAAACTTGTGTATAAGGACTCTGATGGGCGAGTGGTGTTACTACATGTAAATTACCAGGGAACAAAATTTTACTTATGCACAGTATATGGGCCCAATACATTCTCTCCTCCCTTTTTTCAGCAACTGGTGGCGTTGGGTTTGCAACACACAGACGCCCCGTGGGTGTGGGCCGGGGATTTTAACCAAGTAATGGACCCTGCATTGGATAGATCCTCACCCCGAGCGGTAGCGGCGGTTGGGGGAGGGAGAGGCTTGCCTGCTATGTGTAACTCCCTATGGTTGGTTGACCCCTGGAGATTGTTGCATCCTACGACACGAGATTATACTCATCAATCCAGGGTCCATCAATCGTGGTCCCGCATTGATTACATATTACTGACAAACTCTTGGTTTTTTAGGACGCGCAAGGTATTCATTGGTCCCACAGAGATTTCCGACCACTCTCTGATTGGGATAGAGTTGACGGTTGGCGCAGGAGAGTCCGCGACGAGATCCTGGCGATTCCCTTCACACTTATATCAAGACCGACAATTCATAGAACACATTAGAACCCGATGGCAATTTTATGTAGAGACTAATGAGCCCTCTTGCACATCACCAACCTTGTTTTGGGAAGCCTCAAAGGCGGTACTCCGCGGTGAGGTTATTGCATTCATGAGTGCGCGAGCCAAACGGCTAGCAGCAGGCATTATGCGGTTAGAATCAGTTTATAAGATTGCGAAAAGACAACATATAGCTAACCCCATCTAGAGATCACCAGGAAAGAGTAGCAACTGCCCTGGCGGTGTTAAATTCTATGATCCATGAAAAATATAAGGGACAATTGTTTGCTAGACAACTAAACTTTCAGAGATTCGGCAATAAGGCGGGAAGATTACTGGCACAAGTAGCAAGAGCAAAAATCTCGCGGAATTACATCTCCCATATCACTGCAGATGCTGGAAAATACATCACGCAACCAGCAGAGATAGCAAAGGTTTTTAAAGATTACTTCCAGAGAATTTATTCCCAGAGCGGAGAACCCCAGTCGCCTTTTATAGATGACTACTTAGAAGATGCAGGTATGCCGCGATTAGAACAACGAGTAAAAGAACAGCTGGCATTACCTATAAGAGCACAGGAACTCCAAAAGGCCATAAAATCCCGCTTCGGTCGGCCCCCGGTCCAGATGGGTTTTCGGGCGAGTACTATAAAATGATGGGTTCGGAAGTGATGGGGCCCCTTGTGTCGTACTATGAGGCGGTGATAGACTGTGGTTTCTTTTCTCCGGGGGAGAATGAGGCTTTAATCACCCTCATCCCGAAGCCTGGCAAGCCTCAAGACCAAGTAGAATCTTACAGGCCAATCTCATTGCTCAATGTTGATATTAAACTTTTAGCAAGAGTATTGGCTGAGAGATTGGCGCAGCATTTGCCGTCCTTAATTGGTGAACACCAAGTGGGCTTTGTCCGAGGGCACCAGGCGACGGTCAATGTGCGTAAAGTCCTTCTTTCCATGGCACATGGCCACAACACTAAGACACAGCTATTATTGTTGAGTCTAGATGCTGAAAAAGCGTTTGATAAAGTACAGTGGAACTACCTTTTTAAAGTGCTACAATGGGTAGGGCTGGAGGGCTGGTTTATGGAAGCAATTGCGGCCTTGTATGCCAGCCCCTCGGCACGCATAGTGACGAATGGAATGGTATCTGAAGCATTCCGATTACAGAGAGGGACAAGACAAGGTTGCCCACTCTCCCCATTGTTGTTTTTGCTGTACCTAGAGCCTTTGCTCCGCACACGCATGAAGGATCCAGACGTTGCGGGGATCACCATGCCGACACAGGAGGTTAAAGTACTAGCATTTGCAGACGATATCTTTTTGACTTTGACACGACCTGAGAAATCGGTGCAGCACTTGTTGGCGATCTTAGATGAATTTAGTTTTCTCACAGGCTTTTCCCTCAATTTTCAAAAATCTGTTGCTCTTCCACTACAAGCTGAGATCCGGGCGGGGTGGGCGGGACAGTTCCCCTTTCAGTGGGAGCAATCACAGATTAAGTATTTGGGGGTTTATATCCCTATAAACCTGTCAGAGATCTATACACAAAACATCGTACCGTTAAAACAGCAGTCCACGAAACTTCTGCAGAGATGGCAGGCACTCCCGATTACTATGCTGGGCCGCATAGATCTCTATAATATGGTTTTGTTTCCTAAATGGACCTATGTGTTGCAGATGCTTCCCCTTTTATTACAACTTAAGGAGGGAAAGTGGCTGGGAAAAAAATTGAATCACTTCATATGGCAGGGAAAGAGGGCCCGCTTACCACTCTCCAAAGTTATGATGCCCCGCGCGAAGGGGGGGTTAGGATTATTGGACCTTAGACTTTTTTCCATGGCCAGCAATATGAGGCATCTATCAGATTGGTTTCGCAATACCCACTACTTTTCTTGCACCACTGCAGAAACCAAGCTTTTGGGGGAAATTCACTTCTCATACTGGTTACATGCGCCCTCAATAGACATGACACAACTGGGACCACTCAAGTACATATTGGGCCCGCTACGCACTGCCTGGAAACGGCTTGGTCGATTAAAATTGCTGGACTCCTCTGTTTCGGTGCTTTTGCCGCTCCAGGGGAACCTAGCATTCCCGGTGGGGAGTTCCTCACTTAACTTTCAGAGGTGAGCCGTGGCGGGAATCAAGTATTTGTTCCATGTGGTTACTGAACAAGGGAATTTGAAATCATTTGAAGTTTTGAAAGAGGAATATGGGCTGAATGGGAATGATTGGTTTGCTTATGCACAGTTGAAACATTATGTAAGTTCATTGCCCTCAACTTCCTTGACTGCTGACTCTTTGGAAAGACTTAATGAACTATTGGGATTAGATGCGCAATTAAGAGTGCCATTGAGCTATTTCCATCGCCATCTGAGAGAAGCACTTGAGCCTCTAGATCATCGAGAGGTAACCCAGGCTTGGAATAAAGAACTACAGCTGCGCCTCCAACCAGAACATATAGGAGCATGCCTTAAATCGCTGTATACAATCACAGACAATGCGGCCTGGTGGGAACTACAATATAAGTTTTTACTTCGGTTACACATTTCACCTCATAGAGCGTATAGAGCAACGCTCCGGCAGTCAGACTCTTGCCCAAAATGCGGAGGAGCCAATGCACACCTGGGACACATGTACTGGAGCTGTCCCAGAGTTAAAATGTTTTGGACTGAACTAAACAACCATGTGTCTCAGCTCTGGAACACGACGTGGAAATCTTCTCCGAGGCAACTGTTTGATTTATTTGGAATACAAAGCCCAGCTCCAACAGGATTTAAAAATTTTTTGAAGCGTACAATGGTGATGGCAAAGCGAGTCATTTTGCAATTATGGTTGGCGGGGGACCGCCCGACCATATCCCACTGGAGATCAGCTATGATCCAAGCCTGTGCACTTGAGAAGACAAGAACCCCGGACTTGGCCTCTAAAAAAGGCGAACAGTTCTGTAATATTTGGTCTCCCTTTTGGGACTCTCTCACTCCGATAGCACGAAGCAAGATATTGAATTGTTAATACAGATAGGATACTGGCTGATTAGGAATAGGTAGGGGAGGGAAGCAAAGGAGGGATGGGGAGGGGGAGGGGAGATAAGCGGTGATAAACTTTAAAAAGCATGCAAGCCAGACACTGTTTATCTTTTGTATTGCAATGTTTCATTTTGATTGTAAATTGACCAAGTTTGGATTGCAATAAATAAGATTATAAAAAAAAAAAAATTGGCCACACAAACATCCTTGCAGAGCAGAGGGGCAGTCTAGTGGTCAGTACAGTGGACTATAAACCAGGTTCATATCTCCATACAACTCTTTTATTTTAAATGCTGAGCCTTCCAGGAACAGTACAGAACATATTATAACTGACTGTACACCACTTCAATAGCCTTTAGGCTTGCAGGTGTCATAAATATTTAGGTACAGTAGGTATATGTCTGTTTCTAGAGGGCTCACAATTTAAAGGACAAAAAAAAGAGCTAAAGTGGGAAATGAACCTGGGTCCCCTGGTTTACTGTCCACTGTAATAACCACTAGGCTACTCCTCAGGCCTACTTTCTGCTGTGTTCAGAATGCCTATAATACATGATGCTGTCATAGAGCCTGGCTTTCCTTTCCATTTCACTTTCAGGAGAGAGGGACAACAACCACTGAGAGATTCATGAGAGGTCATGCCTTCACCCCTCCAGTAATTGGCTGCTCAATCAGAGCACCTTTTTGTACCCTGGAAGTGACTCAAAAACATCCAAATAAAAACATCATTCTTTTTAGACTTGGACGTTTCTTTCCATTCAATCATCACTGTTGGATGTCCTAATTTTGGGCCCTCCCTAGTCCCGCCCAAAACATGCCCCCTTGCAATTTGGATGAACTGCAGTGTAGGACATTCAAATTCTGTCATTCCAAAATTACAGTTTGGACTGTATGTCAAGTCCCACCCTCTATCCCCTTTTGGCAGATGGACTCCTTTTTTGCCATTTTGAGATGTCCATGTGCTTTGAAAATGTGCCTCTAAGGGCCTTGTTTACTAAGGCACGCTAGTGTAGAGGAGACCTTTAGGAACTTAGTAGAAAGATCCCACCTCCAGTCTGATGGTCACCTTAAAGGAGAGTATCATCTTGATATTGTACAAAATGATCTTATAGCCAGGACCTGCCCTTCAAGTGATGTCATATCCTCTTGTGTCAAGGATGCAAAGGCATATGCCCAAGAGGGAAGAGTTAGAACAGCTGTTATAGTTGGTGATTTGTTCATTAGGAATGTAGATAGCTGAGTGGCTGGTGGACCTGAGAATTGCCTGGTCACTTGCCTTCCTGGTGTGAAGGTGGCAGACCTCACATGTCACCTAGATAAGATTTTATTAAGTTTTAGGAAGGAGCTGGCTATCTTGGTACATGTGGGTTCATTGACATAGGAAAATGTGGGAGGGAGGTTCTAGAAGCTAAATTTAAGGCCCTGTTTACTATGGTGCATTAGCATTTTTAGCACATGCTAACACTAAAGACATCCATATATTCCTATGGGTGTCTCTAGTGTTAGCGTGTGCTAATTTATAACGAGCGATAAAAAAGCTATCGTGCCTACAGCATGGATTAGTAAACAGGGCCCTTAGGCTTTTAGGTAGAAAATTGAAATCCAGAACCTCTAGAGTAGCTTTTTCAAATATGCTAGCTGTTCCAATGCATGGATGGTACAAGGAGGAGGGATTTAGATTTGTTAGTAACTGAGCAACATTATGGGGAAAGGGGAGCCTATTCAGAAAAGCTGAGCTTCAGCTTAATGTAACCTATAGTTAAAAATAGTTTTCTTAATTTTATTTACCTTGGGGGTTCCAGAGTGGAGAGGAGGCATCCCATGATACCCACAAGTGGGGGCCACATAATTAGGGTCATGTTACAGTCCTGTCATGGGTGTTGCCGATTTGGGGTTGAGGAACCTCTTCCTGAGCTGATTGAGGCTCATTCTATGCTGGACAGGAGTGGCAGGAAAGGCCCGGGCTCTGTTGGAGCCTTGGGCCGAGTGAGGGAGGCTGGTGCGCATGCATGTGATGTCATCGAGCATGTGTGGCACTGATGTCACAGGCCCACACATGGAGGTCCTTTTTTCGGCCCAGGAGCTGGAAGTCATAATTTTAAGAGTTTTAGGGCTCTGGGGACTATTTTTAATTTAATTAAAGTGGCTCTGGGGGCAGGTATTAGCAGAGGAAGGGGTTTTCATAGTACATCAATTATACCACAATCATCACAAAATGCACAATTGTGCATGTATGATCATATGGAGATAGCCTGAGGTGGTCTGGAAGAGCAAAGGGGGCTTAGGAGAGCTTGAAGAGACCCGAAAACAGTGCAAACATTTGTGCATGTCCAGTACTCCCAAAGGAGTCTAGCAAAGACACCTTTTTTTAAAAAAATAAATTAGTAAAAGTAATAAGGCTCAGGCAGTGTTTAAAGAATGAAGATATAGGGAAGTAGTTTAGATATACTTTGACCTTCTTTTGGGAAGTTTTAATTTTTAAAACACCGAAAAACATCACTTTCCTGTTTGGATTTGGAGGAGTGACCTAGTGGTTAGAACTTGCAATCCAGAGGTGGCCAGTTCAAATCCCACTGCTCCCTTGTGATCTTGGGCAAGTCACTTAACCCTCCATTGCCTCAGGTACAAACTTAGATTGTGAGCCCTCCTGGGACAGAGAAATATCCAAAGTACCTGAATGTAACTCACCTTGAGCTACTACTATAAAAGGTGTGAGCAAAATCTAAATAAATAGAACCTAAAAATTCACATTTTTATATAAATTGTTAGAAAGCATGGCTGTAAGGTGTTGTATGTATGTATTTATTTATTTCTGCATTTGTACCCTGCATTTTCCAATCTAGATGTCGGTTCAATGTGGCTTACAGTTCACTTCAGATAGGGAAGTTGCATTGCTGTTTGGGTTAGCCGAGAGTTTAGTTCATGATGTTAGTGGTCAATCAGCAAGGTGTGTTGGCTGTTGTTCAGGCCGACTGTGTGGGTTCATTGAAGAAGAACTTACTGAAGAAGTGGGCTTTCAGGTGTTTGCAGAAGGTTATGTACTCATGTGTGTGTTTTATTGCTTTTGATATTGTATTCCAAATCTTAGGGCAGATGTACATAAAGTTGGTTGAGTATGAGGATTTATATTTTAGTCTTTGGTACCTAGGGAAGTGTAGTGTGAGGTAGGTTCTTGCTCCCTTCATTGTATTATGTATAGATAGTTCAATTAGCTTTGACATATATTTTGGTGCTTGTCCAAAGATTATTTTGACCAGTGAGCATATCTTGAATGATATATGTGATTTGACACAGGTAACCAATGTAGGTTTTGGAGCAGTGTTTTTGCGCTTTCAAATCGGTTTCTTCCAAATATCAGTTTTGCAGCTGTATTTTGTGCCGTCTGCACTTTCTTGTTGGTCCTTGCATCCGGCATTTATTCTGTTGCAGTAATCGGCATGTGAGAGGACCATGGATTGGACTAGTAAGTGGAATACATTATTTGGGAAGTAGTTTTTATGCATTTTAGTTTCCACATGGTTTGGAACATTTTCTTCGTGGTGTTTGAGATTTGTTTAACAAATGATAGGTTGCAAAGATGACTCCTAAGATTTTTAGATTGTCAGTTATTGGAAGGGATGTGTCCAGGACAGTTATGTTTGACAAGTGATTGGTATTGTGTGGTGATGACATTATCAAGCATTGAGATTTTTCTTTGTTCAGTTTGAGTTTGAACGTCGTGGCCCATGATTCCATTGTGTTTATGCTGTCTCTTATTCTGGTCCTGGAAACAGGATTTTATTTTTACATACTTAGGACAAGGTAACCCTTTGTATGCAGCATATCTCTGGTTCTGTGAGAAAAATCTAAAGTCTACATAAAATGATATAACTTGACTAGCATCGCTCAGGTATTTTAGCTATATATTTAACTTTTCTGATTTGCTTCCAGACTTAATCATTGTTTACTTGTGAAATTCTTAATCAATTATTTGCACATGAAACTCCCTGAGCAAATGTGGTTAAATATTCTAGGGCTCAGAAGGTAGGATTCTTAAAAAAAAAAAAAATGCTTTCACTAATGGACAAGAAGTTCATTAACATGAATTCCCCCACTTAGGCATGGAAAGTAGAAGTGACACAGACTTTTCCACTTGCTCCTGTTCTATACAGTTCCAAAGGGTTACATGTTTTGAGAGTGACTACTCCAATACAATTAACCAAAGTGGATTTGTACTGGCCTAGGCATAGTTAATGAAAAACGGATCCTCTCATCTGGTTTAGCTATTATTCCTATCACACTGTCTGCTCTACTGAGCAAGAATGTGCTTAAAAATTTTTATCATCCCCCTCCTTATTTCTTGAACAGTCTCTGCTGCTTTCTTTGTGACTCTGTGATATAATGGTGACAGCTCTCAGTGTTTATGTTTATGTTTTATGTTTATCGTGGTACTTAATATACCACCTTTCAAAGTAGAATCAAAGCTGTGTACAATACAAAGAGGAAATCAGGAGTCATTCATGTACCAAATTACATAAGTACATAAGTATTGCCACACTGGGACAGACCAAAGGTCCATCAAGCCCAGCATCCTGTTTCCAACCGTGGCCAATCCAGGTCACAAATACCTGGCAAGATCCCGAAAGAATTCAATACATTTTATGCTGCTTATCCAGAAATAGCAGTGGATTTTTACCAAGTCAATTTAATAATGCTCTAAGGACTTTTCCTTTAGGAAGCTGTCCAGACCCTTGTTAAACCCAGCTAAGCTAACCGAATTTACCATGTTCTCTGGCAATGAATTCCAGAGTTTAATTACACGAGTGAAGAAAAATTTTCTCTGATTCGTATTAAATTTACTACTTTGTAGCTTCATCGCATGCCCCCTAGTCCCAGTATTTTTGGAAACAGTAAACAAACGATTCATGTCTACCTGTTCCACTCCACTCATTATTTTATAGACCTCTATCATATCTCCCCTCAGTCGTCTTTTCTCCAAGCTGAAAAGCCCTAGACGCTTCAGCCTTTCCTCATAGGGAAGTCGTCCCATCCCCTTTATCATTTTCGTCGCCCTTCTCTGTACCTTTTCTAATTCCACTATATCTTTTTTGAGATGTGGTGACCATAATTGAACACAGTATTTGAGTTGCGGTCGCACCATGGACCGATACAAGGGCATTATAATGTCCTCACTTTTATTTTCCATTCCTTTCCTAATAATACCTAACATTCTATTTGATTTCTTAGCCGCCGCAGCACACTGAGCAGAGGATGTCAACGTATCGTCAACAATGACGCCGAGATCCCTTTCTTGGTCAGTGACTTCTAACATGGAATCTTGCATTACATAGCTATAGTTCAGGTTCAACTTATATAGTTCACTCTCAAACCCAGTCTACCTCTGAACTAAAGGAGCATGAGGTGAGTTGGTGTGAGAGTTCTGTCTACTAGAGATTGATTTCTCACTGATTGCATTATGTCACTTTGAATAAGAAGGTATTACAATAGCATGGGTCTAATTTAAACCCCATTTAGCAATATTTCATGTTTCACTTTAAAGGTGATGTAAGAACATTAAAACTAAATAATAACACTTAACTAGCCTTTTCAACATAATGCAGCATCTGCACTAAAACTCTTTTTCTAGCACATGCATGTTAAAAATCCATTTAATGTGGGATACACTAAATTTTGTGTTTCTACTAAAAAGAAGCCTCTTTAGTTGGCATGCAAAACAATGTGTCCACTAACACAAAACATGTACTGTGCTGTGTGCTCATGGTGCATTCTGAATTCCCCCATACTAACCAGCTCAAAGTGAAAGGGCTGATGAGTGTAACAGGAATAAGTCCTCTAGCCCCTTCCCTAAGCAAGATAAACCTTCCCCAATAAAGTCCCAAGTTCCCTAAGACAGTCTCAACCATTCCATCAAGCTCCCCCCAAGACAGATGCAAACCTCTTGATCAAACTCAGTTCCTCCCTCCAATCAAGCTACTCCCAAAAGTGACTCAGACCCTACTAAGAAGTGCCTTCTAATGGAGTCATTTGGTAACTGGAGCATTGTTGACAGCAGGGTTCTCATGATCCTCGTGCCACTGACGATTTAAGACTCAAGGGGTGGGAAGAGGACTAGGAGAGGAGAAGGATCTGGCCTATGACTTGAGAAGGGTCTGGATTAGTTTCATTGGAAGAGGAGCCGGGTCAGTCTCTGTAGGAGAAACGTCTTTGAAAGGGAGATCTGGGTCAGATTTGGGAGAGGGCTTGAAGTGAGGGTCAGTCTGTCTCAGGGCAGGGGTGGGGGGGGGGGGTCAAGGCTTGATCAGGAAGGGGGTTAGAGCTTGAAGGAATGGTAAACAGCTTGACTGACTAGGTTATGTCTCCATGTTGAGGAGGAACTAGCCTTTATCCAACTTGCTTGGAAACCTAAGCCTGCTTGGAGAGGGAGCTAGGGGAAAAGAAGGTCCCATACTAACTGGCCCAAAGTGTAAGGCTGGTGAAGCACAAGGGATTCTGGGATGCTGCCTAGGAATGGAATATCCCCAGAAGGTCCCTTGCTATGTTTAGACTGATAAACAGTGACAAAATACCCCCAAATGCAAAAATGTAAAATAGGTATTTATTGGTGATAAACACCAGAAAAACGCCACTTCCCTATGCACTCTTTTACCACTCCCCTGGCTAGTCTTGTACTCGCCCCTCTGTTTCTCTGCCTTTTCTGCCCTAATGTACAGAGCTAGCTTTAGCAATTGTGGGGCTCTGTGCAGATCAGTTTGGTGCCCCCCCCAAACAGGATTTAAGCATGAAACTAAAGGGCAAAGGGGGCGTGAGAGGGAGGAGATGTAAGAGCTGGCTTGTGGTGTGATAGAAGGAGAATATAGTTTCAGTGTTGAGGAGCATGATTTCCAAGATGGGGGGGGGGGGAGGGGAGGGAGAGAGAAGTTGATAGAGAGGGAGATGGAAATGGAGATGGAGATGGAAAGGCAAAAGAAGCTTTAACTTTTGGTCAGCCACCAGTTACTAAGATGACTCAGTTAAGCGCAGGGCTCCTAGGAGTGTGAGGCCCTGTACAGGCACCCCTGTTGCCCCTGCTTAAAGCTGGCTCTCCTAACATACATTTTTGATTCCACCAGAAAAGGTACCCAGTAATAGCACCTGTAGCACAAAAACACTACACTAATTAACTGGAAAATAAACACCTACATTTACAATTTTTAAACACCCAAAAATAGAAGCCCTCATTATAATCAAAGTACTTTAGAGCATATTTATTTTCCTTTTGTAATCCATTGTTAGGTTGGAGATTACTAGGAGACTGTAAGTCCCCGTGGAGAGTCATTGGGGGGAGTTACTGGGAGGTCCCTGGGTGGGTGGAAGCCCGGCCCAAGGAGAGTAATTTAAAAATAAAATGCAGAGAAATAGTGCCCTGAGACTGAAGAGTGACAAGGGGGGAGGAGGGGAGGAGATTAGAAAGAGATAAAGAGAAGTGTTTGCACTTTAGAAGGTCTTTCATTGCTTGATGGTCCCTTGCCATGAGCAGTAAGGGGAATCCCAAATAGGAGAAATAAAACCATTGGCTGTAAAGAGGAGTTGAGGCTCATCAAAGTGGCAACTGTGAAATGGAGAGCTACAGACCCAGCCCGGGAGTGTGGGATAGGAGACAGGGAGTGCCCATCCCATGACCGGGGTGAGCCAACGCAAAGGTCACCTTGGAAGGAGGTCAGGCCAAGAGGGTCTGGACCGGTGAAAAGAAAAGGAGCATAGCCATTGGGGCTATTCTCTGGAATAGGGACGGACAGGAGTTTGTACAAAGTGTAAATAGTGCTGCTGAAAAGACCGTGTACATAAATACAAAGAAGGAGAATACAGAAGTTCCCTTTGGGGAATGACAGAAGGATTGTGGTTTTAAAAGACTTGCCTTAAATGTTGGAGAGCTGATCCTGGTTGATGTTCCTGAATTTTAAGAACTGAAGAATAAACAGTTTGAGTTTGTATGAACTGCTGATGTGATTTTTAAACTTGAGAGAATATATAAACAAATTTCCCAAGCCTGCCTGATTTAACAGCCAGCCTTGATTCCTACAGTTTGCATTTGGACTTGTTTTTTGGTTTCCTGGGGGAGAAGAGGGTCATCGCACTCGCTAAACTTTCTTTAGCCAGGTGGAGGCACTGAGCGCCAAGAGTAAAGGGTCCGACGGAGACTGCCTTCGGAAGGCTCCAGCCGGGCCGGATCCTGAACCCAGAAAAGGGGCGTTACACTTTCATTACATAACAAATGCAGAAAACCTTCCAAAAACATCATCTATCATTTTCAGTTTATCACATGTCATCAGAAAACAAATGTGCAATCCTCTTCTCCTATTAAAAAAAAAAGCATACTAGTTATTACAGTATATTCCCCATTGTAATTCCAAATCCTGTTTTCTCGACATTGAACATCCTGGACGTTTAAGCACAGCTGAGAGAAACTAGTCTTTTGCAAATGAAGAACTTGGAATCACCTTGTCAGATTTATGTTTGTGCTCTGTGACCACACAATTATGTACATTGTACTGGCACAGGCTGAGTGGGGACAGAACAATGCCACCTTGCATCAGGAGAAGTATAAATGCCTTGTTGTACACCTCTGACAGAATTAATTGTAACCTGTCTCTTCATTTCAACAATGACACTTTCTCTTTCAGAAGGAACAATCAGTCCTATGAGTAGAAGGTACCTATAGAACTCCAAACACTAAATGGGTTTTAAAAATGGCTTCGAAGACATTAATAAACACTGTTATCATCCGTAGGACTGCTTTTGACATAGGCTGCAGCCTGGGATGCCAAATTTTGAAGGTACTTTCATGCCAACCACACGGATGATTTGAAATCCATATGGTAAATAGCAGGCTGAGAGAGAACTCAAATTAAGGGAGCGCGCCCAATGCAGGGAAAATGGCCTAACAGGACACGCTAAAGCATTCTATGTTAGTTTTGCCATTTGTATGCGCTAAGTGCGCAGTATTTATTTTTTATTCTTTTGGAAGGGTCTGTCAAGGGTGGAGAGAATGGGTGTGGATGAGCTGATCAGTTAACGTGCTGATGTTACCGCAGCACTAACTGGTTAACATATCCATAAAATGAGATCCCTTAGCACTTCCTAAACAGTGCCTCCTGTGTTAATATTTCTAATGTTAACATTAGCACACAACCTGAAATGCAACACATAGAAAAAAAAGCCCATTTTGACGGCCACACTAGAAAAGCACGGGGATAGGCCCGCGTAAAGAAGTGCTAAGCCCATTTACTAGTGCAGCTTAGTGAAAGAGCTCCATAGTGATTAAGTACCACCTTGAGTGAATTCCTTCAAAAAGGCGGTAAATAAATCCTAATCAATAAATAATCAATAACTGTGTCGTTCAAACTGCCTTCCCCTCTCATCGCCTTTCCTGATCACAGACACACAGAAAGCACACACACATACCTACACAAAAACACACATGCACAGATACACATAAATCTGTACACACACATCCATCCACCTTCTCCCCCAATAAGACACACATGCATGTACATACAGAGGGGTTAGAAGAATTCCTTTAGCCATGCTCTGCATGCTTTTCCCCACTTTCTTTAATTTAATCATACAGTACATAAAGTTCTCTCAGGTCAATAATTTTGCAGCTAAACCTATTTCATTGCAGTTTTAGATTTGTTTTTATAATGTGATTAATTAGGAAAGGTTTGTTTGCATTACAATTGCTGTAAGGTACAAAAGTTTTACTTTGCTATTAAAAGAATTATAGGATTCATATATCCTTACCATTTATCTATAGAACATTTGTGCTTTTCACATCTAAAACCTGCTAATGGCCTAATATTTTTCTCCTGACAGAGTAATTATAAAACTACATATTTGTAATGCATATAATGGAACCCTTTTTATGTTAAGATCACTCTGAATACATACTTAGTTTAATAATGTTGTCTAAACTCAGTGCCTCTCCTCCTGGCATCTTCTGTCACATTGTGCTTTGAGGTTCTAGTGTCACTGATTTTATATGATGAAATAGAAGCAGAGTTTTAATAGTTTCCTGTTAAATGATAGCTGTCAGAGGCCTACTTTAAGCTGTAAGCTGTTCTGGAATTTTTGTAATAAAGTTCTATTATTTGCAGAAAAATGCTGAGTAAGTGGACTCGCTTGTTTAATGCTAGACCACCATACAGCTAACTGTGTAATATAGCAGTGCTGCTCCTACTTTTCACTGAGACACAAAGCATACCAATGTGGCCAGCAGTGGTGTGTCTAGACAGAAATATTTGGGGTGGCACCAGGGGGGCAAGCTAGGTATGGGTGGTGGGGGAAGTCGAAATGACTTTTTTTCACATCGAACCCCTCTTCCCCCAACACACACGTTTAAATTAGAATTTTAAATGATAGCATCATTCAACAAATTCTTCTGTATGTCAGTGGTCTCTGTATGATCTCCACATAAACCCTGAAGGTCCAGTTCTGTGATTCATATTCCCCAACAATGGAGATATCTCTCTTAGAAGTCACTATGCAAAATATATTCAAATTGTTATTATCACCTCATGAACAGTATGCACTCCTTCCACTGCCAGACACTTTGTTTAAAGCAGATAGGTTTTTGTTTGTATGGTAACTCTGAAGATTTTTATTTTGGGTGACCTTGCCCCAGAGCCTGCTTTCAGAAAGGCCAGACACTGCGAAATAACACAAAACCATGCAAAATGACACTCAAACTCTATATAGGAAAAACATACCAAACCATAACAGTCCTGATCCATCTATGAAAAGACAGTGTTATAAATATTGCTCTGGGCCCTAGAACACCAATATACCCACTGGGAAACTGGAACAAGCTGGACTGTTACAGATTCCTACATAGACACTACAAGCTAGCAGATTCTTTCAACTAAATTGCACATGCAAAACATGGGCAGACCCTCAACTGATACAAAATAGGGGGCCACAAAAAAACATGTAGTCAACAACTGGAGAACCCCAAGAAAGCCAGGTTCTATAAGAATGGAAAATACCAGTAAAAGGAACATAAATGCATTTTCTTTTGTACTCTGCTAAATATAAAAATAGTGAAGATGTTCATTTCCACAAAGGCAAACATATACCAATCCTTAAAAAGTAATAAAAACAAATCATTTTTTTCTTTTCCACCTTGGTTGTCTAGGCACTTTTCTGATTAGGTTGGTCCCATTCTGATCCACTATTTGTATTGGTCTTCTTCTAAATTATTTTCCAGGTTTGCCTTTCCATTTCTTCCTTCTTGCCCTTCTGCCCTTCCTTCTCTGTAACTGCCTGGTACTGATCTTTTTTTTAAATGTTTCTTTTTTCAGTTTTCTCTTCAAGAAACTATCCACACCAACGTGAAATGTACAACCTTTTAAAAATTTTATTTTAACCTGGACACTGAGCCCATCTTCACCCAGAAACCCACCAGCAGTCCAGCATTACACATAATAAAAATGAAAACATTTGTTTTTACCTGGGCATGAATGTTGTTGAGTTTCTCATAAGATTGCAGTTATGCACACTATGCAGTCAGTGTGCAGAGTTGAGCAGAGCATTGCAGACTGTGCTAGATCCTGTGCCTGGCCCTGTTTGTGGCAGTGGGGGAGCACTGAGGCCTGGCTGGGGCTGAACTGACATCGCATCACGGCTGCTAATACCGATGCTGAAATAGTGCTTTGTCTGCACTCTGCAACTGCTCTCATCAGTACCTGCTGCCCTGTCCCCCCGCAGCGTGCATGCGGCTTGGTCGGGCCCAGTCTCTTCCAACTGTGTCTGTGTTCCACTGCCAGTATTGAGGTCCTCCTAGGATCTGACCCAGATTTGGGACGGGTCCTAGGAGGAGCTCAGTGCTGCAAGTGTAGGGTCTTTTTACCAGCTGTGTTAAAAAGGGCCTCAGTGCATGGCAAAAACAGCCCCCACCACAAGCGCAGGGCCCTTTTTACCACAGCTTAGTGAAAGGGCCCCTTAGAAACCTAGCCAGGTTGAAGGTGCCAGGGGAGTGGAGAGCAGACTTCTGCCGGCACATGTTTTAAATGTGACGGATCACCTAAAAATTAAGTGCCATCGCTGTTAGAAGCCCGTTTGGGGGAGCGGCCACTCTCCTGGCACCCCTCTAGCTAAGCCACTGCTTAGTGTGTGAGGGAAAGGGGATGTGCACATGGGTGGGACATGGGCAGGCCATGGGCGGGTCATACACTTACATGTAAAACTTAAAGAATACTGTAAGTTGTGCATGTTAGCACATGTCATGGCATAAATGGGTATGTCCAAAATTTAGGCACATCATTGCTGACTTACACTTATATTCTTTAATAGCTTTGGTGTGCAAATTTGCCTTTATAGAATACTAACTTACAGCTCAAAGTTTTGGTGCCTAACTTTTTGCGTTCTTGACAGAATTGTGCCCATAGAGTGCATGCACACATTTATACCTCTTTCTGAGGTGTAAATGCAAGTGTGGTAATTTGCACACTTTGGGAGCTGGTTCTGGAAGCTTATTTTTAAAAGGGATGTGGACGTTTCACACAGACATCCTGTTTAAAATGACCCTAAATAGCGTACAGATGCCCATATACAAATTTTACAGCTGTTTCCAAGATAGTGTAAATTTGTACACTCTACCTCTGGTAGTTTATTTATTTATTTAGTTAGTTAGTTAGTTAGTTATGAACATTTATACCCCACTTTTTCCACATAAAGCAGACTCAAAGTGGCTTACAATGTACAGATTAATCAATTACAATTACATTGAATAGGGGAGAAGGAACAAGGTAAGAAGGAAAAGGGAAAGGGAAGAGAGACTAAGATGGACGGTGGAAATCCAGATGCAGAGATGGCCCAGAGTAGTCGAACAGTTCACGTAATAAAGCTGTGGCCAGGTAATGCCTACCTGCTCTGTGCATATAAGCATGTGTGAGCTTTTTCAACTGTCTGCTAAAACACATGTATACCTTTGTGCAATTGTATAAAAACCCTTTTTTGCATGTAAAACAAGTTTTACCCATGAAGAAACATTTATAAAATTGCCCCACCACCCTCGGATTTTGCTGGGCTCGGTAAAATATTATGTATGTAGTTTACAATAATAACCTTAGAACACTGTGAGATACTTAGTGGGATTGTTGTTTTTTTTTTTAAGCCAAGCAGGACCACCATGTAAAAAGTTCTCACTGTGTACAGATCTGGCACAAGACGTGTGAGGACCTGGTGAAAAGAATAGTCATCAGCAAAAAGTCTGCTTTTATTTTCTTCCCTGCCTCTCTCCTGGAAGCTTATTCTTTGAAAATGATCTAACATGTAAAGTGTCCCATGAACAATAAGTTGTTAGTTTTTCAAGAGGTTTCCCTTTTCTTCTCAGTGATCCAACATGAGCTGTGGGATGTGACCCTGAATATCTCCTCTGTTGTGAGGGCATTAACTGGCACCTCTTTGAAATGCAGGCACTGAATGATTGACTTCCAAAACTAGGGGAGCTGAATGGGTTTACAAAGCTTAACATTCTAACAGCAAGTGGCAGTCAATCCCTAAAGCTAAATCAAATCCTCATGCTCATTAAAAATAATAATAATAAAAAAGTACCCTCTCTTAACATGAAAGCACATGAAAAGGAATCCTGCAGTCAGATTTAAGGAACATTGTGGTTTTTTCTTATAGGAAGCTTAGGCTGCCGGTGTTCCCTTTAGAACTGCAGCTGATGAACTTACAGCTCCTAAAATGTGTTGAGTTAAACCAATAATTTAGGATGCGTTGAGCCGAGGTACAACTCTGAAGTTCATATGGAATCAGCAGATATTATACATGCAGAGCCTTTTCATTCCCTCCCCTCCCTTCAGGAATTAAGAAAAGTTTCCAACAGAAAATTACTTGTCACATCAGTTGAATAAAAATAATTATATTTTGTGTTTGGAAACTAATATACTCCTATGCAAGTCTGAGGCCACTGTGAATGTAAGAACAGTCACACAGGAACTATATTTAACAGTGGACAATACACACTAAGTTTACAGTTTTTAGCAGTATTTGTCGCTTCCTCTCCAAACAGGCCATAAGCACCCTTATGCATTTCCACATTACTTTCCACTTAGACTACTGTAACTTGCTCCTCACAGAACTCCCACTGAACCATCACTTAAGTCTATTTAAAAGTTAGCTGTTCAGCTTATCTTCTACCATCATCATAACGACCATGTATATACTGTCTTCTCAAGTCACTGTATTGGCTTCTTATCCGCTTCTGCATTCAGCTTAAGCTTCCTGTACTCATGCCCCAGTGACTTCACTCTGTAGCTCCTCATTAATCTTTTATCTCAACCTAAACGCTTCTGAACTCTATTCCTTAAGTAACTTATTATATTTATTTATTTACTAGGATTTGGCTCATGCCTTTTTCAATAGTAGCTCAAGGTGCATTACATTCAGGTTCAGAGGTAGGTGTCTACATTCATTTATAGAATAGGCTTCTACCAAGTACCCTCTGGGCACCTAATTCTAGGTGCCCTGTTATAGAATGGCTTTGTACAAGCTGAAAATCAGTGCTAAGCTTTTAACCTTTTTGTGTGAAATCTGTCCCTATGGCAACCCACTATTAAGGCTCCTCAGTTAGAAGTTTATTGACATTTTGAGTATAAATTTAGACATGCAACTCTAGTAAATATTCAGAAAGGCCAAGTTAGTAGCCTAATTTGCAACTATAGGGATATAAACCTTTTGCAAATTGACCTTAAAATATTCAGTTTAATAAATTCCATAGCTATCACATTTCTTGTGTGCCTTGGCTGGATGATGAACTCTGGTTGGTAAAGATTGCCTGAAGTGTTTGGCTGAATGGTAGAGCTGTGGCAATGTAGTAGTGGTAGTCATTGCCATTCTTAAGTTGCTTTGTTGTATTAATATGCATTATTTATTTGTTGTAAAGCAGTTGTATGCATCTTTCTATGATTAAAACAGTTCACACTGTTATGTAGTAATAGTAAAAAAAATCAAGCAAACAGTCAAACATCAATACAAAAGGATGATAACATTAGTATTAAAATTAAAAACTCATCATTAGGTAATTCTAGGGCAACTCTAAAATAAATACCCACAAACACACATCTAAATCATCCTCAAACAGAAGGCGATTCTTTGAAAAATAAAAATTGATCAATTCCATCTAATTAGACAGAGAGCTAAAAGAGTTATTTGTTCAAATCTGAGTTCTTTTCTTTCTTAAATGTATAGAAACTCTTTTAAGTGTTTGAATTAAGTACTTGAACTGTCTTTCAAAACCTTTCCTAAGTGGTTTCTAATCAGAAATTTCTCCATTTAAACATCAGATAAGTATTATGTGAAACTAACAACTCTTTGTATTTCAGTTTCTTTCAGTTTCTTTTTAAGTACTGTTAACCTTAAAGAATTATTATTTCACCTTATTTATTATTTCAGGTACTGAACCCACTATCATATGTAAGTGAAGTGCATGTTGTGTGTAGGTGACAGCACTTACATGTTTCCAGCTTTCTTTTATTTATTTCTTTCCTTCTCCTTTCTTGTATAAATGTTGGGGCCCTTTTCAATCAGGATGCTAAATAATTCAGCCTCAGAAACAGACCTGCACATAACTTTAAGAACATAAATTATCTCCATGACTTGTTGTGTGTACACTACCTTTGTGTTCCTATTGCAGCTTTAGGATACCTTCACTATTGAAAGATCTATTTAAAATAAAACATAATTTTCAAGTCCCTTTCTGAAATTCCTGTTCTATTCTTTTCTTTGATTTCCCCCTGTATTCTCTTTTCTTCTGGTTCGGCTTTGCTTCTTTCAGAGTGGATGCATTCAGCGCTCAGTTTTCATTTTCACAACAATCACATTTTTAGATTAACCTTCATTAAGAGATTAGCTTAGATTCATTCTCAGGTCTTAAAAGCAGTAAATTCAATTTTTATCATAACTGACAGAAATTATTAGAGAATTCATTATTCAGAAAGAATCAGTTATTTTAAATTCCACAGAGCTCTTTTTTTTTTTAATTAGCCCCTTTCTTACAATTTAAAAACTAGTTTCTAAAATATCACTTTCTTCTTCTTAGATTTAGGCACACAGGAAATTTATTTTAAACCACGGTTTAAATTAATGTTTTTTCATACAATATTTTTTAAACGGTCTGATAAATCCAAACCTATAGATTTAATTCAAGCCTGAATGGCAAAAACCAGAGGATCTGGAAACATTGACTAAAAAAAATCCTCCTAATTTATTCTCGGTACTGGTTGTTAGGAATCCCACAATCATAGATCTCTATCAATGTTCATTAAGATATCTTTATTTCTGCATTACAGTGGTTTCACTGTACCCAGTCACTTAGACCACTTCAAAAGACTAAAATTCAAAAGTATAGAGCCATTTAGGTGCTAGTATCATGTTGAACAGGTATATGTAGCCTCAGAGTGACAAGGGGTAGGCACCCCAGAGTTGCAGCCTCGATCGAGCCTCCTCCATCAGTGGCCGAACATTTTGGGCGTACAAAATATAAACGTCTGTGGGCAGGGAAATGCCTAGGTATCGGCATTTCCCTGCTTTCCCTCTACTTGTCCTCCCACAGTAGAGGGAAGCACCCTCCCAATGATCCCTCATGGCTGGAATGACCAGTAGGGACTTGGACTTATGAAGGTTAAGGGAAAAACCAGAGAGTTCACCATACCGAGCGATCAGATGGACAGCAGGCAGAGCCTTCTGTGGGTCAGTCATCATGACTAGTAAGTCATCTGCAAGCGCTAGCCCCTTAATTTGCGAGTCCAAAATGCACACTCAAGGTATCGTTGGATCTTGATTCAGGGCAAAAAGCAGGGGTTCTAGAGATGATATAAACAAAAAAAGGTGATAGTGGACACCCTGCCTTGTGCCCCTACATATGGGAAATATAGAGAAGCATCTCCCATTCATCAGAAGTTGCACTTGGGGACCATTATAGAGGGTGAGAATAGCCTGAAGAATCCAACCATGAAAGAGGTAAGGCCAATGAACTTTGTCAAACACCTTCTCAGTGTCTAAGCTAACAACCAAAGCTGGGGTCTTATACAAACTACTACTACTACTACTACTTAACATTTCTAGAGCGCTACTAGGGTTACGCAGCGCTGTACAATTTAACAAAGAGAGACAGTCCCTGCTCAAAGAGCTTACAATCTAATAGACAAGTGAACGGTCGGTCCGATAGGGGCAGTCTGGATTCACTGAACGGTAAGGGTTAGGTGCCGAATGCAGCATTGAAGAGGTGGGCTTTAAGCAAAGACTTGAAGACGGGCAGGGAGGGGGCTTGGCGTAAGGGCTCAGGAAGGCTGTTCCAAGAATAGGGTGAGGCGAGGCAGAATGAGCGGAGTCTGGAGTTGGCGGTGGTGGAGAAGGGTACTGAGAGGAAGGATTTATCCTGTGAACGGAGATATGGGCGGGAACGTAAGGGGAGATGAGGGTAGAAAGATAGTGAGGGGCAGCAGACTGAGTGCATTTGTAGGTAAGAAGGAGAAGCTTGACTTGAATGCGGTATCTGATCGGAAGCCAGTGAAGTGACCTGAGGAGAGGGGTGATATGAGTATATCGGTTCTGGCGGAATATGAGACGTGCAGCAGAGTTCTGAACAGATTGAAGGGGGGATAGATGGCTAAGTGGGAGGCCGGTGAGGAGTAAGTTGCAGTAGTCCAGGCGAGAGGTAATGAGAGCGTGGACGAGAGTTCGGGTGGTGTGTTCAGAGAGGAAAGGGCGAATTTTGATGATGTTAAAGAGGAAGAAGCGACAGGTCTTGGCTATCTGCTGGATATGCGCAGAGAGCAGAGAGTCATCGCCAGAAGGACCTTGTGAACATTTAGAACCGATTGCCTAGACCTGACAAACCCTACTTGAGTCTCCTCCACTAAGGTGGGCAGAATCACCCCCAAGCAAGTCGTCAAAACCTTTGAAAGAACTTTTAAATTGACATTCAAGAGAGAGATAGGCTTATAAGACTCTGCTTGGTCTCTGGCCTTATTGGGCTTTGGAATTAGCGTAATTAAGGCCGTGTTAGCTTGTAAGGGAAAGGATACAGTCTCTACTACCACAATAAAGTATGACAACAATGGTCCTAGAAGTTGTAATTGAAGGCCCTTGTAGAATTCACCCAAGAAACCATCCGGTCCCAGGGCCAAATATTTCTTGAGAGATTATATGGCGTGCTGAAGTTCTTTGGCCTGAATAGGCTTATAGCAGAGGTTGGATGCCCTATCTGAGAGCATCCAATGAGTGGGGAGCTGGAGAGAGAAAGGACCAGATCGAGAGATGTTCAAATGGCAGTTCGGTCAAGTGGTGGTGGCACAAATTGGTTTGTTATGCCAGATCTGGCACAAACGGACACCGGCAGCAGCACCGCTGTATTGGGACCGCAACGGTGTTAACACAGACTGCAGCTTCACAGATGCCAGACCACAAGTCCCTGGGAGAGAGCAGAGCCAGCAGCGCCGTTCCACCAGTGCTGAGTTGCGCGGTGGAAGATATACAGGAGGCACATTGCCTAGAGAGAGCAAAGACGCTTCACCTGTGCTGCTTCACCAATGCCAACTTGTGCAGCAGAAGACCTCCAGAAGGCACACTGCCGGGTGAGAGCAGAGCCAGCCGCACTGCTTCACCAGTGTTGCCCCATCAGCGTTGACTCGTGTGGTAATAGACCTCCACGAGGCACGTCGCCCGCACCTTCTGGGTTCATGAACTCCTCTCTTGGAGTCACTCAGGGTTTTCCCCTTCAACACTGACTGAGCCTGAACTCGAGACTCGAGGTAGAGACCAGAAAGCCAAATTGGTACGCAAGGCTCTCACAGACTGACTGGAGAGCTGCTGTACTTAAAGATGTCCAGGTATAGAGAAAGCATAGGCTGGCTTACTAATCTCTCTCTCTCTCTCTCTCTCTCTCTCACACACACACACACACATACATTCTGTCCAGTTATAAAAAAAGCATAGACTGGCTTATTAATCTCTCACATACACACGCACACATTAAAAGGGAAAAAAAACCAACTCCCTGCACCTCAAGAGGTAAAATGTACACTGCAAGAATACTAGTAGGACTTATAACGCTAATACTTATAATAACCACGGATGCCCTAACCCAAGGAAAAAACAACAATATACCGATACTATGCAACCTACGTCACACAGCGAGAAGAACCGTCTTCTCCCAGTGTACAGCCCAAACAGTCAGACAGGACAAACAAGATAATGGAATCTACACACCTGAAGCCCAAACATAATAGAGGCAAAAAAATGAAAGCAAGAAACACAGAAACCCAAATCAACGTCAACTAACAAAAATTACCACTGTCACAACAATGGAGGATGACTACCTACCAAAACCAGTAGGATACATCAACACCATGTCAGTTATAAACAAAACAGAAACAATAAAGGACTGGATAACCAATGAAGACCTCAGACTAGTCTTTCTCACTGAAACATAGGTTTATGACGAAGAAGACCCTATAGTTCTAGAAATATGCCTACCAGGATATAAAATCTACTACTACTACTACTACTACTTAACATTTCTAAAGCGCTACTACGGTTACGCAGCGCTGTACAGTTTAACATAGAAGGACAGTCCCTGCTCAAGGAGCTTACAATCTAAAGGACAAATGTACAGTCAGTCAAATAGGGCAGTCAAATTAGGGCAGTCTAGATTTCCTGAATAGGTATAAAGGTTAGGTGCCGAAAGCAACATTGAAGAGGTGGGCTTTGAGCAAGGATTTGAAGATGGGTAGGGAGGGGGCTTGGCGTAAGGGCTCAGGAAGTTTATTCCAAGCATAGGAAAAGCAGAAATAGGAAAAGAGGCGGGGGAACTGCCTTAATCTACAGATCCTTCTTCATGGCCGAAGCCGCTGTGGAATCTATAACACCACATCTGGAAATTGCCTCATTCAAAATCAAGGACCAAACTCTAAAAAACCAACTAAGCTGCATCCTATTCTACAGACCCCTAGGAAATTGGAAAGTGACTCAAACAAACTTCATGGACTTCATCTCAAACACATGCGTAGCTAACCCCGATACCCTGCTAATGGGAGATATCAACCTATAATTAGATGACCAGAGAACAAACTGCTCCAAAGAATGTGACAAATTCCTTCAACTATGGGATTTCCAGAGACCACCTATGACTTCAACCCACAGCAGAGGACACGCCATAGACCTACTAGCCTACGGATTCTAACATGACAATGACCTTAGCATACAGAACCTGATATGGACAGAAGTTCCTTGGTCTGATCACTTCAAGCTAAACACGATTCTATACTGGAAAGATCACAAAACCCACCCCCAATAAAAGCATGAACACCATACAAATCACTTGGAAAAATTGATGCAACCAAAATTTGAACAGCCATATATGAAGATCAATGTCGTCACCAACACTGAAGGAGTACTATTAGAATGGGACAAAAGATGTACGCACATACTGGACACAGTAACTCCTCTAAAAACAAAAACAGGACAGAGGTGCAAAGCAGCATCATGGTATGATGAAGAATTAAAAATGTCTAAAACCCACTGAAGAAAACTAGAATGAGCATGGACGAAAAAAAAAATGATATAAACAAAAATGCATGGAGGGAAGCAAAAACAGTTAGAAAAGCAAAAGTAGGTCAAAATAAAATACTACAAAAATACGTAGGCTGAGATTACAAAGAAACTGTATAAACTTATAAATAATTTAATAAACACCAAACCAGCTACGTCAGCGAATAAAGAGCCCCCGTCAGCAAATGAACTCGCCAGATTTTTCAAAGAAAAGATCATCAACCTCAGGAAGAGCCTAACACAAGATGCTACAAATCTCAAAGCCCTCATAGATGAACTTGATCACCCCCAAGATGAATCCCCAGTGGAGAGGACATGGATTGACTTCATACAATCCACATCAGAGATGGTAGCATAAGCGTTAAGAAAATTCTTCTCTGCCCATTGCATGTTAGACACCTGTCCCAACCACCTAATAAAAACAGCACTGGACTAATTCATAGACCAACTTACCTCCCATCTGAATTATATGTTCCAGGAAGGCCGGTTCCCAAGGGAGAAAAGCAACATACTGCTCACACCTATCCCAAAAGACACGAAAAAACCCCGTAAAGGATACGTGCGTCAAACTATAGGCCATTGGCATCCACTCCGCTAATGACAAAAATAATGGAAGGTTTAGTGTCCCACCAACTAACCGATTACATTGACAAAGACTCCATACTATACAATTTGCGGTCAGGCTTTAGAACACAACACAGCACCGAAACAGTACTAATTACACTACTGGCTAACCTCAAAAAAGAAATAACAAATGGATAAAACATTCTTCTACAATTTGACAGTCAAGTGCGTTCGATATGGTTGACCACCATATCTTCAAAAGAGTACTCGATAAAATCGGTATCGGAGGGAAAGTCCTTGACTGGTTCCTAGGCTTCCTGACCACCAGATCCTACCAAGTGAATACAAATTCATTTCTCTCCCCTTCATGGAAAATGGAATGTGGCGTCTCCTAGAGCTCGCCACTCTCACAAGCTGATGATGGCCCCTCTTGCCTGAACACTATCCAAACAAGGTTTCAACCCTCTTATATATGCCGATGATGTATCAATCTATATCCCTTTCAAAAAGAATCTTAATGAAATTGCAACCAGAATAACAGATGGCATAAACATAATGGAATCATGGGCTGCAACATTCAAGCTCAAACTGAACAAAGGAAAAAACGCAATGTCTGATACTCACATCTGCACACAATACCGATCACTTCTCAAACATCACCATCATGGGCACATCCCTTCCAATAACCAAAAACCTAAAAATCTTAGGAGTCACCTTTGACTGCAACACCACAAAAAAATGTTCCAAACCATGTGGAAACTAAAATGCATTAAAAACTACTTGCCAAATAATGTATTCCATTTACTAGTCCAATCCATGATCCTCTCACATGCCGATTATTGCAACGGAATTTATGCCAGATGCAAGGAACAATTATTAAGGAAAATGCAAACAGCACAAAATGCAGTTGCAAGACTGATATTTGGAAGAAACTGATTTGAAAGCGCAAAACCACTGCTCCAAAACCTACACAGGTTACTCATTAAATCACGTATATTATTCAAGATATGCTCACTGGACTACAGAATAATCTTCGGCCAAGCACCAAAATACATGTAAAACCTAATTGAACTACATATACGTAATACAATCAAGGGAGCAAGAACCTACTTCACACTGCACTTCCCTAGGTGTCAAGGACTAAAATACAAATTCTCATACTCAACCAAATTTATGTACACCTGCCTTAAGATTTGAAATACAATACCAAAAGCAATAAAACACATGAATGACTACATAACCTTCCGCAAACACCTGAAGGCCCACTTCTTCCAAAAGTCTTTCTTCGACAAACTCACACAGTCAGCCTGAACAACAACCAACACACCTAGTTGCTTGACCACTAACTGATCATGACCTAAGCTTTCGACTACTTCAAGCAGAATTATAACTGTCTATCCAAAGTAAACTGTAAGCCACATTGAACCAACATCTAGATTGGAAAATGTGGGGTACAAATGCATAAATAAATAAATAAATAAATAAATAAAATTAAGAGCCTGCAAGGTCTCTGCAGTCAAGGACGGGGGAGAACGGTTGACAAGAATGTGTTAAGGACAGTGGGAAACACTTGCTTCCCCTCCTTGTACAGAGATGTAAAATGATCTAAAATTATCTGGACAATATGCTCATGGTTACCAGTGATGGTCCCCAAGGGATCCTTGAGGGCAGAGACCAGTCTGGACTCAAGTTTTTACTATATGAGCCAGCATCTTCCCCGATTTATTACCAAATGCGTAAAAGCGGAACTTACAATACAAAAGAGAATGAGTGGTATGTTCATGCATCAGCGGAGTAGTATGTTCTTTAGTTACTGGGGTAGGAGTTTGAATGAACTTCCTCTTGGCTTGTGACAGCTGGCTTTCTAATTGTATTAATCTAGCAACTATGCGGGTGTTAAGGGCATTAGTAAATTCTATCACCTCCCCGAACATTACAGCTTTTGCCATGTCCCAAAACAAACAAGGTTGGTCTATGTGTTAGCTATTGGTGGCAAGAAAATACTCCCACTTATCCTGAAGGTAGTGAAGAAAGTCCAGATTGGCTAATAGATATGTGGAGAATCGCCAACTTCCTGGTGGCTTGTACAGAGCCAGGGATTATAAATCTACCCACACTATAGAGTGATCAGACACACCCCCAGGATCCATGACCACTGCTGATACATATTGAAAAAGGGTGTGCTGCAGAAGCAAATAGTCTAAGCAGGACATCGTGCCTGAGCCCTGGAGACATGCGTGTAATCTCGCTCTCTGGGATAAAGAAGCCACCAGGGATCTACCTTATCTAATTCAATTTGATTAATCTTTTGGTGTTGTACGAACCCACTCCCTTTGACAAACAGTTTTACCCTTGCACCCAGAACTTTAACAAAGAATAATAACCCTGATCATCTTTAAACAAGAGTTTGGCTTGATAACTAAGGAATTTACAATTAAGATTACAATACCTCCCCTCCTGCCTCCTGAAGAGGCAAAAAACACCTCTGCCACCCACTGCTGTAGGAACTTTTGATGTTCACTATCTGTCAATCTGATTTCTTGTAGGTAAGCAATATCTACACCCTGGCATTTTAACACTGTTAAAATTTTAGTGCATTTAATGGGGGAGGTAATCCGCCTTATAATCGAAACTGATGGGCACCCATATTTCGACCCAAATCGGGAGATGGGCGTCTTTCTCCCGTGGGTGCCCAAATCAGTATAATCGAAAGCCGATTTTGGGCGTCTTCAACTGCACTCCGTTGTGGAAACGGACAAAGTTGACAGGGGCGTGTCGGAGGCATAGTGAAGGCGGGACTGGGGCGTGGTTATCGGCCGAGGAGAGATGGGCGTCCTTAGCTGATAATCAAAACAAGAAGGGCGTTTTTGACGAGAATTTGGTCCGCTTTATATGGACCCTTTTTTTTCAGGTCCAAGTCCCGAAAATGTGCCCCAACTGACCAGATGACCACTGGAGGGAATCGAGGATCACCTGCCCTGACTCCCCCAGTGGTCACTAACCCCCTCCCACCAAAAAAAACCACTTTACAAAATATTTTGCCAGCCTGTATGCCAGCCTCAAATGCCGTACCCACCTCTATGACAGCAGAATGTGTTCTATCCTCTGACAGCCTTTCCCTGGTTCTGATGTGGGTCTCAGGTGAGTGTGACACCTTTTCTGTTAAGGGTACTGCAGAGTCACATCAGCAATGCATTGTGGTGGGTGTAGGGTATTGGGCTCCGTGATTCCACTAGCTTGTGTTAAATGCTCACGATGTTGATAGTTGGTAGGCTCTACTCTCATGGTGCTTTTCCCTCTGCTTACTGGGTCAGAGTGTGCCCTGTTTTGTTTCCGGTAGTCCATGAGGTAGTGGCCATTTGTGAAAGACACTTTTAGATCCCTTTCATGTGTTAGCCACATTACAGCACTTAGTTCTTACCTTGAATGTTGCTGAAAGAGGGCATTGTACACCATTCTGCCAGCTCGGACCTACTGCTAATCTCAGTACCAGCAAGACTTGTTGCCAGTGGGGCACAACCTCTGATCTGCAGTTTAACTGTGAGTAAAGGTGCTTATTCAAATAAAGGATGTTTTCAGCGAGATTAGTCTTCAGGTGTCAACTGCTGTGCCAAAAGGGGTTGGACGGTTTCCTAAAGGACAAGTCCATAAACCGCTACTAAATGGACTTAGGAAAAATCCACAATTCCAGGAATAACATGTATAGAATGTTTGTACGTTTGGGAAGCTTGCCAGGTGCCCTTGGCCTGGATTGGCCGCTGTCGTGGACAGGATGCTGGGCTCGATGGACCCTTGGTCTTTTCCCAGTATGGCATTACTTATGTACTTATGTACTTATGTACCAGCAACAAGTCCTGTCCCTGGAGTACTCGTGTGGGTACTGCAGTGCACTTCAGGCAGGCAGACCCAGGCCCATCCCCCCCCCCCACCCATAACACTTGTGGTGGTAAATGGGAGACCTCTAAAACCCACTGTACCCACATGTAGTTGCCTCCTTCACCCCTAAGAGCTATGGTAGTGTTGTACATTTGTCCCTCCCACGACCAAATGGCTTGGATTGGGACGTTTCTGAGCTGGGCATTTTTAGTTTCCATTATTGCTAAAAAAAAAAAAACGCTCATTTCAGAAGGGACCAAATCCATGGCATTTGGTCTGTCCAAACCGTATTTTCCAAACGAAAGATGGACGCCCATCTTTTTCGATAATACAGTCTGTCCCTCCTCTTCACATACCCGTTTTCGGGCATAGACGCCCATGGAGATGGGCGTTTGCGTTCAATTATGCCCCTCAATGCCACCCACATTCCAGGTAGCTAGCCTACAGGAACCCTGTGAGTACTGTGGCCATAATTTTGGAGTGTTGTGATACCAGAAGGATACATGGAGAGCCCTGAAGCACCCAGCCTCTACCCTGGAGCCCCGCCCACAAGAAAAGGTGCATATAACCCAAGAAAACCCCAATAAAAAAACAAGCAACCCATAGACCCAGAACCCCCTCCCCCCCAACCCTCCCTTACCTCACACAGTAACAAACAAAACCAACATCTATGCCAGCTGAGCAACCTCAGCCAACGTGGTGGGATCATTGTTGCATGCATCATAAGTACATAAGTATTGTCATACTCGGACAGACCAAAGGTCCATCAAGCCCAGCATCCTGTTTCCAACAGTGGCCAATCCAGGTCAAAAATACCTGGCAAGATCCCAAAAAAGTACAAAACATAATATGCTGCTTATCCCAGAAATTCTGATCATACTATATGGCAAAATTCCACTATGGTTATATCTACTATATAATACTTAGATTAGTGGACATCTTCTTGTGTATCAATACTTACTAATGGGAAGGTCTCTTACAGTCGTAGGGGTAATCTTTTCTCTTTCTTTATTTACCGCCAATGATGGCATGCCCGCTATTACGACAAGTATAATCATAGACCTCCCCTGCCTCCTCCCTTTTTCTCTTGTGTCGTTCCGTTTCTTATAACTTCTTTATTTATATTTTTTCCTTATTTTTTTCCTTTTACTTAATTCATTTAACTCAATTGTAAGTACATGAGAAGAGCATAATCCTAAACTCAATCTTAACTTTTCATGTACTGCTGGGATCGAGCTTTAAATATTTACTTAAGCTGTGCTTCTTTTGTTAGAATAAAGCATAACTTAGCTTAATTATTCCAGTGCAGAAGTATTTTTTCACTCAATGAATAGTTAAGCTCTGGAACTCTTTGCTGGAGGATGTGGTAACAGTGGTTAGTGTATCTGGGTTTTAAAAAGGTTTGGACAAATTCCTGGAGGAAAAGTCCATAAACTTCTATTGAGACAGACATGGGAAGCAACTGCTTGCCCTGGGATTTGTAGTATGGAGTGTTGCCACAATTTAGGTTTCTGCCAGGTACTTGTGACCTGGCTTGGCCACTGTTTGGAAAACAGGATGCTGGGCTAGATGGACCACTGGTCTGACCCAGCATGGCTACTCTTATGTTCTTATGTTCACCAAATCCAAAATTACTGCTGGGGGGGGGGGGGGGGGTGCTGGCCTGGTGGTAGTCTCATGCGCATAGAGCCTAAAGTGCCTTTGTAAAAGGGCCTCTCAATGACTTATCCAAAACCTTATGGAGTGGAGGAGTAGCCTAGTGGTTAGAGCACCACCCTTGACAACCCAAGATGTCTGGTTCAAATCCCACAGCTGCTTCTTGTGATCTTGGGCAAGTCATTTAACTTTCTATTGGCACAATCTACAAAATTAGATTGTGATCCCTCCAGGTACAGGAAAATACCCAGTGTACCTGAATGTAACTCACCTTGAGCTACTACTGAAAAAGGTGTGAACAAGGAGTGGCAATGGAATTTGAACTCTGGTTTCCCTGGCTCTCAGCCCAGTGCTCTAATTATTAGGTACAGATAAACATATTCTAAACATGTTTTGTAACTCAACAATAAACTAAAGGACAGCAGATCTGAAGCCTGATAGTAATTTGGTAACCTACCAAAAAATCTGGTAGGTAAATTATGTTATGGTTGCCGGTAACCTCAGGACTTCTGTTATAGTTCTGCTGAACACCAGTGTTCACATGGCCAACAGGAAGATGCTGGACTGGGGAACTAAGGCTGACCGGGAACCAAGTGTTGCATATATTTCCAGAATACTGCAAATATTGTTCTGTTTAAGTTATTGTATTTGTAACCTGAGGTTAGAAAATAAAAGGTAGGGGAGGCATGCTGGAAGCCCGAGACACTGTCAAGGTGTGTGAAGTTTTGTGGATTAGGAATTGGTTAGTGTAGAGAAAGCAGAGGGTAGGGTTAAATGGTCATTTCTCCCAATAGAAGAGGATGAATAGTGGAGTGCTGCATGGATATGTACTGGGACTGGTGTTATCTAACATATTTATTAATGATCTAGAAATTGGAACGACAAGTGAGGTGATTAAATTTGCAGATGACACAAAACTATTCAAAGTTGTTCAAAGACACGTAATTGCAGGAAGACCTTAGGAAATTGGAAGACTGGGCAGCCAAATGGCAAATTAAATTTAATGTGGACAAATGTAAAGTTATACACATTGGGAAGAATAACCCAAATCATAGTTACCTGATGCTAGGGTCCACCTTGGGGGTCAGCACCCAACAAAAAGATCTAGGTGTTGTTTTAAACAATACGCTTGAGTAGAGAGGTGTGAAATCTTCTGCCTAGTGTGTGGCAGTGGCCAAAAAAGCACACAGAATGCTAGGTATCATTAGAAAAGGCATGGTAAATAAACCAATGATACTATAATGCCTCTGCATTGCTCTATGGTGCAACCTCACCTTTAGTATTGCACTCAGTTCTGGTCACTGTATCTCAAAAATGATATAGCGAAATTAGAAAAGGTTCAAAGAAGAACGACCAAAATGATAAAGGGGATGGAACTTCTCTCATATGAAGAAAGGCTAAAGAGGTTAGGGCACTTTAGCTTGCAAAAGAGGTGGTTGAGACAGGGGCGTAGCCAGACAACAGATTGTGGGTGGGCCTAGGCAAGAAGTGGGTGGGCACCAAGTGTTCTCACCACCACCACCACCACCAAAAAAATATCAAAGCTGGCAGGAAAACGCTTCTTTCCACCTTGGCAGTCTGCAAAGGCATGCGCTGAAAACTGAGCATGCGCAGGTTCCGGTATCGTTGAGAGTAGTGTTTTTGTTACCATTAGGCGGAAGTCTTCAGCTGGCGGAGCTTGGGATCCCCACCAGCTACAGCTAAACTTGTGTTACGGTTGGGTGGGCCTAAGCCCTAAGTAGGTGGGCCCTGGCCCACCCAGGCCCACCAGTGGCTACGCCACTGGGTTGAGAGGAGGTATGATTGAAATCTACAAAATCCTGAGTAATGTAGAATGAGTGGAAGTGAATCAATTATTTTACTCTTTCAAAAAGTACAAAGACTAGGGGACACTCAATGAAGTTACATGGACATACTTTTAAAACAAATAGGAGGAAATGTTTTTTCACTCAACAAATAGCTAAGCTCCGGAACTTGTTGCCAGAGGATGTGGTAACAGTGGTTAGTGTACCTGGGTTTAAAAAAGGTTTGGACAAGTTCCTGGAGGAAAACTCCATAGTATACTATTTCACAGACATGGGGAAACCACTGCTGCCTTGGGATTGGTAGCATGGAATGTTGCTACTATTTGGGTGGAAAATATACAGGGGAAATGACCCACTTCAAAGGAAATAATAGCAAAAAGGAACAGGAGTAGTAAACAATGTGGCAACAAAAATCAAACTATACAAAGTACCACATTCCTCTGCTTAAATTTATATTTTCAATTTAGTTTAGTTTTTAATATATTTTATTGAGATTTTGTGAAAAAATTAGCAATAACAACAACAAACAGAAATAAAATTCACTGTTAGATACAGTGCATATAACAAAAATAGCAAGTACAAAATGAATAAGTAGTTATTCAAGGCTATGAAGAAGTAGGCACATCTTGTAGATGCATTTCCAAGGCAGACCATAATTTCTTTTTACTGAGAATTGTTTCGTATTTCTCTGCCAATGCAAATTCAGAATTACACTAAAAGTGTATATTTAGGGCCCTGTTTACTAAGCTGCTCCATAGGCATGATTTGGATGCCATTTTGCGGCATAAAGAATGCTGCTGGATACATTTTTTGACACCATGGTCCCTGGGGGGCTGAACGGAATCACTGATAGTTGACTGGGTTTTCATATATATTTAATATATTTTTCATACATTTCATATTTTTTTACTTTTTCCCTTTGTGTATATATACATTTTAAAAATGTGGGTTTTTTTGTGTGGTATGTTGCAATAAAAATTTTTTTGCAAGCTTCATAGAGTTAACCTATATTTTTGTGGTGCTGTCGCAGTAATGTGTTGTTCAGCAAAAAAAATTCAAGTTACACATTGCTAATTTGCATTTGAGACGTCATCTTTGTGATGTGATGACGTTGGCGTGCTGGTTTAAATTTTGGTGCATTATGCTCCGTTTTCCACCTGGAACCTCATTCTTTTGAAGATGGCGATTGCAATCTTTTATTTTCTATTTTGTGTTCATTGCAGATTACTGCAACTGCCTTTAACTACCCCAGATGCAGGTCTTACTGACCAAAACGCTGTGATTTGTTGTGGGCGTTAGTTGCTTTCTTGTCAGTTGGCCAGCGCTGTGTGATGTGTGCATGGATAAGCTAAGAGTCGCTTTTCCATTGTTTTAAGATATGCTCCTATTCAGAGTGGTAATTTTGATAAATAATTTTATATTAAATAAATGCAGACATTTGAGGCAAGTGATTGATGGCATTGTAGAGCTTGAACCTGGAATAGCTGTGCACTAAAAGAGATCCTATAGCTCCATTTCCCAGACTAACATCTGATGTCTCTTTGTACTTAAGGGGCCCTTTTACTAAGCCACGTAGGTGTCTATGCGCACCCAACACGCGCCAATTCGGAACTACCGCCTGGCTACCGCATGGTCCACTACGAACGCCGGAAAATATATTTTATTTTCCGCATGCAGCGCTAACCAGGCGGTAATTGGCATTGTACAAGTGCTGATGATTACCACCCAGTTAATGCGTGAGACCTTACCGCTAAGTAAATGGATGGCGGTAAGGTCTCAGACCTAAAATGGACGCGCACCAATTTTCATTTTGCCACACATCCATTTTCGACCCCCCCCCCCCCCCAAAAAAAAGGTCTTTTTTTCAGGAGCACTGAAAAATGGACCTGTGTGCATCCAATACATGCGTCTACACCAGCACAGGCCACTTTTCGGTGCACCTTAGTAAAAGGACCCCTAAATAAAATAAAACAAAACTAAGTTGAAAAATGTAAATTTATGCAGAGGAATGTAGTACTTTGCGTAGTTTGATTTTTGTTGCCAGTTTGTTTACTACTCCTGTTTCCTTTTTGCTACTGTTTGGGTTTCTGCCAGGAACTTGAATGCTTCCTACCTGAGAAAAGAAGGGACTAATTTTGGAAAAGAATCCAACATGTGCTTAGATCAGCAAGAGGGAGGTTAAACTGCATATAGACTGTACTTATCTGATATTGGAAGCAGTTATTGAAGTTCATCTGCACAGAGGTTAGTTAAAATTGAATCCTGAATAACGTGTAACCTGAAAAAGACTTGTGAGATGTTTAGAAGTTTACATTGGTTCATGTAGGTAATATTTGTACACAGATAAGAAAAAATATTTATCAGAAGCCTCTGCAACTTAATATGTAATTTAATAAAAGCCAATTGTTATTTGTACTCATGACCAAGCTTCGTTGCTAAAGGATGGTGTTCTGCCACTCAGTTACTGTCATTTGACCCATCCACTATCATTCTAAAGTAAGATTTCCAAAAATATAATTTGGCGTCACCATGACATTAATTAGGGGAAACTGCAATCTTGCTAAGGAATTGGATGGCAGGGTACAAATTATTATGGTGCATTATTTTTTGTGTGTGTGGCACATAAATCCAGAAGCACAAGCCCACTGATTACCCACCTGGCAACCATACCCCTTGCATATGATCATCTCCTTAGCACCCAATTCCCCCCCCCCACACCTCCTCCAGCATAAAATACCTCAACCAACACCTCTCAAAATCCAACCCCCCCTCCATTTCAGCCCCTGTGAAATCTGTAGCCCCCTGACATGACCTCCCTTTTGATATTTTGCTCTTATTTGGCAGCCTGTGAACCTAGCAGTAGTACTGCAAGATTACCACTAGGGATTGTGTGTGTCATTTTGAACCTGGGACTCACAGAAACAGCAGCAACTAGGGCTCACACCTGCTCCCACTATTTTTTATTTTTATATTTGGATTTTGCTTACATCTTTTTTCAGTAGTAGTTCAAGGTGACTTACCCTGTCCTCGGAGGGCTCACAGTCTAATTTTCTACCTAAAGCAATGGAGGGTTAAGTGACTTGCGCAAGATCACAAGGAGCAACAGTGGGATTTGACTGGTGCTCTAATCGCTAGGCTACTCCTGCACTACTCCTCCCCTAGACTATCAAAGACCCAGTAGGAGGTGAGTGAGGGGATGAGGGATGGGGTAGGGTTCTACCAGGAGGAAATCATGTGGGGAGGAGGTATAGATTTCAAGGGAGCTGTAAGTGTGGAGAAGTGATCCAGATATTGAAGGGGTATAGGTTAGGGTAATTGATGTCAAGAGGGTGATGGGGTAATTGATGTTATGCAGGATAGGGAGAAGAGATTAGAAGTTGGGGACAATCAGGGAGCTTGGTCTCAGCCTTATACCTGCCCCTTCAAGCAGGCCCTTATGCCTACCTTGTGGCAGGTGTAAAGGCCGATGTCTAGAATTTTTAACAGCAATGTCTATTCCTCTTTTAAAATGAGAAATATCCACTGATATTTTAGGCCTGCTTAAATGATTCCCTTCTCCATGCTTTAACCACAGCTCCTAGAAAACTGCATATGGTGTGGATCACCATATATAAAGTGTGCAATTTAGCTTCTGCAAGGAAACTACACAATCCAGTTCTAGGTACTGATATAGGTCAAATCCTGTGCCATGGTCATTGCACTTACTGTACCATGGAGGGCCATAGTCTAGCCACACAGCCTCTCCGCCACATTTACTACACCACAGGGGGTTGCGGTCCTGCCGCATGGCCACCCCAAACCTGATAGCCATAGTCCTCGTGATGGCAGGGACCACATGCCCCTGAACTTCCTTAGCAGCAGGGGCCTTGGGCATGCGTGCATGTTCCAGGTGTATCCTTCTGTGTGTCGAGGAGGGCACCACCAGATGATGTCAGACAGGAAAGGGAGATTTCAACCTGCTGGTTTAGTATTTCCCTTCCTTTGCAACTTCCTTCTCTCTCTCTCTCTCTCTCTCTCTCTCTCTCTCTCTCTCTCTCTCTTGTAGTTGCTGGTTTCTGCTGTGCCTGGGTTCCTACTGGTTTCTGCTTCAGTGCTTCAATTGTTCCTGTCTCAGTTCAGCTGAAGCCTGTCTGGGGATAAGACTGTTTCAGTGTTTCAGTTTGTTCTTGTCTCAGCTCAGCCGAAGTGTGCAGTGGGAAAGGCTGCTTCAGTTGTTCCTGTCTCAACTCAGCCAAAGTCCGTCTTGGGATAAGGCTAATCAGGTGTTCTTGCTCTGTACCCATACAGGTGACCTGTCTACCGCTGGTCAGGGCCTCCAAGTTTTCAAATTAGGACACCCTTTCCAGAGGCCGTGACATCCTGACAAAGGTTGGAATGGCTCCATATCTCTGCCTAGCACAGATCACCTGAAAAGGGAAAACAAGCCATAAAGGCTTTATGTGTATTGCTCAGTTGGGGTGCTTAACATCACTCAGACAATCCATAATGTCTGAAGTGGCTTATAGTCCTTATAGTCTCATAAGAGAAATTTTTTTAGCCAAATTCTGACTATAAACAGAAGCTTCACAGGGATCTGCACAGTTCATCTGTGTACACAGGAATTCAAACTATGTTACAGAGTATTTAGTTGTAATGGGCAGGATCTAAAGCCTCTCTACAGAGCTTACTCTTTTACTCTTTTATGGGGAGGATAGAAATTTATTGAGTAGCTTCTTCACTTGTGGGCAACATGTTTCTGATTTCAGCATGCTTCTCTAGTTCAGGTCCTGAGGATATGGATGTGTTCCTCTACTCAGCTGTTAGTCACAAACCAAAGTTTCATCTTATAATGCTCTCCTCTGCATAGACAGTCTCCTCACTTTCTGCACTTGCTCCTTCTAGCATTCCCCTAGCTGTTTGAAGTACTTACTGGCCTTGGTCCATATACGCTGTAGCAGAGTCCTCACAATCTCCTCCATGTACATTGATGGGTGACACCACATCACACCCTTCTCCTCTGCTTTCTTTTCTGGTGTCTCCAGATCACAGAGTTCATATGGCTTTTGAGACCTTTGGATCTGCTGGCTCATCTTCTCACCTTCCCAGCAGTTAAACCAGTCAATACCCCAACCTTCCTCCAGATTGTTACTGCCCATGATTTGATCCATTTTTATTCTTTTAACAGACAAATCAATCAACTCTGCTCATATGTAGCACTTGTCTTAAGTCAATTCTCATTATCCACCTCTCTGCTAGATTACCCTTGAACCCAATGGCATAGCCATAGGTGGACCAGGGCCCACTCAATTAGGACTCAGGCCCACCTAAAATTGTAGCACTCTTGCTGTGGTTTGCAGCTGAAAACTTCTTTGTTCTCCTCCTTAGGCAACCAGAGCTTTTCCAAACGATAAACAGCAACACTTGCCTTGAGCTGATGCTGACACCAGCCCCCCCTCTGCACATACTCGGTTTTCATGTAAGCTCAAGTATTCACAGCCTGCATTTGGCGGCAACAATTGAGGTACAGTGTGACTGACTACCACTTGGAAGAGTGTCCTTAATTGTCTTGTCTGTCTGTCTTATTTTTAGATTGTAAGCTCTTTTGAGCAGGGACTGTCTCTCTCTATGTTGGATGTTCAACTCTGCATGCGTCTGGTAGTGCTATACAAATGTTAATAATAATAATAATAATCATAAGAGTGCTAGCTGCCCTAGGAGGAGCTTTGGTATATCCGCCAGCTCAGGTATTTAATATTTTGGGTTGGGGGCTACACCTCTGCTTGAACCCTAGTAAGAGAATTCTACCCCTCACAGAAGAACCTTTCTTCAGGACTCAAGCGTAAAATGTATATGAGTAACTATTATCTTTTACTGTGCAAAAAACAGCCTGGTTCTGGACCAGTGTTCCAGTGTAATTTTACTATCACTGAACATAAACAAAACTGCAACACAGTGTATAAATCCTGATTATATCCACTCTAGCAAGCAGGAGCTTAAAATACCTGTATGTAAGTCCATAAGTACATAAGCATTGCCACACTGGGGCAGACCGAAGGTCCATCAAGCCCAGCATCCTGTTTCCAACAGTGACCAATCCAGGTCACAAGTACCTGGCAAGATCCCAAAAAAGTACAATACATTTTATGCTGCTTATCCTAGAAATAATACACAACCACCAGTGGTAGAACAGATAGTGCTATGTGCTTATAATTGCTAATTAATAATGGGGAAGTCTCATACGGTCACTCAGGCAACTTTTATATCACCAAAAGGTGAGCCTGTACTTCATGACTATTATAATCATCGACTGCCCCCAGCCTTCCACAGTGCAATTTTAAAGTGCAAAAAGTGTCAAGTGCTCTATACTTTATCCGTATTTGCTTTATATCTTTCTTTTGTTATTCACTTTTCTTTTTTATTCTTTTTTTGTTTATTTTTGTGTGCACTCGAGGCTCAATCGCTTGTCTTCATCACCCTCCCCCTCAGTCCCGCCCAACATTAACCACCACTTCCAGGAATCTCCAGGCTGTTGACCCCCCCACCTTATCCTCTATTATCTCTGATCTCCTCCCTTCCATCATGTCCTCCGAGTCTGTCGACAAGGCTGTCTCCACTTACAATGCCACTCTCTCCTCTGCCCTAGACACCCTTGCACCGTCCATCTCCTGTCCCACAAGGCGTACTAATCCCCAGCCCTGGCTGACCCCTTGCACCCGATACCTTCACTCCTGCACCCGATCGGCTGAATGCCTATGGAGGAAATCTCGCACCCATACTGATTTCATTCACTACAAATTCATGCTATCCTCCTTCCAGTCCTCCCTATTCCTCGCCAAACAGGACTATTACACCAATTGACCAATTCCCTCAGCTCTAACCCTCATCGTCTCTTTGCCACCCTCAATTCCCTTCTCAAAGTGCCCTCAGCTCCCACCTCCCCCCCCCCCTCACTCTCTCCTCAATCACTGGCTGACTACTTCCGTGACAAGGTCCAGAAGATCAACCTTGAATTCACCACTAAACCTTCTCCTCCTCTTCATCCCGTAACCCACATATGCACTGAACCCAGGCCTCCTTCTCCTCTTTTCCTGATATCACCGGAGGAAACCGCCCATCTCCTCTCCTCCTCGAAATGCACCACCTGTTCCTCAGACCCCATCCCCACCAACTTACTTAACACCATCTCTCCTACTATCACCCCCCCCCCTATCTGTCATATCCTCAACCTCTCTCTTTCCACTGCAATTGTCCCGGACACCTTCAAGCATGCCGTAGTCACACTACTCCTCAAAAAACCATCACTTGACATACTTGTCCCTCCAACTACCACCCCATTTCCCTCCTACCTTTCCTCTCCAAGATACTTGAATGCGCCGTTAACAGCCGTTGTCTCGATTTTCTCTCCTCTCATGCTATCCTCGATCCGCTTCAATCCGGCTTTCGCCCCCTGCACTCGACAGAAACGGCATTATCTAAAATCTGCAATGACTTGTTCCTCTCCAAATCCAAAGGTCACTACTCCATCCTCATCCTCCTCGACCTATCCGCCGCTTTTGACACTGTCAATCATAACTTACTTCTTGACACACTGTCCTCTTTTGGATTCCAGGGCTCTGTCCTCTCCTGGTTCTCCTCTTATCTCTCCCATCATACCTTCAGAGTACACTCTCATGGTTCGTCCTCCACCCCTATCCCGCTCTCTGTTGGAATCCCTCAGGGATCTGTCCTTGGACCCCTTCTTTTTTCAATCTACACCTCTTCCCTGAGCTCCCTGATCTCATCTCATGGCTTCCACTATCATCTTTATGCTGATGACACCCAGCTTTATCTCTCCACACCAGACATCACTGCGGAAACCCAGGCCAAAGTATCGGCCTGCTTATCCGACATTGCTGCCTGGATGTCCAACCGCCACCTGAAACTGAACATGGCCAAGACCGAACTTCTTGTCTTCCCACCCAAACCCACTTCTCCTCTCCCTCCACTCTCTATCTCAGTTGATAACACCCTCATCGTCCCCGTCTCATCTGCCCGCAACCTCGGTGTCATCTTCGACTCCTCCCTCTCCTTCTCTGTGCATATCCAGCAGATAGCCAAGACCTGTCGCTTCTTCCTCTATAACATTAGCAAAATTCGCCCTTTCCTCTCTGAGCACACCACCCAAACTCTCATCCACTCTCTCATTACCTCTCGCCTTGACTACTGCAACCTACTCCTCACTGGCCTCTCACTTAGCCATCTATCCCCCCTTCAGTCCATTCAGAACTCTGCTGCATGTCTTATCTTCCGCCTGGACCGATATACTCATATCACCCCTCTCCTCAAGTCACTTCACTGGCTTCTGATCAGGTACCACATACAGTTCAAGCTTCTCCTACTAACCTACAAATGCACTCGATCTGCAGCCCCTCCTTACCTCTCTACCCTCATCTCCCCTTACATTCCTACCCATAACCTCCACTCTCAAGACAAATCCCTCCTTTCAGTACCCTTCTCCACCACCGCCAACTCCAGGCTCCGCCCTTTCTGCCTCGCCTCACTCCATGCGTGGAACAAACTCCCTGAGCCCATACGCCAGGCCCCCTCCCTGCCCATCTTCAAATCATTGCTCAAAGCCCACCTCTTCAATGTCGCTTTCGGCACCTAACCACCACACCTCTACTCAAGAAATCTAGACTGCACCAACTTGACATTTCGTCCTTTAGATTGTAAGCTCCTTTGAGCAGGGACTATCCTTCTTTGTTAATTTGTACAGTGCTGCGTAACCCTAGTAGCGCTCTAGAAATGTTAAGTAGTAGTAGTAGTAGTGGTTGTGTATTATTTACGAGATATCGGTGGAACGTTGCCATCCCTATCCTTTGATAGTTATCCTAGAAATAAGCAGTGGATTTTCCCCAAGTCTATTTTAATAATGGCCTATGGACTTTTCCTTCAGGAAGCCATCCAAACCTTTTTTAAACCCAACTAAGCTAACTGCTTTTAATACATTCTTGGGCAATGAATTACACAGTTTAATTACACATTAAGTGAAGAAACATTTTCTCCAATTTGTTTTAAATTTACTACTTTGTAGCTTCATCTCATGCCCCCTAGTCCTAGTATTTTTGGAAAGAGTAAACAAGCGATTTACAGCTACCCGTTCCACTCCACTCATTTTTTATAGACCTCTATCATATCTCCCCGCAGCCATCTTTTCTCCAAACTGAAGAGCCCTAGCCGTTTTAGCCTTTCCTCATAGGGAAGTCATCCCATCCCCTTTATCATTTTCATTGCTCTTCTCTGTACCTTTTCTAATTCCAGTATTTCTTTTTTGAGATGTGGTGACCAGAATTGCACACAATATTCAAGGTGCTGTTGCACCATGGTGCGATACAAAAGCATTATAATGTCTTCATTTTTGTTTTCCATTCCTTTCCTAATAATATCTAACATTCTATTTGCTTTCTTAGCTGCCACTGCACACTGAGCAGAGGGTTTCAATGTATCATCAACGAAGATGCCTAGATCCCTTTCCTGGTCGGTGACTCCTAATGTGGAACCTTGCATTACATAGCTTTAATTCGGGTTCCTCTTTCCCACATGCATCACTTTGCACTTGCTCACATTAAACGTCATCTGCCATTAAATGCCAAGTCTCCCAGTCTCATAAGGTCCTCTTGTAATTTTTCACAATCCTCTTGTGATTTAAGAACTTTGAATAACTTTGTACAGTCAGCAAATTTAATTACCTCACTAGTTACTCCCATCTCTAGATCATTTATAAATACGTTAAAAAACAATGATCCCAGCACAGACCTCTGGGGAACCTCTCTATCTACCCTTCTCCATTGAGAATACTGACCATTTAACCCTAATCTCTGTTTTCTATCTTTTAACCAGTTTTTAATCCACAATAGGATACTACCTCCTATCCCATGACTCTCCAATTTCCTCTGGAGTCTTTCAAGAGGTAATTTGTCAAGCGACTTTGAAAATCCAGATACACAATGTCAACTGGCTTACCTTTGTCCACGTTTGTTCACCCCTTCAAAGAAATGTAATAGATTGGTGAGGCAAGATTTCCCTTCACTAAATCCATGTTGACCTTGTCTCATTAATCCATGCTTTTGAATATGCTCTGTACTTTTGTTCTTTATAATAGTCTCTACCATTTTGCCTAGCACCGACATCAGGCTCACCGGTCTATAATTTCCCGGATCTCCTCTGGAACCTTTATAAAAAATGGGCTTTACATTGACCACCCTCCAATCTTCCGGTACCATGCTTGATTTTAAAGATAAATTACATATTTCTAACAATAGCTCCGCAAGCTCATTTTTCAGTTCTATCAGTACTCTGGGATGAATACCATCCGGTCCAGGAGATTTGCTACTCTTCAGTTTGTAGAACTGCCCCATTACATCTTCCAGGTTTACAGAGAATTCATTAAGTTTCTCCGACTCGTCAGCTTCGAATACCATTTCTGGCACCGGTATCCCACCCAAATCTTCCTCGGTGAAGACCGAAGCAAAGAATTCATTTAATCTCTCTGCTACGGCTTTGTCTTCCCTGATTGCCCCTTTTACTCCTCGGTCATCTAGCGGTCCAACTGATTCTTGTGCCGGCTGTTGCTAGGAACACTATTTTACCAAAGATCCAAATGGTCTTTACATACAAAACCTGTCTTTCTTGGTAGGTCAATGATAGGGCAATTCTTCTGAATGGCTAAGAAATCAGAAATCCTCACAGCTTGTAGCATGCATCCACTCCCACAATGCTTCTGGACTGCATAAGATAAAACAGAGAGAACCTGCCTTTTTTTGTCACTCTCCATGCTGATGATGCATAATTTATTGTATATGCATTCCAATTTTGCGACTATACAAAATACAACACCCACAAACCTCTAAGCACCTAGTACATATGAAGGGAAGCTCCTCATTTGCTTCCTCTATGTGCACTTCACTTCTGCACACACATACTGGGCTCTTATCGCATAGAATTTGCTTAGAAATAAATCAGGCATTCCACAAATCTGCAACTATCCTGTATCCACCACTGAAATGAATGAGACAACAGCCACATTGAGCCTGCAAAGAGGTGGGAAAATGTGGGATACAAATGCAATAAATAAATAAATAAAATTTTCATGTAATCAATGCTTTGTATTTTTGTGCTGCTTTGCTTTTTTAATTCCTTTCTAATTGTTGTTTTGTTGCCTTGTGTTTCCTCAAAATTTCTGTGTTCTCCTGCCACTGTCTGTGGTCTTATGATACCATGGATAGAACATTTTGGGAGTCTTTTATTAAGCTGTGTTAAGCAGCTAATGCAGGTTTTGCCACACATTAGACCGTGCCAAAGTATACCACGTGTTGAAACTAGCAGCACGGTAATAAAACCTGCATCAGCTGCTTAATGCAAGTAGGTGTGGGAGTTGGGCATGACATGGGTGAGATGGAGGTGTGGCTAGCTGTGACAGAAAGTGTGCAGGTCTGGACACCTCTGGTTCAGTTCTGGGGGACTGAAGGGGGTGAGGGGATGTGGTTTTTTTTTTACACTTTTGGGTGGACTAATTAGCGGGAACCAATCGGTGGGGGTGGGGGCGAGGAGAGTTGGCCAGTCCAGCACTTGCTCTGGTTCTTGGAGATCCTTTAAACTGGATTCCTTTTGTGGTCCCAAAAGAGCTGGTACTCCACATCTCTCAGGTGAAACTGCAGTGGGTGTGCCAGAGCAGACCTTCCCTAATGGTGGTGCACCAGGCCAATTATTGGAGCCTCTGTATGTGCTATTATTCTATGGCAACGTACACATGCACTTGGCACCTAACATCAAGCACCAAGTTATAGAATTGCCCTTTGTATAATATTGGTACCAAAATCGACTCCTGCAGACACCCAACAAATCAGCAGGTGGGTAGCAGAAAGAGTAAAATCAACAGAGACACATAAAATCCCATCTAACAGATACAAAGCAAACAAAGCTATAGATTCCTAGTTCTGCAAGATGAGCCAACAGCAACTGATGGTCCACCAGGTCAAAAGCAGACAGCAGATATAGGGATACCATCAAAGCCACCTTCTCAGTATCAGTTGTACTATGAAGATCTTCAGTAGCACAGTCAGCACTATTTTGATACTAGACCCCACTCTAAAGCCAGACTGGTGAGAGTATAGAATATTGGGTTTCTCAGTAAATTCACAGAATTGTGCAGAAAATACCTTCTCAACCACTTTGGAAGTGATCGGGCTACGTGAGACTGGTCAGTAGCTGGACAGGTTACTCTGATCTAACCCATGTTTTATCAATGTGGGAAGAATGATGGATTGCTTCCAAATCCCTGGAATCTCACCTGATGACAAATTAAATATTAATCATATCTAGGATAAAAGAGAGAAAGGCCAACCTAAGATCCTTCACAAAACTGGAAGCCAAGGGATCCATAAGAGAAGTAGTAACCTTCATTGAGACTAGAATTTTACCCAAGCTGAAACTGGGGGCCATAGAGAATGAGGACAAAGCAAAATTGATAGCAGAGGTAGCAGGGGGACCACATGATTCTGAGGGACTTTCCCTGAACTGTTGCTGCTGGTGAACTGATCTTGCCTGTTGTTGTATAGTCAGTAGTGTTATGCAAACTTCTTCCACTTTCTCATTAAAGAAACCTGTAAATGCTTCTGTTGGCAGGTGTGAAGCAGATGAAGAACTTGAGGGAAGCAACAAAACTTTACTATGGTATTAAAAAGTTTTTGGGTACAAATTTTAGTCTGGAATAATAGGCACACTGCTGCCTTTACACCCTTACTGTAAAGAGCACTTGTATTTCTACTATAAGCCAGGTTGGCCTTATTTTTGTTCCAGTGCTAGGTACATTCATCTCTACAAGCTTACTGTTTGGTAAACATAAGCCCGTATGGCACCACGGATGGCGATGTTTACTCTTAAAATGATATTGGCATAACAGGACCATCTCACTGAGAGAGTATTAAGTACGGAGTTTTGCATAGCTGCTTTCAAAGAGGCCAGTTTATGAGTATAACTTTCAAAATCAGGAGCCTAAATCCTTTGAATATTATGTCCATAGGCCTCAGCGCACACAAATTTAACAGAGCTATCACTCTGTGGTAAAGAATAGTTTATTCCACTCCCTACCCAAGTTCACCTGTTAGTATTTAAAACAAAAATGGAGAACTCTATGAGAGAGCACTGGTGAAAATAAACCAGTTCAGCATCTCTGAGCCAGATTTCTGCAGTACATAGGAGGGAAAGCCAGTTGACGAGAACCAGAGAGTTAATGTTATTTCTGATGAATGGACTTGGCATTAAGAAGCCCTACCTTACGTACAACAGATGAAACAGGCACTCATTTGTTTTTGCAATGCACCAAAAAGTGTACTGCTGGTGGTAGTGATGGATGTTTGTATCTCTCTGTCCTACAACATCAAATTACAGGGATGGAGGAAGTTACAGACTTCATGGAAGTAAAGTTACCAGGAGTCAGAAGAATCCAACAGCAATCACAAGAAGCACTGAGTAAGGGCAATGTTATTCAAAATTGCTCCCCTCCCCCTTCCCCCCTCCACCCCAAAGCACTCAAAGTAACAGGACCTGCTGTTTGAGCATGCACCCACACAGGAGTGTCCCTAGTAGGAATCACACCCTGTGTGACACACCCCTAGTGCCCTCACCACACCCAGGTGCCATTTTGACTACTAGGAATCTCGCAGCAAAGACTAGCTAGACTCGCGAAGGTATGTCTCCCTTTTTTCTTCTTATTTCACCTCAGAACCTAAAATTTAGTAATTCCATTGGTCCCCTCTCTAATATGATACATATTTTTACAGGGCAGTTATCGATATTTGAGGGTAAAGCTCCTGAAGAAGCTCTCGAGAAACAGAGGCTCTCTGTCGAGCACACCCCATTGACAATATCACAGCTCAGATAAGTGAAAAATAATTCATAGTAAAATTGCTAAACTACACATATATTTCTAAAAGCATTAAAGTTGTGTAGCCCAGGAGGTATTCAGACTTATGAGAAGCCTGCATTGTATCTCATTATAGAGAAATCAAACACTTCAGCATGAGATACTAAGCAGTCTGTTATTTACATGGATATAATTGATGTGAATGCAGAGTATCTGAAGTCTTTCCTCCATAAAGAACAGAAAGGGATCATCTTGTTTAAATGTGTATGGGAAGTGGTATATTATAAAAATGCAGTTGCCTTTTTTTATTACTACTATTTCAAAGATAGATATTGAATAATGAGGGAAGGGCTTCTCATATGCAAACATTCTGTCCAGAGTCAATCTAAATGTGCCAACATTGTCCAGTTCATACAAAGTTAATTAAGTTCAATGGAAAATCGGTTGGCTCAGGCTGCTTGCTATGTGAATATTCTATCACTGTTTCATTATTGTTACCAATAATGACATATTAAGGACATTTGCTTTAAACTTTGTGTTAAATCATTTATCAAGTCCTTACATGCATATGTTTTTGCTTTTTAAAGCCAAAGGTGAATCCTAAAGGTGGTTGAATAATTAAGTATAAACTATGTTTTTGACTTTACTTGTTTTGGACTGCTTTGGGTCCTGCTGATCTGTACATCTGCTATCTGGAATTTTGGAAGATGGAAATGAGAAAATAATAATTAAGTTTGGAATGTATTATGTATATGTCAGTTTTTGAATGTGCGTATGCCAGAACTGGTTTTAGACATGGCTAGAGCCCACAAGAAAAACCTCATTCATTGGCCCCGCCAGCCAAATAAATGGACTGCTGCTACTCCCCGCTGCTTGTTTCTGGCTCTGAGCAGCATATCAGGACTTCTTGCACAAGTATGTATAATTCCTGGCATGCTGCTCAGAGCCAGAAACAAGAAGCGGGGAGTGGCGGTAGTCCATTTATCTGGCTGGTGGGGCTTGACATCCCAGCCAGCAAAAGTATGCCTAGCATGCCCACATGAGGGGAGAGAGGAGAGAGAGAAATGTGTTGCTCACTTAGTCCACCTCAGGGCCCCCCCCCCCAAATTGCAGACTGGCTATGCCTGGAGAGAGAACCTGTTGTTAAAAATTTCCCAGCATACCACTGTCTAGCAGTGACCGCGAGCTGCCCCCCCCAAACCCATGGTACCTTGAATGGAGAAGGGACGTGATCAGTCCCTCCTCCTACGAGCACCACCTCTAAAATGGCGGCAACAAGCCATGTCCGGTGCATCCTGGGGTGTGCTGGGTGGGGCTTCCATTCCACATAAGGGAGAAACTCATTTATATGGAATGGAAGTCCCACCCAGCGTATCCCAGGATACACTGAGCAGGACTAGGTGCCGCCATTTTAGAGGCAGTGCTCATAGGAGGAGGGACTAGGATCGCATCCCTCCAAGCAAGGTACTACGGGTTTGGGGGGTGGAGTTCGTGGTCACCGCTAGACCACCAGGGTGTGGGCTACACATCCATTGACCTCCAGCCCTTTCTTCTGTTGGAGTGGGGGTGTTTCACCTGATAATCAATGCTAATAGTATGCCTGAATTTGCATGTTAATTACCCAGACTGAGCCTGTGCTATTTTTACAGCGCTGTTTTGGAACAGTGCAGGGAATTGATCATCTGGACATGAGTGGGTATGACAGGAGTGGAGCAAAAGCAGGGTCATCAGTGGCAACTAGTGTTCAGGTCAGTATCATGTGCTAGCTGTCATGACTGCCAATAACATGGTTGCACATACAGTGGTGGAAATAAGTATTTGATCCCTTGCTGATTTTGTAAGTTTGCCCACTGACAAAGACATGAGCAGCCCATAATTGAAGGGTAGGTTATTGGTAACAGTGAGAGATAGCACATCACAAATTAAATCCGGAAAATCACATTGTGGAAAGTATATGAATTTATTTGCATTCTGCAGAGGGAAATAAGTATTTGATCCCCCACCAACCAGTAAGAGATCTGGCCCCTACAGACCAGGTAGATGCTCCAAATCAACTCGTTACCTGCATGACAGACAGCTGTCGGCAATGGTCACCTGTATGAAAGACACCTGTCCACAGACTCAGTGAATCAGTCAGACTCTAACCTCTACAAAATGGCCAAGAGCAAGGAGCTGTCTAAGGATGTCAGGGACAAGATCATACACCTGCACAAGGCTGGAATGGGCTACAAAACCATCAGTAAGACGCTGGGCGAGAAGGAGACAACTGTTGGTGCCATAGTAAGAAAATGGAAGAAGTACAAAATGACTGTCAATCGACAAAGATCTGGGGCTCCACGCAAAATCTCACCTCGTGGGGTATCCTTGATCATGAGGAAGGTTAGAAATCAGCCTACAACTACAAGGGGGGAACTTGTCAATGATCTCAAGCAGCTGGGACCACTGTCACCACGAAAACCATTGGTAACACATTACGACATAACGGATTGCAATCCTGCAGTGCCCGCAAGGTCCCCCTGCTCCGGAAGGCACATGTGACGGCCCGTCTGAAGTTTGCCAGTGAACACCTGGATGATGCCGAGAGTGATTGGGAGAAGGTGCTGTGGTCAGATGAGACAAAAATTGAGCTCTTTGGCATGAACTCAACTCGCCGTGTTTGGAGGAAGAGAAATGCTGCCTATGACCCAAAGAACACCGTCCCCACTGTCAAGCATGGAGGTGGAAATGTTATGTTTTGGGGGTGTTTCTCTGCTAAGGGCACAGGACTACTTCACCGCATCAATGGGAGAATGGATGGGGCCATGTACCGTACAATTCTGAGTGACAACCTCCTTCCCTCCGCCAGGGCCTTAAAAATGGGTCGTGGCTGGGTCTTCCAGCACGACAATGACCCAAAACATACAGCCAAGGCAACAAAGGAGTGGCTCAGGAAGAAGCACATTAGGGTCATGGAGTGGCCTAGCCAGTCACCAGACCTTAATCCCATTGAAAACTTATGGAGGGAGCTGAAGCTGCGAGTTGCCAAGCGACAGCCCAGAACTCTTAATGATTTAGAGATGATCTGCAAAGAGGAGTGGACCAAAATTCCTCCTGACATGTGTGCAAACCTCATCATCAACTACAGAAGACGTCTGACCGCTGTGCTTGCCAACAAGGGTTTTGCCACCAAGTATTAGGTCTTGTTTGCCAGAGGGATTAAATACTTATTTCCCTCTGCAGAATGCAAATAAATTCATATACTTTCCACAATGTGATTTTCCGGATTTAATTTGTGATGTGCTATCTCTCACTGTTACCAATAACCTACCCTTCAATTATGGGCTGCTCATGTCTTTGTCAGTGGGCAAACTTACAAAATCAGCAAGGGATCAAATACTTATTTCCACCACTGTACTGTCACCTCAAGAGGAGACATTAAATATAGAGGTGCTATGAGTAGTCTTTTAGTGCGGCCACTGCTCTTTCCACAAGGTCTCTTGACTCCCATCCAATCCCTCCCCCCCCCCCCCCCACGATATCTCCGTAATTCAGGTTTCCCATCCCTCAACCACTCCTCAAGTACAATATTCACCCCTGATTGCATCCCCCTAACCCTCTCCCCCCCACTGAATAGCACAATTCAAAAGGCCTATCTGTGAGCAAAAGCCTCACCCACATTTAGCTGTCTGAACCCTCCCACACCCTCCCCAGCTCCCCCCTTTTTTGGAAGGCTGACCCCCTTATGGCAGTACCACAAAACTGCCACTAGAGGTCATGATAGCCATTTTGAGAGGCTCAGCAGGATGGATGGGAGCAGAGGGGGAGCACTCCCACCCAGCCCATGGTATCACCAACAATCATCCCTGGGTAAACCTTGAAATATTGTAATTGAAGGGGGCTGAGGGGGGTGGGGAGTGCCACCACAGCATTTGCCTATATGTCTGTTTAATTTATTTCTTTCAGTTAGCTCACGTTATGTGGTGCTGCAGATAATACAGCACGATCCTATCTGGCACTGCATGTAATGTGGTGCTGTGTGGTATGTGTCTGAACTGTGTGGTAAATGCAGGTCAGATGCTGGGCATACCCACTGCATTTACTGCAAACATTTTGCAGTCACTGCATGCTAATTTTTGCCTTTAATGTGCAGTAAGTGCAAAATCTTATCACACTTTAGTAAAGGGCCCCTCTGAGTAAACATCTTTGCCATACTGGATACTGAGAGGGAGTCAGAACACCTTAGCGGGAATGTCTTAAAATGTTTGGCATGTTCAAGTAATTTGAATTAGTCAGTCAGCTCATAGAAGCAGTGACCCGGCCCTTTGGCTGAAGTTACCATTGAGGAATCTGGACTTCAAGCTGGATTAACTTCACTCAGAAATTATGTCCTTATGGAGCAAAATGTTTCTATTGCTGCTACAACTGTCTCAACAACTGACAAGAGTGTGAACTTTCCTATGGACTGAATATGTAAATATTTTTCCTGTAAATAAGAGCAAACCTATAATGCAGCCACAAATGATAGAGTACATAACATAAGTACATAAGTATTGCCATACTGGGAAAGACCGAAGGTCCATCAAGCCCAGCATCCTGTTTCCAACAGTGGCCAATCCAGATCACAAATACCTGGCAAGATCCCACAAAAGTACCAAACATTTTATACTGCTTATCCCAGAAATAGTGGATTTCCCCCAAGTCCATTTAATAACGGTCTATGGACTTTTCCTTTAGGAAGCCGTCCAAACCTTTTTAAAACTCCGCTAAGCTAACCGCCTTTACCACATTCTCTGGCAACAAATTCCAGAGTTTAATTACATGTTGATTGAAGAAAAATTTTCTCTGATTTGTTTTAAATTTACTACATTGGAGCTTCATCGCATGCCCCCTAGTCCTAGCATTTTTGGAAAGCATAAACTCCACTCAGTAGTAGCCAATACTTATTACTTAGAACTAGACTCATTTCTGGTTGTTCTTTGGCATACGTTCCATCCTGTGTTGCCCTGGAGGTTATTTGAACACTGAGAGATCTGCTCAGCATTAATCAGTAAATATAATTCACAGGTCTGGTCCACTACAAGATTTAATCAACCACTTACTATGAAGCTACAAATTCTAAAACTAGTTCAATGAAATAAATGTTTTTAAAAAATACAACCATTATGCCATCTCTGCACTCCATCTTGTCCTTAATTAACACACAACTTTCCTAGATAGGAAAACAGAACATTTGCTCCCGAGATAGCAAAACATACCTTTAATTTATTCTGAAAAGTAGCACTCCACTTTTCTAATACTAGTTTGGCCTAAGAGCTTAGATAAATTTACGTCATATTGTTGTAGCATCAGAAAATCAGGCATAGTGTAAAAAGGTGCTCCGTCTGCCTATACTTGCCATGCCATGGACACTTGTAACAGAACAACACCTAGATCTTATCAGACCAGGAATACAGATGCATATAATATCTTCATCACCTATGTCATGATGACATTCATATACATTCTGAAAAGAGAGAGAGTAGATGAAGGACAACAGCAAAATGTAGAAGTAATAAATGCCTGTACTATATAAAAGGGCAAGAATTAATCTGACATATCAAAAGTATTTTAATAATAATAATAATCATAATGAGAAACAATATTAATACATACAATAAATAAATCCCCCCCAAACCTGAAGAATTATACATACATAAGTCAAATAAAAACAGTGAAAAGAAACAGTTCAAGGATAAAATCGAAATCTTGACCATGTTTCAATAACCAATACAAAACAAACAAACAAAAATCTTTCTTCAAATGCTATGATGAAAAGCACCTGTGGTTGTAATCTTTTCAAACAAAATTTCAAACAACTGAAATGGTGTCCAAGGGTGCTAATTGATGGAGAGTCCTATATTCACATCTACAATATCTTCACAGAAACAACTTCCAGTCAGAGAACATCACAGATTCGTGTTGGGAGTGTAAATCCTTAGAGGAAGGGTGGCTGCACCAACACAGTAAATATTCATTTGGCTGGTCCTCCAATTAGTGGAACTGAGACAAGTACAAAACAGAATTTTAGCTGTCTATGGCTATATGCTTACTAACTCCTCCACTGTTCTGTTCCCTGGCAGTTGGGTTAAAGTTTTCTGGACAGTCTCTGGGCATGCACAAGCAACCCAAACCTGCAAAAATGACAATGGAGGATGGTAAAGATTTACACATAAATCGCTGTGTGAATGGGCATTCCCCAGGTGAACAAAAATATATAAAAGCAGACCAATAAAAATAAGACATACATGGAGTAATAACAACCCGCCCAATATTTAGAACTATTTAACTAGCCAGGAATGGCTCCTGGCCTTTTACGTGGCACTTAACCGGCTGTCCGCCAATATTCAGCGGGAGATAGATGGTTATCTTCCGCTCAATTTTGCCAGTTATCGCTTCACAGATAACTGGTTACATTGCACGATATAACCAGCTATTCACCACTATTCAGCGCATCACTGGCTAAGTTTAGCATCCAAAATTGACCACCGAACTAGCTGGATTATCTTTGGCTGGTTTAAATTTAACCGGCTAGTGCGGAGTATCAGCATGGCCGGTTACATTTAACCTGGCCAAAAAACACCTAGATATTCAATGCTGGTCATCAGAAATGGCCCAGCACTGAACATCTGGGTTCAGCACCGACCTCAGGAGTCCCACAGTCTGAATATTGGGCCCAGTGTGCCTAGTTTTAGGTGCTATGGCAGTGCCTATTTGGAGCCTCTTCTATAAAGAAAAGTATGCGTCTAATTTATAGAATACTAGTGTAGCAGGACAAATATGTGCCTATATTTTAGGCATGACCACTTACACTAGCGATACAGCTAGTATAAATACTTGCACATATACAGCCCAATAACATGCATAAATTACATAAGAACATAAGAACAGCCATACTGGGTCAGACCAATGATCCATTTAGCCCAGTATCCTGTTTGCACCAGTGACCAATCTAGGTCACAAGTACCTGGCAGAAACCTAATTAGTACAAGCATTCCATGCTACCAATCCCAGGGCAAGCAGTGGCTTCCCCATGTCCATCTCAATAAGAGACTATGGATGTTTCCTCCAGAAACTTGTCCAACCCTTTTTTAAACCCAGATATGCTAACCGCCGTTACCACATCCTCCGACTGCGAGTTCCAGAGCTTAAGTATTATTTGAGTGAATAAATATTTCCTCCTATTTGTTTTAAAAGTATTTCCATGTAATTTTATTGAGTGTTCCCTAATCTTTGTACTTTTTGAAAGAGTGAAAAATCGATTCAACTTTACCCATTCTGCACCGCTCAGGATTTTATAGACCTCAATCATATCCCCCCTCAGTCGTCTCTTCTAAGCTGAAGTGCCCTAATCTCTTTAGCTTTTTCACATGCGGGAGTTCCATCCCCTTTATCATTTTGATTGCTCTTCGTTGAATCTTTTCTAATTCTGCTATCTTTTTTGAAATACAGCAACCAGAACTGAATGCAATACTCAAGGTGTGGATGCACCATGGAGCAATACAGAAGCATTATAATATTCTTGGTCTTATTTTGTATCCCTTTCCTAGCATCTTGTTTGCTTTTTTGGCTGCCACCACACACTGAGCAAAAGATTTCAACATACTGTCTACAATGATCTTTTTCTTGAGTGCTGACCAGTGGCGTACCTAGGGTAGTTGACACCCGGGGCCGGTCATTTTTTAACACCCCCCCCCCCCCCCCAAATCCAGTACTAGGCATACCGAGAATACAAAACACTCAGGACCTATAGAGCAATTCTACCATACCATAAGCAGTAATTTCTACGAGTCACACAAGGAAAAGAAAAGCATCTTAAACAATACAGTGAGCACTAGAACATCAATTTACCTATTGTAAAACAAAAACAGACAGATTAGTACAGATCGTCGATCCTGCACAGTCAATGCCAACCGAAAGCCATGTCTTTTTCACAAACACAGATACACCCTAATCCACTATAGAATAAGTAATCATAAACTTTCTATTTAGACAAAAATTAAACTGAACCCCCAAGATGCCAGACTCTGCATACAATGCAACACCACAGAAACAGAAAATGTCCCCTAGTACTGTGCAAAATATAAAGACAGCAGATGTAAATTTGAAAAAACTAACAAATACCAATCACCACTTTACAAATTAACAAATAGAAATAAAACAAATACAGAAAATAAAATAATACCATTTTACTGGACTAATACATTTAGCTTCCAGAGGCCAAATCTCCTTCCTCAGGTCAGTACAGTATAGTGCTGTTACAGTATCTTATCCTGACCTGAGGAAGGGGGTTTTGTTCTCTGAAAGTTAAGTCAAAATGTATTAAAATTAGTCCAATAAAAAGATTACCTTATTTACATGTTCTATTTATAAACAACACAGCTACAATACTATATCCTAAAGCAAAATAATAAAAATATATATTTACAGTTTGTTGTCTCTGGTTTCTGCTTTTCTCATCTTCTTTTCACTGTCTTCCTTCCATCCAGGATCTGTCTTTGCTCTCTCTCTGCCATCCAGTGTCTGCCCTCTCTAATGTCCCTTCCATCCACTGTCTGCCCTCTCTCTCTCTTCCATCCACCATTTGCCCCAGTCTGCCCTCTTTCTCTCTGCCCCTTCAATCCGTCTGCCCTGCCTCTCCCATCCACCCAGGGTCTGCCCTCCCTCACGCTCTCCACTTCCATCCAGGCTCTGTTGTCCCCTCTCTCTGCCTCCCCCTTTTCAGCCCCCAGTTCCAGCCACAGCCCACATCTCCCACCTGCCCCCCTTTTCAGCCCTACTATCCCACCAGTCCCCAGCCCTTTTCTCCCATCAGTCCTGAGCTTCAGCCCCCAGCCACTTCTCCCTGTCCCCTTTTCAGCCCCTAGTTTCAACCCCAGCCCTTTTCTCTCACCAATCCTGAGCTTCAGCCCCAGCCAGTTCTCCCTGTCCCCTTTAAAGCCCCCAGTTTCAGCCCCTGCCCCGTTTCAGCCCACAGTTCCAGCACTAGCCCCCTTATCCCAAATACCCTCCTTTTCAGCCCCCAGTTCCAGCCCCCTTCATCCACCACATGCTTTGCATCCTCCCCTTTTCAGCCCCAGACCCATTCTCCCATCTGCCCCAGGCATGGACCCATTCTCCCTCCTGCCCCCTTGTCAGACCCCAGTTCCAGCTTCAGACCCCTTCTCCCCTCTGAGCACCCCCACCCCTCCCCAATCCCCTTCTCCCCTCTAAGCACCCCTCTGAGCTCCCCCACCCCTCCCCAGTTCCCTTCTCCCTTCTGCGAACCCCTCTGAGCTCCCCCACCCCTCCCCAGTTCCCTTCTCCCCTCTGCAAACCCCTCTGAGCTCCCCCACCCCTCCCCAGTTCCCTTCTCCCCTCTGCGAACCCCTCTGAGCTCCCCTACCCCTCCCCAGTTCCCTTCTCCCCTCTGCGAACCCCTCTGAGCTCCCCCACCTCTCCCCAAATTCCCTTCTCCCCTCTGTGAACCCCTCTGAGAAAGAAACGACAGGTCTTGGCAATCTGCTGGATATGAGCAGAGAAGGAGAGAGAAGAGTCAAAGATGACCCCAAGGTTTCGAGCTGAGGAGACAGGGAGAATGAGAGAGTCATCAACAGAAATAGAAAACGGGGGGAGCGGGGAGGTGGGTTTGGGGGGGAAAATGAGAAGCTCGGTTTTGGTCATATTTAATTTCAGGTGGCGTTGAGACATCCAGACAGCAATGTCAGACAAGCACGCTGAAACTTTGGTTTGGATGCAAGGTGAGATATCAGGAGTAGAAAGGTAGATTTGGGAGTCATCAGCATAGAGATGGTAGGAAAAGCCATGGGATGAGATTAATGAACCAAGGGAAGAAGTGTAGATAGAAAAGAGGAGGGGACCAAGAACAGAACCCTGAGGTACGCCAACAGGCAGAGGGATAGAAGTAGAAGAGGATCCACCAGAGTGAACACTAAAGGTGCGGAGGGAGAGGTAGGAAGAGAACCAGGAAAGGACAGAGCCCTGGAATCCAAGTGAGGACAGGGTATCGAGAAGTATGCTGTGATCGACAGTGTCAAAAGCAGCGGAAAGATCAAGAAGAATGAGGATGGAATATTGACCTCTGGATTTAGCCAGTAATAGGTCATTGGAGACTTTAGTAAGCGCAGTTTCGGTTGAGTGGAGAGGGCGAAAACCAGATTGTAGTGGGTCAAGAATAGCATGTGAGGAGAGAAAATCAAGGCAGCGGCGGTGAACAGCACGCTCAAGTAATTTGGAGAGAAAAGGAAGGAGGGAGATGGGTCGGTAATTAGAGGGACAAGTAGGGTCGAGTGAAGGCTTCTTAAGGAGAGGTGTGACCACAGCATGTTTAAAGGCAGCAGGGACAGTCGCAGTGGAAAGTGAGAGGTTGAGAATGTGACAGATAAAAGGAATAAGAGCAGGAGAGATGGCATTAAGAAGGTGGGTGGGAATGGGATCAGAGGAACAGGTGGTACATTTTGAGGAAGAAAGGAGAAGTGTAGTTTCCTCAATAGTAACTTCAGGAAAGGAGGAAAGGGAATGAGGGGAAGGAGAGAGAGGGGAACGGACTAGTGGAGGGAGAGGTGGTGAGGTAGAGAAAGCAAGGTTTATCTTTTCAACCTTGTTGTGAAAGAATTCAGCAAGGGTCTGAGGAGATAATGAAGGGGGAGTTGGGGGAGGGGGCACCTTGAGGAGGGAGTTCAATGTGGTGAAGAGAAGTCGAGGATTAGAGCCAAGAGAGTTGGTCAGTTGGATATAATAATCCTGTTTGGCACGTAAAGAGCAGATTGGAAGGAGGTCAGCATGAACTTAAAGTGTAAGAAATCAGCAAGTGCCCGAGATTTCCGCCAGAGGCGTTCGGCGGAGCGGGTACAGGAACGTAGGTAGCGGATATTAGAAGTCAGCCAAGGTTGGGGTTTTGTACGCCTTGCTGTCTGCCCTGCTGTGTGCTTTGAAAAAAGAAAATCGCTTCGCTGGCATGGGGCCGGCCTTCTCTCACTATGTCCCGCCCTCGAGGAAATAGGAAGTTACCTCAAAAGTGGGTGGGACATAGCGAGAGAAGGCCGGCCCGACGCCAGCGAAGTGATTTTCTTTTTTCAAAGCACACAGCAGGGCAGACACGAGGCGCTGCCTGCGTCCCTCGCTGAATGGATTTTTTTTTAAAAATGCAGGGTGGTGGCAGGAGATGGCGGAGCACCCCCCCCCCCCCACCCGCTGACACCCGGGGCGGACCGCCCCCACCGCCCCCCCCTTGGTACGCCACTGGTGCTGACTCCTAAGTTGGAACCTAACATCAGGTAACTATGATTTGGATTATTCTCCCCAATGTGCATCACTCTGCATTTGTCAGCATTAAATTTCATCTGCCATTTGGATGCCCAGTATTCCAGTTTCCTAAGGTTTCTGCAATTTTTCACAACCTGCATGTGTTTTGACAGCTTTGAATAGTTTTGTGTCATCTGCAAATTTAATCACAACACTTGTCTTTCTAATTTCCAGATCATTTGTAAATATGTTAAATAACACCGGTCCCAGTACAGATCCCTGTGGCACTCTATCCTCTATACTCTACAATACTCTATCCTCTGCCTTAGACACTCTTGCACCTTTGATGACCCGCCCTGTAAGGCTTACAAAACCCCAACCTTGGCTGACTTCTAATATCCGCTACCTTCGTTCCTGTACCCGCTCCGCCGAACGCCTCTGGCGGAAATCTCGGGCCCTTGCTGATTTCTTACACTTTAAGTTCATGCTGACCTCCTTCCAATCTGCTCTTTTACGTGCCAAACAGGATTATTATATCCAACTGACCAACTCTCTTGGCTCTAATCCTCGACTTCTCTTCACCACATTGAACTCTCTCCTCAAGGTGCCCCCTCCCCCAACTCCCCCTTCATTATCTCCTCAGACCCTTGCTGAATTCTTTCACAACAAGGTTCAAAAGATAAATCTTGCTTTCTCTACCTCACCAGCTCTCCCTCCACTAGTCCATTCCCCTCTCTCTCCTTCCCCTCATTCCCTTTCCTCCTTTCCTGAAGTTACTATTGAGGAAACTACACTTCTCCTTTCTTCCTCAAAATGTACCACCTGTTCCTCTGATCCCATTCCCACCCACCTTCTTAATGCCATCTCTCCTACTCTTATTCCTTTTATCTGTCACATTCTCAACCTCTCACTTTCCACTGCGACTGTCCCTGCTGCCTTTAAACATGCTGTGGTCACACCTCGCCTTAAGAAGCCTTCACTTGACCCTACTTGTCCCTCTAATTACCGACCCATCTCCCTCCTTCCTTTTCTCTCCAAATTACTTGAGCGTGCTGTTCACCGCCGCTGCCTTGATTTTCTCTCCTCACATGCTATTCTTGACCCATTACAATCTGGTTTTCGCCCTCTCCACTCAACCGAAACTGCGCTTACTAAAGTCTCCAATGACCTATTACTGGCTAAATCCAGAGGTCAATATTCCATCCTCATTCTTCTTGATCTTTCCGCTGCTTTTGACACTGTCGATCACAGCATACTTCTCGATACCCTGTCCTCACTTGGATTCCAGGGCTCTGTCCTTTCCTGGTTCTCTTCCTACCTCTCCCTCCGCACCTTTAGTGTTCACTCTGGTGGATCCTCTTCTACTTCTATCCCTCTGCCTGTCGGCGTACCTCAGGGTTCTGTTCTTGGTCCCCTCCTCTTTTCTATCTACACTTCTTCCCTTGGTTCATTAATCTCATCCCATGGCTTTTCCTACCATCTCTATGCTGATGACTCCCAAATCTACCTTTCTACCCCTGATATCTCACCTTGCATCCAAACCAAAGTTTCAGCGTGCTTGTCTGACATTGCTGCCTGGATGTCTCAACGCCACCTGAAATTAAATATGACCAAAACCGAGCTTCTCATTTTTCCCCCCAAACCCACCTCCCCGCTCCCCCCGTTTTCTATTTCTGTTGATGGCTCTCTCATTCTCCCTGTCTCCTCAGCTCGAAACCTAGGGGTCATCTTTGACTCTTCTCTCTCCTTCTCTGCTCATATCCAGCAGACCGCCAAAACCTGTCGTTTCTTTCTTTACAACATCCGTAAAATCCGCCCCTTTCTTTCTGAGCACTCTACCAAAACCCTCATCCACACCCTTGTCACCTCTCGTTTAGACTACTGCAATCTGCTTCTTGCTGGCCTCCCACTTAGTCACCTCTCCCCTCTCCAGTCGGTTCAAAACTCTGCTGCCCGTCTCATCTTCCGCCAGGGTCGCTTTACTCATACTACCCCTCTCCTCAAGACCCTTCACTGGCTCCCTATCCGTTTTCGCATCCTGTTCAAACTCCTTCTACTAACCTATAAATGTATTCACTCTGCTGCTCCCCAGTATCTCTCCACACTCGTCCTTCCCTACACCCCTTCCCGTGCACTCCGCTCCATGGATAAATCCTTCTTATCTGTTCCCTTCTCCACTACTGCCAACTCCAGACTTCGCGCCTTCTGTCTCGCTGCACCCTACGCCTGGAATAAACTTCCTGAGCCCCTACGTCTTGCCCCATCCTTGGCCACCTTTAAATCTAGACTGAAAGCCCACCTCTTTAACATTGCTTTTGACTCGTAACCACTTGTAACCACTCGCCTCCACCTACCCTCCTCTCTTCCTTTCCGTTCACATTCATTGATTTGATTTGCTTACTTTATTTATTTTTTGTCTATTAGATTGTAAGCTCTTTGAGCAGGGACTGTCTTTCTTCTATGTTTGTGCAGCGCTGCGTATGCCTTGTAGTGCTATAGAAATGCTAAATAGTAGTAGTAGTAGTAGTAGGCACTCCACTATTCACCCTCCTCCATTGAGAAAAATGGCCATTTAACCCTACCCTCTGTTTTCTGTCCAATAACGAATTCCAAATCCACATAAGGACATTCCCTCCTATCCCATGACTTTTTAATTTTCTTAGGAGTCTCTCATGAGGAACTTTGTCAAAACTTTCTGAAAATCTAGATTCACTACATGAAGCTACAAAGCAGTAAATCTAATACGAATCGGAGAAAATTTTTCTTCACTCAACTTGTAATTAAACTCTGGAATTTGTTGCCAGAGAATGTGGTAAAGGCAGTTAGCTTAGCAGGGTTTAAAAAAGGTCTGGACGGCTTCCTAAAGGAAAAATCCATAGATCATTATTAAATTGACTTTGGGAAAATCCACTGCAATTTCTTGGATAAGCAGCATAAAATGTATTGAACGTTTTGGGGATCTTGCCAGGTACTTGTCACCTGGATTGGCCACTGTTAGAAACAGGATGCTGGGCTTGATGGACCTTTGGTCTGTCCCAGTGTGGCAATACTTATGTACTTATGTACTTATAACCGGCTCAGCATTATTCAGATGTTTATTTATGCCTTCAAAGAAATGAAACAAATTGGTGAGGTAAGACTTCCCTTGGCTGAACCTATGCTGACTCTGTCCCATTAAACCATGTTTATCTACACATCCTGAAATTTTATTCTTTATAGTAGTTTCCACTATCTTGTTTGGCACTGACGTCAGGCTTATTGGTCTGTCTGGATCACCCCGGAATCCTTTTTAGAAATTGGCATTACTTTGGCACCCTCCAATCTTAAGGTACAATGAACAATTTTAATGACAGATTACAGATCACTAACAGTAGATCAGCAATTTCTTGTTTGAGTTCTTTCAGTACCCTGAGGTGTATACCCATCTGGTCCAGGTGATTTATCACTCTTGTCGATTTGGCTCAGTACATCTTCCAGGTTCACCGAGATTTCTTTCTGTTCCTCTGCATCAACACCCTTGAAAGCCATTTCTGGTACAGGTAGATCTCTTATATCTTCTTCTGTAAAAACCAAAGCAAAGAAATCATTCAATCTTTATGCTATAGCCTTGTCCTCCCTGAGTACTCCTTTTTATCCTTCATGATCTAATGATCCCACGGATTCCCTCACAGGCTCTCTGCTTCTGATGTACCTGAAAAAAGTGTTATAATGAGTTTTTGTGTCCACAGCAAGTTTTTCTTCATATTCTGTTTTAGCCTTCTTTATCAATGCTTAGCATCTAGCTTGGCAGTGCTTATGTTGTTTCTTATTTTCTTCATTCAAATCCTTTTTCCATTCTTTTGGCTCTAATAGCCTCTTTCATTTTACCTTTTAACCATGCTGGCTATCATTTGCTCTTCTTTTCTCCTTTGTTAATACGTGGAATATATCTGGTCTGGGCTTCCACAATGGTATTTTTAAACAATGTCCATGCTTGATTTAAAGTCCAAATGTTTGCAGGCGACCCTTTCAGCTTCTTTTTAACCATTTTCCTCATTTTGTCAGTCACCCTTTCAAAACTTAAATGAACATCAAAGGTGCCGACTCCGTGGGTGCTGTGGGTGCTCGAGCACCCCCAATATTTTCTAACCCACCGCCATCACCCAACCAGAATGAGCCGTTGGAAGTTCCGGTTCCAACCCCAGCCCAACCTGCCCGACCTCTTCTCCCTCAACAGTCCTCTGTCCTTGCCTTCCTACCACCCAGAATTTAAAACTGATTTTACCTCGGGTCCCGGCAGCATTGAAAGGCGAGCAGGCTCGCCTTCAGCCTTCCCTTCTCTCTCAGCTCTGGTCCCGCCCTCATTTCCTGTTTCCGCGAGGGTGGGACCAGAGCTGAGAGAGAAGAGAAGGCTGAAGGCGAGCCTGCTCGCCTTTCACTGCTGCCGGGACCCAAGGTAAGGGAGGGCAGGGGAGAGACAATTGCTGAATATGGATGGAGAAGATGGCAGGGAGAGGAGAGTTGCTGGACATGGATGGATGGAGGGGAGTGCAGGGGAGAGAGGAGAGTTGCTGTACATGGATGGAGGGGAGGGCAGGAGAAATGCTGGACATGTATGGAGGAGAAGGAAGACAGGAAGGAGATGCACATGGATGGAGGGCAGGGGAGAAAGGAGAAATGCTGGACTGGACATGGAGTGGAGGAAAGACAGAGGAAGTAGATGCACATGGAGGGGAGAGGAGAAATGCTGGACATGGATGGAGGGGAGGGAAGACAGAGGAGGAGATGCACATGGATGGAGGGGAGAGAGGAGAAATGCTGGACATAGATGGAGGGGAGGGAAGCGAGAGGAAGTGAGATGAACATGGATGGAGGGGCGGAGAGAGAGGAGAAATGCTGGATATGGATGGAGGGGGTAGAGGAAAAATGCTGGACATGGATGGAGGAGAGGGAAGAGAGAGGAAGGAGATGCATATGGATGGAGGGGAGGGAAGAAAGAGGAAGGAGATGCATACTGACTGAGATGAAAAGAGGAGAAAAACTACTCATGGATGGAGAAAATAGACGCTGGATGGAAAGGGGGAAGAGAGGGGGCAGACACTGGATGGAAAGGGGGAAGAGAGGGGGCAGATGCTGGATGGAAAGGGGAGAGAGAGGGGGTAGATGCTGGATGGAAAGGGGGGAGAGTTAAGATCGAGGAAAGAAGAAACAAGAGAGTGAGACCAACACAATTAGAAACAGTAAACGGCCAGACAACAAAGGTAGGAAAAAATGAATTTTATTTTTAGTTTAGTATAAAGTAGTGTGGTAGCTGTGTTAATATACAGTAACAGAAAATGGAAATAAGGTAATATGTTTATTGGACTAATTTTAATACATTTTTGACTAATGTTTGGAGACCAAACCCTCCTTTCCCATGTTAGAACAGAATACCGTAACAGCAGTATACTGTCCTGACCTGAGGAAAGAGATTTTGGCCTCTGAAAGCTAATTGAAAAATGTATTTAGTCCAATAAAATGATACCATATTTTCCATTTTTTGTTTTATTTGTATTTGTTAACCTGTAGTATAGTGATTGAAATATGTCAGTTTTTAAAATTTGTATCTCCTTATATTTGCACAGTACAGGGGGACTGAGGGGCAGGACTGTTCAGGGAAGAAGTCCTGGTGCAGGTTGCAGGCAGCCTTTGAGTGGCGCTGCCACTGCCCAGGTGAAGACTGCAGCAGACAGGATGTTAAGGTACTGGAGGGGGGGGGGGGGGGCGGGGAATGCACCACCTGTAAAAAAAAAAAATTCAGCACCCCTAATCATTTTGAAAAGTTGGCTCCTATGATGAACATAAGAACATAAGAGTAGCCATACTGGATCAGACCAATGGTCCATCTAGCCCAGTATCCTGTTTTCCAAACAGTGGCCAAGCCAGGTCACAAGTACCTGGCAGAAACTCAAATTGTGGCAACACTCCATACTACAAATCCCAGGGCAAGCAGTTGCTTCCCATGTCTGCCTCAATAGCAGACTATGGACTTTTCCTCCAGGAATTTGTCCAAACCTTTTTTAAACCCAGATACGCTAACCACTGTCACCACATCCTCTGGCAAAGAGTTCTAGAGCTTAACTATTCGTTGAGTGAAATTTTTTTTCCTCCTATTTGATTTAAAAGTATTTCCATGTAACTTCCTTGAGTGTCCCCTAGTCTTTGTACTTTTGGAATGAGCAAAAAATTGATCTACTAGTTCTACATCACTCAGGATTTTGTAGACCTCAATCATATCCCCCCTCATCCGTCTCTTTTCCAAGCTGAAGAGCTCTAACCTCTTTAGTCTTTCCTCATACGAGAGGCATTCCACCCCCTTTATCATTTTGGTCGCTCTTCTTTGAACCTTTTCTAATTCCGCTATCTTTTTTGAGATACGGCAACCAGAACTGAATTGAGTACTCAAGGTGTGGACGCACCATTGAGCGATACATGCTGCTACAGTAGATTTCTTTATTGACTTCACTCCAGATATCAGCTCAAATGTGATCATATAATGATCACTGTTTCCCAGCAGACCCAACACTGTTACCTCTCATACCGTGCCCTGCTCTCCACCAAGGACTAGATGTGAAATGGCTCCTCCTCTTGTCGTTTCTTAGAGCAGTTGCTCCAAGAAGCAGTCATTTATTACATCTAAGAATTTTACCTCCCTCGCACTCCCTGATGTAGCATTTATCCCGTCAATATTGGGGTAATTGAAATCAAACAGTATGTCCCTTTCTACCAAATCTACAACCTGTTTGCAAGCAACACTGGCTGCCTCTGGGCAATGCAATCAATGTGGAGAAAAAAAGACATCAGGTATAACAGACCACCTCTTTGTCAAAGGACAAGCCTTTTGTATAACGAGGGGACTGTATCAATCATATGTCTTCAAAAAAAAAAAAAACTCCACAACTGCACTCAATTACCACTGACTTGCCACTGGCTTAACCATGTTCCCCGCACACATTTGTAAAGGAGACTCAAATAACAAAATCTAAATTCAAAAGACTTGGAAAGCGTTTCTCTGATTGGAGCACTTTCGGGTGACGTCAGACGCCGAGTATATAACCGGATTGTGGAAGCGAAGAGACCGTCCGCCATGTTTTGAACCAGTGATAAGTGGAGACGGCGAGACATCTAAGCTTGGACTTTTTGTACACATGAATATTCCCCTGAAGCAGCTTGAATTTAGCGAAACAGGGCAACCCTGTCGGGACTTTATTTACATGTGGAGTACGTTGAATGCGAGGCTGGATTTACTAAGTAAGATAATTCTTCGGTCAAGATAAGTACTCTTTCCAAGTCTTTTGAATTTAGATTTTGTTATTTGAGTCTCCTTTACAAATGTTTGCGGGGAACATGGTTAAGCCAGTGGCAAGTCAGTGGTAATTGAGTGCAGTTGTGGAGTTTTTTTTTTTTTGAAGACATATGATTGATACAGTCCCCTCGTTATACAAAAGGCTTGTCCTTTGACAAAGAGGTGGTCTGTTATACCTTATGTCTTTTTTTCTCCACATTGATTGCATTGCCCAGAGGCAGCCAGTGTTGCTTGCAAACAGGTTGTAGATTTGGTAGAAAGGGACATACTGTTTGATAATATATTCTACCTATTCCGTTTTTGATTTGAGTGGTAATTGAAATCACCCATTATTATAATGTTGCCCAATTTGCCAGCTTTCCTAATTTCTGTAAACATTTCTTCATCTGTCTGTTGGTTCTTTCCCAGCAGGCTGTAGTACAGCTCTACCAGTATGCTCTTTGCCTTCACACATGGAATTTCTATCCATAAGGATTCTACGCTGCTGTTTCATATAGAATATTTATTTTGTTTGACTGAATTCCCTCTTTAATATATAGCGCAAACACCCCCCTCCAATTTGATCCACTCTATCATTGCGATATAACATATACCCTGATAACACAGTGTCCCATTGATTGTCCTCCTTCCACCAGGTCTCTGAGATGCCTATTATATCTACCTCTTCATTTAGTGAATTATAGTGTTCTATAATTCAAACTCATAACTGTGCACTCCATTCATGCCACACCTAGTGTGTGCCTACCTTCAAACTACATACCATTGCATTTGGTGCCAGTTTATTGAGTAGCTCATAGTCGGACACATATACATGTATATACCAGTATCGTGGTCATTTATGTGTGTTCTCAGTGCTTAAAAATAGGCACCTGTTATAAAATAACCTGAAGGGGGGGGGGAGATAGTTCTTAAAAGATCACTTAAAGTTAGACACCAGGATAATCCACACTAAGCGTGAATTCTATATCGGCAATTACATGTGCAATCACCACTACAGAATATTAGTGTAAGTATGTAGTGTAAGTATGTAGTTACATGCCAAACTTTAGGAGCAACCACTTATGCCAGCTCAACAGCTGCTAAAAAATGGTTGAGCCTAACTGTTGGTAGTTAGGCACCTGTTATTAGGATTGCCCCATTTTTGAGCTGAGAGAGCCTAAGCAAGTCAGTTTCCATTCCAGCTCTGCCCCCTAAGCTCTCTAGTTTCTGATTCTCTATGGGACAAAAAGTTGGTTGGACCATGGCCCCAGCTGCCCACTCCATGCCACTGCCTGTGACAGTACAATATTACTTGCCTCACTGACTTTAATGGAAACAAAGAAAATTAATTATTTGGTACCTAAAAACAAACCAAATGGTGATCGATCTCAAAATTAACCAAACCAAAAATGTTTCCTATGTACATCCCTAGTTTCTCTCATATAATCCCAATCACAGAAATAACAGGAATGAAAATACATCTGTTCCATTAGTAAATATGCAAAGAGAAACCTTTTGGGTAGGTTTTCTTTGAAATTTTGCAAAGCTGCAGAGATAGGCTTAGTGAAAACTCTCCCCATTATGTTTTTTCATTGTCCAGAAAAAAAGAGAGCCCCCTAAACATTTTGCAATAACAACCTCGATCCTGCACTGAATTAAAATTTTACGTTCACAAAGTGACATCTATTTCAAACAATGTTGTATGGTTTCGTAGATATCCATCTTAATGTTACTGAGATGTCAAATTTTAAATAACACTACCCAAAAGTTAGAGTTTCTAACACAGATAACGTCAACCTAAACAGTCCAAATGTTTAAACCTGATCTTTTAGTGCTGTACCCTTTTCCAGCTCTGAGTATTTTAATTAAAACGCGATCTTCTTTTGGCAACATTTTATTTATCAACAAACAAGGACATTACAGATGACATCAGTGAGAAAGTAAACAAGTCATTTCAGAAACTGAGATTTGTGACAGCAGTGTGTAAAAATTAAAAATCTCTTAAACAAGATGAGGGATTCCTATGTAATTTGGTGTCAGTGACGCAAATAGATGTCACTTTGTGCACGTAAAATTTTAATTAATTCAGTGCAGGTTCGAGGTTGTTATTGCAAAATATTTAGGTGGCTCACTTTTTTCTGGACACAGTGTATATCTATCTATCTATCTATCTATCTATCTATCTATCTATCTATCTATCTATCTATCTATCTATTGTCCTAACCACCCTAGAGTGCCCCCTCTAGCCATAGGAACAGGGCCTCCCCTTTTGCTCTGGGAAGCTTCCAATACCTTTTGTAGGTCTGCACACAATGAGACACAGACTAAGGCAGGTTCTTTCACACAAAACAGCACACAAAATAGGTATTTTCATAAAGTCACACTCCATCCACCCCTGAGTTCTTCCTGCAGTCTTCTATATAATGCCCCACTACACCTTGCAACAAATGTTTTCCCGCTGGCCTAATCCAGCTTGGCTTTAGGCTGGCAGGCTGTGTAACGTGGAGGGGCATAATCGAACGGTGCCGGCCAAATAGATGGCCAGCCATCATCGGGGCTGGCTCCGCAACGGGGCGGAGCCAACCATATTTTCGAAAAAGATGGCCGGCCATCTTTTCTTTCAACAATACGGTTGGGGTCGGCAAAATCTCAATATTTAGAGATGGCCAGCTTCGGTTTTCAGCCATAATGGAAACCGGGCCCAGCCATCTCGAACCCGGCGAAATGCAAGGTATTTGGTCGTGGGAGGAGCCAGCATTTGTAGTGCACTGGTCCCCCTGACATGCCAGGACACCAACCGGGCACCCTAGGGGGCACTGCAGTGGACTTCAAAAATTGGTCCCAGGTGCATAGCTCCCTTACCTTGGGTGCTGAGCCCTCCAAATCCCACCCAAAACCCACTCCCCACAACTCTAGACCAGTACCATAGCCCTAAGGGGTGAATGGGGCACCTACATGTGGGTACAGTGGGTTTTGGGGGGGGGGTTGGAGGGCTCCCATTTATTACCACAAGTGTAACAAGTAGGGGGGATGGGCCTGAGTTCACCTGCCTGAAGTGCACTGCACCCACAAAAAACTGCTCCAGGTACCTGCATACTGCTGGCAGGGAGCTGGGTATGACATTTGAGGCTGGCATAGAGGCCGGCAAAAAATGTTTTTTTTTTTGGGTGGGAGGGGGTTGGTGACCACTGGAGGAGTAAGGGGAGGTCATCCCCAATTCCCTCCAGTGGTCATCTGCTCAGTTGGGGCACTTTTTTGAGGCTTGGTCGTAAAAATAAATGGACCAAGTGAAGCCGGCGAAATACTCGTCAGAGCCGGCCATCTTTTTTCCATTATCGGGCAAAGCCGGCCATCTCGTAATCACGCCCCCCCCCATCCTGCCTTCTGTACCCTGCTGAAACGCCCCCTTGAAGTTTGGCCGGTTCCGCAACGGAAAGCAGTTGGCGCCGGCAGCCGGCCAAAATCGGGTTTCGATTTTATCAATTTGGCCGGGTTCAGGAGATCGCCGGCCATCTCCGGCCATCTCCCGATTTGTGTCAGAAGATGGCCGGCCATCTCTTTCGAAAATAAGCTGGTAAGTATACCTTACTTGCAGTCAAATCATCATTATATCAGTATACTAGGATTAAACCCCATTCCATTTTAGCATTCACACTAGCTATGGGGGCCATTTTGTCAACTGACTCTCCCCCCACTGTGCCACCTTGTAACCAGGATTAAATACCAGTCCATTTCAGCACTTAAATTAGCTAGGGGATTTTGCTTTCAAAGTTCTTTCCCCTACTGTGCAGTCTCATAACTGGTATTCTCTGTGTCTTGCTCCCATAGACTCCAACACCACATTAGACCTCTCTCCCTTTTATCACATTATCCAAGAGATCAAACATAAGGAACCATCTTTCGATTTATCCTGAATCATGGAACTCCTCAAGGTAATCAACTTCTCCTCTCCAGTGAGGACTCCTCCTCCCTGCTAAAACTTAAATTCTCCCTGTCTCTAAACACTGGGCTGGTTTTTAACATTAGTGAATTGTGGTCCTTCCTTCTAGGCACTGATCACTCCCTTCAATGGCTTATTGGAGCACTGCCCCCTCACTTGCCTATCTCCAGGCTGGGGCCCCTTGCTACAGAGAACTGTCAACCCCGTTTCCACCACTTTCTAGGGACAGATTTCTTCCTCCACTCCTAGAACAGCTGTAAACTGACAGGGTTAAGTCTTGCCCTGCCCTGCCCTCTAACCTTAGAAAGCCATACCCAGCCTTCCCTCTTAGAAAAACCCCCTCTTTAACACTGGAGTGAGGCTCTCTTTCTTGGGTGTGTCTCCTAATTCTCACAATCCTAAAAGCCCTCCTTTTAAATTCCCTTCTCTATATCCAGAAAGGCAGCGTTAATTAGCCCAGCTGGAAGCTTGATGAGTCATCAGCTTCTTTGGCTGTCCTTAGCACAGCCCTCCTGGATTCAGATCACATGGCTTTCTGGGAATTGTAGTCAAAACCTCTTTTAAAGGGATCCAGGCTTTAAATTAGGGCTGCACCAAATATTCATATTCGATTTGATTTGGCCCTCAATACATTATTTGTATTCAGCCGAACAGTGCTTTAAATTTGGGGGTCTACTGTGCTAAATCCTACTAAAACACTTGATATCTGATTTCATGCTGCTTCTTTTATTATATATGTTTATTTATTTATTTATTTATGGCATTTATATCCCACATTATTCCCACCCATGGACAGGCTCAATGTGGCGTACAATAGTCTATTAAACAACATTAATACAAAATACAGGAATTAGCGTCAGAGAAGGGAAAGAGGAACAACAGGAGGGAGAGGGAGAGAGAGAGAGGGGAAGGTGACAATTTGTCGATGTTAAAACTCAATGCCCATTATTCGTATTTGGTATTTGTATTGAGTCGAATAATATTTTTCATTATTTGTATTCATAGTAACATAGTAGATGACGGCAGAGAAAGACCTGTACAGTCCATTCAGTCTGCCCAACAAGATAAACTCATATGTGCTACTTTATATGTATACCTGACCTTGATTTGTACCTGCCATTTTCAGGGCACAGACCGTAGAAGTCTGCTCAGCAGTAGCCCCGCCTCCCAACCACCGGTGTTGCCACCCAATCTCTGCTAAGCTTCTGAGGATCCATTACTTCTGAACAGGATTCCTTTATGTTTATCCCACGCATTTTTGAATTTTGTTACTGTTTCCATCTCCACCACCTCCCGCGGGAGGGCATTCCAAGTATCCACCACTCTCTCCGTGAAAAAATACTTCCTGACATTTTTCTTGAGTCTGTCCCTCTTCAACCTCATTTCATGTCCTCTCGTTCTACCACCTTCCTGTCTCCGGAAAAGGTTTGTTTGTGGATTAATGCCTTTCAAATATTTGAATGTCTGTATCATATCACTCCTGTTTCTCCTTTCCTCCAGGGTATACATGTTCAGGTCAGCAAGTCAAGAAGGCCAGTGAGCTGCATAGTGAACAGCCGCACATAACATGACTGCTGCCACGCAGTAGCTCCCCAGCCCGCGCTGCCTCCTCCGGCTTCCCAACCAAGGAAAGAGTGATGTCACATAAACTCCAGTGGGGATTGGTGGGGAGGCCGGGATGGGGGTGGGATCATAGTTCACCAGCGCAAAAAATGAAATAAAGAGCCGCCAAGGAGGCAAAGGAGCCTCTTTGGTGGTGAGCAGCAGATCAAAGCAGACGGACACGCGGCCATGCTGGAGGCGGAGATATGGCTGACCACCGCATGGAACAGTGAGTCACGCTCCCTAGCTGGAAAGGCATGGCTCGGGTGCTTCCTAGGAGTTATGTTAATGTGTTTTAATAAAGCTGTGGCCATCTATTCCCAAAAGAAAAACTTGCTTCTTGCTCAGTCATTTTGTGACTTATGTGTGTGGGCTGAGGTGAGAGTGTGTGCAGCCTGCCGATGTTATCTCCTCATACGTCTTGTAACACAAATTCCATACCATTTTTGTAGCTTTTCTTTGCACCGCTTCAATTCTTTTTACATCCTTAGCAAGATACGGCCTCCAAAACTCAACGCAATACCAGGGGCTTAGCTACGGGTGGGCCTGGGTGGGCCCAGGCCCACCCAATCGTGGCCCAGGCCCACCCAGCTTAAGCACCAAAAGTGCAGAGCAGCCACAGCCTTTCTGACATCATGTTGCGGCCCGCTCAGCCACCTCCCACCTGCTTTTTGGCAGAGGCAGCTCTTCTGACTTCTGGTCCTCGGCTTCGGCCAGCGCTGCATTGCCATCCCGCACCGCTCTCGCTTCTTGCGGCTGCGCTAAACTGCTAACATAGTCTCAGCTGCTGCTGCACCTGCGTCGCTCTGCTGAGCTCAGCTGCACGCCACGCCAGCGGCGCGCACCACGCTTTACTGCCTACTACCTGCAGTGTGCATGGCACGATCGCACCAGCACCGCACACAGTGCAGCAGGGGAAAGGCTGCCGGTCCGGCTTGTTATGGCCATGTCTCTTTGGAATCCACACTGTGCCTGCCTGCCCTGCCGGCCAGGTTCTAGATATCATTTTTAATCATCATAGCGTAGCAGCACTCCCCCGCGGCACCCGACACAGGACACAAACAACACAGGTACAGGAGCCAGGGAGCTCTGCACCACGTGAAACTAGCAGCTGCCCAGAAGGTAATATATATATTTTTTTCATTTTTTAACTTGGCATGTAATTGTAATCAAATAAATGCTGGCTAGTGGTGGTGGGCTTCTGGGTGGGGTAACTAAGAACATTATTGCCTATGGCAAAAGAGGTATTTTTAATGATAAATATACTTTTTTTTTGCCCTAGGCAGTGAAAAGCCCACCCCCACCCAAAAGCCCACCCCCAGCCAGCATTTTGATTTACTCTTGTAATCAAAATGATGGCTCTGGTGGTGGGCTTCTGGGTGCGGGGTGGACTCTTCACAGCCTAGGGCAAAAAAAGGTATATTTAATCATTAAATATATCTCTTTTGCCCTAGGCAATGAAGAGCCCATCCCCACCCAGAAACTCACGGACAATACATTTTAATAGTGCCCAAATTAATTTTTAAAAAGTTGTCTATTTCTCATGTTGGTAGGTTTTGGGGTGGGGAAGGTCTCTGCAGTGCCAAGGTTAAAATTAAAAAAAGAAAAGAAAAGAAAAGTGTAGGCAGCTTTCTCTGGGTGGACCAGTGGAGGTGGGCTTTGCAGTGCCCAGGATATAATGCAATAGGGGTGGGTAGGAAGTAAGACAGGGCTGATGCTAGGCTACAGGGAGGGGGTGGAGTGGTAGGATAGAGCTGATGTTTAGCTATGGGATGGATAGTGGGGAAGGGATGAATTGATACTGGGCTACAGCAGAAGAAAAGAGGTGTTGATGCCCCTGTACAAGTCGTTGGTGAGGCCCCACCTGGAGTATTGTGTTCAGTTTTGGAGGCCGTATCTTGCTAAGGATGTAAAAAGAATTGAAGCGGTGCAAAGAAAAGCTACAAGGATGGTATGGGATTTACGTTACAAGACGTATGAGGAGAGACTTGCTGACCTGGACATGTATACCCTGGAGGAAAGGAGAAACAGGGGTGATATGATACAGACGTTCAAATATTTGAAAGGTATTAATCCGCAAACGAAGGCAGTAGAACGAGAGGGCATGAAATGAGATTGAAGGGGGGCAGACTTAAGAAAAATGTCAGGAAGTATTTTTTCACGAAGAGGGTGGTGGATGCTTGGAATGCCCTCCCGCGGGAGGTGGTGGAGAGGAAAACGGTAACGGAATTCAAACATGCGTGGGATAAACATAAAGGAATCCTGTTCAGAAGGAAGGGATCCTCAGGAGCTTAGCCTTGAATGGGTGGCAGAGACGGTTGGGAGGCGGGGCTAGTGCTGGGCAGACTTATACGGTCTGTGCCAGAGCCGGTGGCGGGAGGCGGGGCTGGTGGTTGGGAGGCGGGGATAGTACTGGGCGGACTTATACGGTCTGTGCCCTGAAAAAGACAGGTACAAATCAAGGTAAGGTATACACAAAAAACTAGCACATATGAGTTTATCTTGTTGGGCAGACTGGTTGGACCGTGCAGGTCTTTTTCTGCCGTCATCTACTATGTTACTATGTTACTATGTTACAGGGATGAATGGGTGGGGGGGGGGGGGGATAAGGTAGAAGGGAAGGACTGATGCTGAACTAAGGGGATGGATAGGCAGTAGGGAAGGGAAAAGCTGATGCCGGGCTGCTGGGATTGATTGGGGGAGTGGCAGGGAAGGGCTGATGCCGGGCTACAGGACAATTGTTTTATTTTTGGTCCTCTATTCTATAATTGATGAAGGTTGGTATGTATTCTGCATGTGATCGAGGTGAGAGATTCTGCTGGCATGTGGTTTGTGTGGGGTCTATGAGTCTGACGTCTGACTTTTTCAATGGAATGTGTATTGCTGCTATGTATATTCACTGTCGCCTTTATAAAAGTACTGTTGTTGATACTTTGTGTTCAGAAATGGTGTTAAGGTTTGCAACATAGGCTCTAAGAAGCCAGGCTTTAGTGTTGCTTCACAAAGTACCTGGCAGTGAACGGATTTTGTATTGCTATTATTGAGGTGCTACCAGAATTTGAATACATTTTTCCTATGTAATTATATTGCAGGATCCTGCCATGTGTGTTGAGAGATTTGCTATTGTAGTAGACTTATGTCTGGCCAATTTTAATATATGGGATAATGTAATTATATTTAAAAATATCAATTTTTACATTACGTATGTATGTGGTTTATGTTGATGCAGGGCAGCTGTTGGGCAGACTACTTAGAAATCCATCATCAAGTGCATTCTAAGGCATTATTTTGTAGTATCACAAGAAACATACTCATACTTATATACACAGTGCCCACCCATATTAGCTCTGGGCCCACCCAAAATGTCAGATCTGGCTACGCCACTACGCAATACTCCAAGTGGGGCCTCACCAACGACTTGTACAGGGGCATCAACACCTCCTTTCTTCTTCTGGCTACGGCCACTGCCTTGTCACACTGTTTCGTGGCCTTCAGATCCTCAGATACTATCACCCCAAGATCCCACTCCCTGTCTGTACATATCAGACTCTCACTGCCTAACACATACTTCTCCCGTGGATTTCTACTCCCTAAGTGCATCACTCTGCATTTCTTTGCATTGAATTTTAATTGCCAAACATTAGACCATTCTTCGGCCAAATAGTAAAATATGCTATTCGGTACAATTCTACTTTAAACTTATCTTAACTTCAACAAAAAATCTTTCTTGTTTTCTCTATTTTTCCTACTGGATAATTGGATGAGTTGCAGGCTGCCTGGGCTGCACACCATAATTATCTATCTATCTATCTATCTATCTATCTATTTAAGACCTGTTCCATTTTTACTAAGGGCATTCCATTTTTTTTTAATCAGTTTCTACTGCCAATGACTTCAAGTTGAAGTGGTTGGTATTCAGTTCTGAAAAACAGAGACTCTGTTTATAAATCTTCATTCTTTGAGAAACTAAAGTCCCTCAGTGTGGATGGTATTAAGCATCTGCATTACTTAGGTGTTATCCTGTATCAATTTCCATACAGTGGAAACACATTTATATGCAAGTTTACCTCATGCATATCAATTGAAAGTGAGCGTGACTGTGGGGTCCCCTGTACAGGTTTGGAAAGCCCTGCTTTGGAAACTTGCTGTAGGTACTTTGTTTTGGTAGAATTTTTATGTAAAATAACATACATTTGAAAATTCAAATATTTGGTTTTCAAATATTCGGTTTTCCCAGGTAAATTGCTATTTATCTAGATGAAAGACTTTGGGAATTACACTCAATTTAAAACTGTACAAGGTACATACAGGTAGAGAGTACAGACCTTATTTTGCTTTCTCCACAGATGCATTCTAAACCTATCTGAGGGTAAAGATGGCTTATCAACTTTTACCAGATGTCAACTCATTGTCAAACTGGTGTCAAATTGTTTTGGTACAAAAGGTTAATGAAGGCTATGCTTTAAGTAAGTATAAGTATACAGAAAGATAGTTGAATTAGCACAAGTTTGTGATGAGCACCACCATTGTCAAGGCTTCAACTTCTGCTGTCATCCAATTAATTACCTCTCATGAGTGCCTGTTCACTACAAAAAGTTGGACACAGTGGTGAAAGAGAAAACACGAGGACAGCCTCGATAATAGAGGTGTCAGTGCTGAGTCACTATACTGTGAATCCTGGGGAGAAAGAGAAGATTCAAAGTTCAATGAACAGTATGGGCTGTTAATCACACTTTAGGTAATCTAATACTGAAAAACTGAAAAACAGTCAAACCCAATTTCAAAGGGTTATATGTGATGAATATACAACAATAAATGACAAATGGGAAATACCCTCAGAACCAAGGTCACATTCAGCAATGTTTTCAAATAATGGTTTCATTGTGAATCAATTGTATTGACAAGAAAGTCACCAGTCGGAGTGTGGGGTATCCAGCCGGCATTGAGACAGCTAAGTTTGTTTATTTAAGTAATGCTGTTGCTTGGAGAGTTTTAGTGACCTTGGTTCTGAGGGTATTTCCCATTTGTCATTTATTGTTGTATATTCATCACATATGACCCTTTGAGATTGGGTTTGGCTGTTTTTCAGTTTTGCAGTATGAGAAAGAGAAGATTCCCAAGTACCAAGAAATGCAGTTAGAGGCGAAAGACACATAAATATTTCCTATCACACTAGGTGCCACAGGCCTGATTAAAAGCAACTTGCAAACACCTTGACAGCTTATCAATGCATATTACATGCTATAAACTCCAGAAGGAAGCTCTCTTTGGCATGATGCAAGTACTATAGTGAGTATTAGAGGTAGATTTGAGAGTGTGATCATACTTAATATACTTTGGCTTAGGAGTGAGGTTTATTACTATCTTGGTATGTGCAAAACTAACCCATTTGGAAACATTGTCCCCATGAAATTAGCCCTGAAGACGTACTAGGTCAGATGATGAATGGTTGTGTTAAGCATCAGAATTTTTGGAAATTTTTAACTTTAGTAGGGCTCTGGCACTTGGGGACATTACACAGAAGAACTATAAAAAAATGATAATTGGGATGTGCTTCTACAATTTTCCTGTCTGTAAAATTTACAAGGTAAGAATGTAGACTGTGCTATAGTGGGTAAGTCCAATTGTCCATTGAGCCCAGCATCCTCTCTCTCAATTTACTTGGAAGAAATACCCAACAGATTTCAACAAGGTGATCCATTTCCTGCTTCTCACTTTCAGCAGTAAAAGCCAAACACATGTTCAAAATATTTTAAATTCATCTGTACTAAAGGCTTTGATCACTGTCTATATCAACACATTTTACAACCTAATTGTGTGTTGACTAAAAAAAATAAATTTGTTCAGTTAGGCCAGGTTTTGTAAATGGCTTTCAAAAATGGGTGCTGATTCCCTTAACTTTTGACACCAGAGAGAGTTGCACATGGACAGAAATCTTACCCATCCCCACTGGAATCTTACCCATCTCTACCCGTCTCCGCAAGAATTTAACCCATCCCCACCTGTCCCCGCAAGAATTTAACCTTTCCCCACCCGTCCCTGCAAGATACCTCTCTCTCTTTTTTTCCTTTCCACTCTCATGATTGGTCAAACAGATTCAACTTCCACTACAGCAAGGCTCAGGACCATAGACAGGTGTCCTTCTTTTCAGGCTCCTTTTGTCTTTGTTACTGGTGAACTCTTGAAGCAGGCCAGTGGGTTGCTGTTTCTTCCTGCTGTCAGCTACTCACAGAGAAAGAAGAAATAGACCTCTTCCTTCTCTCATTCCCAACTTTCTTTTGCATTCTTGGAATACTGTCTCCTCATGGACATAGGGCCAGATTCAGTAAATGTCGCACCCAAAGTTAGGCACTGTTAAGATCTGTGCTGTTGATTCTATAAAGGTCGCTGTGAGGGAGTCTATACTAAATTACCACTCCTCCTTAACAGCACTCCCGCACAGTTACAGAACCACCTTCAAAGTCAGGCCATAGAGCATGGAAAAGATGACTCAGCAGGTGAAGAGCAGGGAGGGTCAAGGCAGGATAAAATCTCTCAGCACAGATCAGTCATGGAGGCCCAGAGGAGAGAAGAAAAGCCCTCCACCCTATGCCTCTAGCACAGAAGCTGCAGAAGCTCTGCTCAGGTAGGCCAAGTTTAGCTTGGAACCTTGCTGAAACTGTAACTTTTAAATTGAGGGCCAAGCCTGGTCAATTGTACTACCTTTTTGGAAAGACAGAACTGTAATACTGGGACTCCAGGCACAAAACAAGCTAGAGAGAGAGAGAGAGAGAGAGAGAGAGGGAGAGAGACTTGTGCACACCGTGGTCTTGCCAGAACAGGCCATAGAAAAGAACTAAGACCAAAACTGATTTTTCTGTTTGTTTTCTCCTGACCTGTGAAGAGAACAGGTCACCTGTTTCCCTACACATAAATAAAGTGATTTTTGTTTCGCACTTAAACCTCGGTGTGGTTGTGGTTTCTCAAGGCTCCAGGCCTACCCTCACTCACACTACTACAGTTGCTTAGCATTAAGCAACCTTTATAGAATACGCTTAGCACAGATTCCCATGTCCAAATTTGGGAACAAGGACTTATGTCCGCTGAAACCTGGTATAAATCCTCTTGTCCAACTGATGGCAGTTGTATGTGCAAATCCTTGTATTCTGTAACATTGCACCTAATTTCTGGGAATGCCCCTGACCTTCCCATGTCATGCCCATTTTGACATTTAGGTATGCATGCTATAAAATAGGGCATAGTGTAGATGTGTGTGTAACTCCTAATTACTGCCAATTAAGTGAAACTTAACTCCAATTAACTCCAATAACTGATTGTTAGCGCCTAATTACCTAGTTTATGCATGCATCTGGAATATGCACCTAAATTTTGCCATCCAACTTTGGGCAACCTATATAGAATCCAGGGGATACTGATCAGTCTCTGATCTGTATCAATGTTGTTGTCACTCCTGGATGGGAGTACTATAGCAAAATGGTTTAGTCTATTCTACACTCATCTCTGCACATATGCTCTCTACTTGGAGAAGCACAGGCTTTAGTGAAAGGATGGACTTACTGTTAGTTCCTAAGACTCTGGCCTTGGAAAGGGCAGGGCTGCTGAGGGGGAAGGCAAGATTCCCCCAGGCCCAACCCAGGTGACTGACACCAAAACCAGCCTGTCAGCCTCACTCACTGCCCGATGATCAGAAGCAAATGCAGGCACTAGAGGCTGTTAGTGCCATACTAGCACCTGTGTTTGCTAACGCCCCATGATCAGAGCCCTCGAGCTTGTGAAACAATATGCTCGCGGGCTCTGAATGCAATTATCATGCAAATGCATGCAAAACAGGGCTCTTAGTGCAAATAGTGTGCAAATGCATGCTAAACCTATTCATCCCCAATGATCAGCGACCAGCGGACCAAAGATTGGCTCACTGGCCGTGGCAAACCCTACGCCAGCTCGGAGCTGTCGTTAGGGTTTGCAGACCATTGGGGAGGAATGGTGAGCCCTGTCCAGCATGCATTTCCATGCTAGCAGGCCCCCATTCCCCCCAATGAAGCAACCCCCACCAGGAACCAATGACCACCCTCAGCGACAGGGGGCTGGAGGTCCACTGGACCTCCAGCCCCCCCGACTCCCCCGACACAGGTTCATGGAGGGCTGGAGATCCAGTGGATCTCCAGCCCCCCACAGAATTAGCAAGGAGTAAGTCCCTGGTGATCCAGTGGGCCGCTGTCAATCCTCTACCCCTACCCCTACCTACCCTACCCCTACCTTGAGCTGGAGGAGCGAGGTGGCCTGCCTCCCTCCTCTTCCTTCGACGCTGCCTGCAAAATGGCAGTGCCCAGCCCTGCCCAGTGTATTCTGGGATGCGCTGGGCGGGGCTTCACACCATATTGTGAAGCCCCGCCCAGCGCTTCCCAGGATACCCTGGGCGCTGCCATTTTACAGGCAGCATCGAAGGAAGAAGAGGGAGGCAGGCCACCTCCCTCCTCCAGCTCAAGATAGGGGTAGGGTAGGGGTAAGGGATTGACAGCGGCCCACTGGACCACTAGGGACTTACTTCTTGCTAATGCTGGGGCGGGGTTGGGGGGACTGGAGACCCACCTGATCTCCAGCCCTCCCTGTACCTGTGTTGGGGGGCGGGGGAGACCAGAGCTCTGCCGGACCTCCAGCTCCCTGTCGCTGGGGGGTGGGGGTCGCCCACTGGGCCACCAGGGACTTGTTAGAAATGCTGGAAGGGTAGGGGGGCTGGAGACCCACTGGATCTCCAGCTCTGGCTGAACCTGTGTTGAGGGGGGCGGGGGGACCGGAGGTCCACCGGACCTCCAATCCCTATTTTGCCTTGCTCGGGGCAGGGGTAGTTGAGGTCTGGTGGTCCCATGGACCTCTAGCCCCTGTGTTTGACAGGTCCGGGCTTTTGACAGCCCAGACCTGTCAAACAAGTGCGGGAGGATTGTGCTTGAGCGCATGCTCGGGCACAATCCTCCTGCACTTCTTCCCTATGATCAGAGAGAATTGTGTGTTTAAATTAGCATGTCATTATCTCTGATCATAGGTCCAATAATGCCCCACGCTGTTCCAGCACTATTTGGAACAGTCGGGGCTTTTGATCATCTGCTTGTCAGTCAGATCCAGCGTCTTTCCCGCCCTTCCAACTTTCCCCCTCCCCCCGGTCCTCTACTTGCCTCAGAGTCATTGGTTGACAGGCAGCAGGGATTGAGACTGCTCTGCTGGTCATGGGTCCTCCTTCCTGCTGCAACCTGCCTATGTGGAAACAGGAAGTTACTTCACAGGAGGCAGGAAGAAGGACCTGTGATCGGCTGAGCAGTGTCTTTTGATCATTGCTGCCTGCCAGCTAATGATTTTACTTTTGACAGATGGTGCAGTGGGGGGGGGGGGGGGGGCAGAAGCAGGGGGGGGGGGAGCAGCAACAGCAGGGGGGCAGCAGTGGCAGCAAAGTCCCTAAGAATGTTTGCCCTGGGCCTGTCTTAGTCGCTCAGTGGCCCTGGGAAAAGATGTTCAGCAATATCCTTGGCCAGATCATTATCTTATCCAGTTTTCTGTATTCACACTTAGAGAGCCTCAGAAGTTTGATGTTGAATGGAGTTATCATCTTATAGAGGGAAAATTAAAGTATATGAATTTATTGATGTTTCTGAATTGCTACCAATGGCTCTGCCAACCCTATTGAGGCAATGGTAGCTGGCTGGAATGAGTGTCTGCACAGAGTATTGGGTTCCCCTGCACTCTGGACACAAAGAAAAGAGGCAATGGTCTGCATTCATATAGAGAAAAACAACAAGCAGGTCCAGAAGGCAAGATGGAGGAGTAGCCTAGTGGTTAGTGCAGCAGACTTTGATTTTGGAGAACTGGGTTCAATTCCCATTGCAGCTCCTTGTGGCTCTGGGCAAGTCACCTAGTCCTCCATTGCCCCTGTACAAATAAGTACCTGTATGTACTAAGTAAACCAATTTGAATGTAGCTGCAAAAACCACAGAAAGGTGGTATATCAAGTGCCAGTTTTCTTTCCCTTTATTTATATCCAGTCCCACAATAGACAACCCTAAGTGGTCACAGTTCGTCTAGATAGACTGCATTATTGGTCAGAAGACAATCACATAAAATGTTGTATTTGAAAATCGATATTCTAGATTCTCTCTGAACTTATGTGCAACTTTCTTCAAATCAATCACCTTACTTTCTAATTCTTCCTACTTTCTTACTCATCTATATGTTATAACTTTGCCTTACCCTTCACTACCAATTATAATGTTCTAGTACATATTGAGGGGCAAAATGGAAAGATCGTCCAAGTACGAATTAGGGCGTTCTTACGATAACGTCCAAAAATAGACCTGTATAATGGAAAAATAGTGTGGGCGTTTTTCGATAATCGATTATCCCTGTAAGAAAACAATCAAATGACGAGCGCAGAAGCGTGACTAAATTGGGCGCCCTAAGATGGTCGATTATTGCAGGTGCAAATGACCAAATCACGTGGTGTGTAAAATAATGTACAAAGGTGTATCGCAAGTACAGTACATGTTGTTCAGGCCATCCGGGTACGGAAATATATGAGGAACGCATATATGTGTCAACTACAGACATATCATGCTGCTCCACCCATACTTTCATCATATGTGCCCATCTGAATGTCCGGATCTGCATGCACTGTACACCTACTGAACATGCAGTAAATGCATATTGTGTATATGTGAAAAGGGTCGGGTGGGGTGCGTCATACTCATCTATATAAGGCACGTTTCACACTCCTGCAGGCATGTGCACGTCAAAGACGTCTATGCTTACGAGGGCGTCCACGTGCTGATAGGGGCCATATATGGAATGGTCATCCATATATGGAGCTGTGCATGAAACGACGTCCCTCACGCAAGGTCGTCTATATAAGGCACTTCTTTTCCAACACGTGGAAAAATGGCACAAAGGCGAGAGCCCAATTTTGGCGAGGAGGAGAGTTTGCTCCTCGTCAGGCTGTGCCTAAGGCACCGGCACACCCTCTTCATACAGCACCATCACCTGCCCCCCAGGCTGCAGGCCATGCGAGCCTGGTCCCGCATCCGGGAACGATTAGAAAGGTAAGGTTATGGCCCAACCCCCCTCCCCTCCTGTACCTACACATATAACAGCTCCGTCATCAATGTTACCACCAGTAACTGGAGTGTCCATGCAAGGATCATGAGTAATATAGGAACATGCACAATCACTAATAATTTGTATGTTATTTAAACGACCACCATTCCCACATCCCTACAAGAATGTATTTCGTTAGGTTAGTATCGTGACTATGCTATTAGTGTTATGTGAAAATTTCGTTAGTTATGTGAAGGCCACATTTTCCAACCCCTCTTTGCAGCCAGTGGGTTACAACGCCTCCGAATAGTGGAAGCATGAGACCAATGAAACCTATACCATACTTTATAACATGGTCATGATAACACATATAAAGTAGTTTAACAAGCATACATTATAATGTATACAAACGGTACTGTCTGGCCTCATGCCCACCTCTCTGGCATCATCTGCATAGGAACCAACTCGGTGGCTGCTGTGGGTGCTTCACCACCCCACCCCCAATATCAAATATGTATGGAGGGAGGGGTCATCTCCACTGGGGGTTCCACCCCCCAAAATAGTAAAAAGGTGGCTCCTATGATTCACTACCAATGGAGGTGCCCCCCCCCCCAACACTGTAGACCCTCTCTCTCTGGTATGTGAATAGCAAATGAATGTGTGCAGAGGACAAAAAGGACCAACACCCCTGACCCCTGCTCTACAAACTTATATCTTACAGACGCTTTGGAGTCCACCGGGACCTCGAGTCCCTAAGGAGGCGGTTCCGCCGGGTAAGGCGGGAGAGGCCCGACCTCATCCGGGCGGTGCGAAGGCACCTCAGGGCTCGCCGTAAGTATTCAAAAACAGGACACCTGTACACATTACTACATACATTTCATGAATAAAGCAAATGTGTTGTACAGTATCACTTCCCATGTGCCTAATAGCCACCTAGTAATACCATATCTGTCCCAGATCAAGGATGCAGGTTGCAGGGGTTCTCCCATGAGCGTGCTTGCAACGTCCGACCATCCCCCCGAGATGAATGAGATGATATGCCACACTTTACTATTCCCCTTATTGTGGTGGCTGATTACTGTGTCCTGGTACAGGTGCCTGAGGCCCTACTTTTACTGCATGTTATGGCCTAAATCACATAAAAGAATTGTGCTCAACACCCTTCCCACTGCCCCCCCCCAATAACTCCTACAACAACTGCCCATCAACCCCTCGTTGCATCTCACAATGCAAACATGCTGGTCAGCAATGAATTTGGTATGCCCACATGTCCTGCGTGGTGTGTGTCAGAGGAGGGTCCAGGGTTCTGTTTCATGTCATCTGATGCAGCTCATTCCCCGTGGGCATAGGCTACGCCTTACCACACCCTGCCCCATCCCCTGCCTCACGCCACCCAGCTACTGCACTATGCAAGCCATGGTGTATGCACTGATCTCAATCACACTCCTTTTACATACACAGGGCTCCACCAGCAGGAAGCTGAGCGGCAGGATGAGGAGGGCCACCACCTCCAGGAGGAGGAGGAGGAGGAGGAGGAGCAGGAGGAGCAGGAGGAGGGGCACATGGAGGAGGAGGAGGAGCAGCAGCCAGGCCAGGAGGCGGGCCACCAGGGAGAAGAGGAGGAGGAGGACTCGGAGGAGGGAGTCCTCATCATAGACATTCCTGAGGACCCCTCCCCACCTGCAGCTCCTTATGAGGGCTCTCCCTCCCCACCTGCAGCGCCATCGCCTGGCCCACCTCCATCCCCTGGGCCAGCTTCTGTGTCCCCTGGCCCACCTCCATCCCCTGGGCCATCTTCCGTGTCCCCTGGCCCACCTCCAGCCTTTGGCCCGGCTACGGTAGTGCGCCTCCTGCAGCAGCTGGTAGATGGCCAGCACCAGTTTATAGTTGGCCAGCAACAGCTGCTGCAGGAGGTGACAGCCCTACGGCAGGGCAATGAGCAGCTCCAGGGCCCACTAAGGGTACTGCTGGGGCTGCTCATTGCCCTGCTACAGAGGGCCTTACTAAGAGGGCGTGGCCGCCCTTAATTTAAATAGGGGGGGCCTGTTGGGGTTGTGTGTGTGGGGGGAGGGAAATGTTGGGGTTGTGTGTGTGGGGGGAGGGAGGGAATTGTTGGGGTTGTGTGTGTGGGGGGAGGGAAATGTTGGGGGTTCTGTGGGGGGTGGGGGAGGGAATTGTTGGGGTGTGTGGGGAGTTATGGGGGGGGAGGAGGGCATTGTTGGGGTTATTTTGTAGGGGTGGGGGTGGGGGGGGGAAATAAATGTTTGTTATAATATAACTATCAGGGTGTGTGTGTGTGTGTGTGTTTGTCTCCTTGTGCATTACATATCACCAAATGGTGCTGTTGAGTTGAGAGGAAGGAGGCAGCAATATGCATAGCATTAAATGTGCTGTGTGAATGAGAAGGTGATGTATGTCTGAGAATGTTGGCCAGACAGAACGCCACCTGTTCATTCCAACCTGCATGGCTATATATGTGCAGGGGGGTTGGGCCGGGGAGGCTGGCTGGATATTTGTGTTCATGAATAAAAATGGCCAGCCAGCATCTCTCTCTCCCTTCCTCCCTCCCCTCCACCATACTGACCCACAATACAGAGTGCCATCAATAAGAGATGAATATTGTACCACGTGTGATCTGCCAGGTACACACTTCCACATAACTCCAGGTACCACATACACAGTGTTTGCTGTCTGATGGACACATATCCTTACCCACAAGCCACATTGGTGGGGTGGGGGGGGGGGCCAAGAAGGACCTACAAACAGCTGGCTCATATTTTCACATTGAATACATCAGCTATGGTATATAATGCTGAGGAGCAAAAGGGAAACAATGGGAAACCCAATAGATGGATGGTTACTTCATCACAGTTGCAATGTAATACTTGTGTTAGGGAAGGGCACAAATAAAAATGGTGCTCATTATTTGCAGGTGTGATCACACTTTCTCCAGTAGTTGATCAAGGTGTGTTACATTCAAGTATTCTGGGTTTGTGTCAAACTTTGTCCCTGAAGTGACTTGCCTTAGGTGGGATTTGAACCAGCAACCTTATGATTATAAGGCTGGTGCTCTAACCACTAGGCCACAGCAGCCACCAGGCTTTATCCACCACCAGTTACTTTGGGTTGGTACCTGTACACACACCCCTCTCCCTCACCACCACGTCATAGGCCTCAGTGGCACTACCTGTAGCCACCTCGATCATTTTGTCCAGGCTACCGATTAAAAACAATGTAATGTGCATGTTCCCTACCCTACTACCTATGGAGCAATTTAGGAAGGTGTTCCATAATGTGCTATACACATCCATTGCATTAATCATTCTCCCCTCCCCCGCCTATGGACCTTGAGAATGGGTGGCCACTTCATAAATGGGGACTGGGGTACACCACATAAACAAGGAAGATGGAACCTACCGGGAACCAATACAGCACCTCCAACAGCTGGCCCACACCACTGAGGACCTGCCAACCCCACAGTACAGTGCACAGGAACCTGGTGAAAACAGAGCTACCTAACATCTGACTCCAGACTACATACATACAGTGAATGCACACTCCTTGACTATGAGCACAAAGAGAAGAGGTGGCAGACCAATGAGAGCTTACCATGAACTTCTGTTTCAAGACTGTGTAGTGCGCCTTTTATCTTCTGGAACATTAGCTGCACATCTCCCTGACTGATTGAAATGACCGTTACCGAGGGGTGCATGATTTGGGGTGAGTGTAGCAAATTCGTGGCCCCCACACACTGCCTGCTACAACCAGGCAGAGAGAATGGGAGAAAGGAAGGGAGCATCAGGCGATGTGGAAGAGAGGAAACGGAAGGCGTGGTGGCTGAGGGCCAACAATAATTTCCCCCCCCCCCCCCCCTAAATACACAGGTGTACCCAAGCATGCTAAGTGAGGGTAAAACCCTGTAAATGATTATTACGAACAACCGGCAAGGTCTCAGTGCAGGAAATGGCAGGTAAAATGGCAATGAAGAAAGGGAAGGCAGGTGGAGACGCCCATACTTTACTACTCATAATCGAAACCATGTGTTCCTAATCGCTATCTGAGCTGGGCACGCTTAGGAATTATGTGTATAATGGAAAAAGAAACGCCCATATCAGAATCGCCTATTCCCCCGTCTCAATGGGCGTTCTTGGCGCCCATATAAACGCCCACTCCGTATTTTCGAAAACCCCATTGGTACAATGCCACCACGCATGCCGCCGACCCGGAAGGGTAATTTTGTCGATGCAGAGGTGGAGCTCCTGGTGCAAGAAATTGTACAGCGGCACCGGAGTCTGTTTGCTCCCACAGGGCAGAGGCTGGCAGCAACAGTAAAGCAGCGGGAATGGGAGGCAGTACGGGACAGCCTGAATGCTGTCTTCCATGCTGGGAGAGACGTGGAGGACTGCAAGAGGAAGTGGCGGAAGCTGAGGAGGGATGTTCGGAGGAAGGCGGGGGCCAATCCCCCAGGCAATGACACTGCCAACCTTACACCCATGGAGCTGATGGTGTACTCCCTCCTACCCCAGGAGGGCATCCACGGGATTGGCTCCATGGACACCTCGGGCCAGGCTGAGGACTCAGGTAGGTGTTTCATTATGCAGTTGGGGTATCTGTTGTGCTGCAGTACACTTGTGTTATAGAAGTTGGGGTCAGGGGGAGGGAGGTGAGGAGTGGGGGGCAGGAGGAGGGAGGGAGATAGGTGGGGGGGGGGGAGTATCTCTGGCTGTCTTTATGTATATTAACAGGCCACCTTTATGATGCTGTTTTGACCTGGTAACCCCTACTCACTAGCTCTCTACCCTTACTCCCTATCCCTACCATTGTCATTGGGTTTCCTCTTACTTGTCCTGTGTGCCCATATTTATAGAATTAATTGTAAGCTCTATTTGAGTAGTGGTAGTGGTCATGTGTGTTATAGGAGCAAGCAGACAGGGTGGGTGCTGTGTGTGTGTGTGAGCACCCCCAATATTGAGGAAAGATCATGTAGCTGTGCAGGGAGGAGTGTTGGTCACTGGGCTTAGCACCCCCAATACTACTTTCCAGTTGGCTCCTATGGGTGTGTGTAGGTTACTACTGTGGCAGAACTCTGGGGGCCGTCCTTCCCTACTACTCCCTCCTATTTTCCCATTACCAAACCGTGCCTAGTTCCTCCTGTGACCTCTGTGCTCTACTGAGTTTGGGCCACATGCATTCAACTGAAGGAGCCTGTAATGGGGGTCATAAAGCAGTTCTATGCAGTTTAGCAAGTCAGTAGTAACACAACACATGCTGCAATGTTGTTCAATTTAACAATTATACAACTAACAGCTTGTGCACAACGTTGTGAGTGGTGTCCTTCTCTTGGCTGCTCATCCACCACCTCTACCCAGCTGCCTGCGGGCCTCTCTCTTTCGTACCCGTGTCAATTCCATTCCTCCTCACCATCTCTTTGCTGGGTCATCAGGTTGGGGGACATACCAATGTATATGAATGCTGAAAGACAAAAGTGGGTTATTTGCACCAACACTATTCCTCACTCTTGTGCTATACAGGTGAAGACTCAGAGGAGGCTGGCCCTAGTGGCCTGCAAGGCCAACACCCTACACCATCCGTCCAGCCTCAACCTCCACAGCCTGCAGCACCAGCAGTCCAGCCTCCACCACCTGCACCAGCTGTGCATCCTCCGCATCCACCACCACCTGCACCAGCTGTCCAGCCTCTACCACCTGCACCAGCTGTGCATCCTCCGCGTCCACCACCACCTGCACCAGCTGTCCAGCCTCTACCACCACCAGCTGTCCAGCCTCTGCCACCACCACCACCACCACCACCTGCACCAGCTGTCCAGCCTCTGCCACCACCACCACCACCTGCACCAGCTGTCCAGCCTCTGCCACCACCTGCACCAGCTGTCCAGCCTCTGCCACCACCACCACCACCTGCACCAGCAGAGGCCGCACCTCCAGCACCGGAGGACTTTGTTGAGGAGGAGGAGGGCCCAGCTCCCCGCCAGAGGCCATCCGGCCAAAGGAGGCAACTCCTGCGGCTGGCCACGGAGCTACTCCGCCACAACGTGTGCTTGGAGGAGTACCGCCAGCAGAAACTGGAGCTGCAGCGCCAAGCACTGGAGGCACAGCAGCGAGCACACCAGGAACTCCTCCAGGCGCACCGTGAAGGCCACCAGGAGGTGCTCCAGCAACTGAGACGGCTGGAGCAGAGCATCCAACACCTGCGCCCTCAGGGCACCGCGCCTACTCCACCCCCGTGCTGCTGGAGCAGCCCCTGCCATCAACATCCTCCTCCACTGACCACCAGCAACCACCAGCTAAGAGGTGGGCATTGCGCTCCTCAGCCTCCGCACCCACTCCTGCAGCACCCGCGAATTCTGCTCCCATTCTGGGTCCTGTGGCCAGACCACTAGAAGCAAGAAGGTGGCCCGATTTCCACGGTGCAGCCGAAGCCGCAGGCTGCCGTGGGGATAGGGAGGAGGACACTGGGAGCAGCAGCTCAGAAGAGACTTCCCATGCAGCACCAGCTGCAAAGGAAGGGCGTGGGAGGGGTAGGAGGGGACGGGGGAAGGGAAGGGGAAAATGATGGGACATGCTGTAGGGTGAGGGTTGGTGGGAGGGGGGTGGGTGTGGGAGGGGGGTGGTGGTGGTGGTGGTGGTGGGGTTGACCAAACACATATGCACTGTATGTAAAAAATAAATGTTCACTTACATTCACCTAAAACTTGTTTCAATGAGTCTTTGTCTTGCTCTTACGCCAAGCTGGTAGGCATTGAGCTCTGCTCTGTGGGCTGGGGGTGGAGGGGGCTCCTCTTCCAGCTCATCTGGGGCCTCTTCTGGTGGTGGCTGTGGCTCCTCTGGGAGAGGCTGTCCTCTGCGCTGGGCCAAATTGTGTAACATACAGCACGCCACAAAGATCTTGGCCACCTTTTCTGGACTGTAGAGCAGCTCTCCTCCAGACCGGTCCAGACAGCGGAAGCGGTTTTTCAATAAACCAAAGGTGCGCTCAATGATCCCCCGGGTGCTGCGATGTTTCCTGTTGTAGGTTTCTTCTGCCCCTGGTTGTGGGTGGATCAGGGGGGTCATGAGCCATGTCCTCTGCGGGTAGCCTCGGTCACCTTTGCAGAAAAGCAGAATGAGATAGATGAGTGTGTATCGCTTGGAGCAGGTACAGGGGGGGCGGGGGGATTTGGATAGTGGGTTGTGGTGGAGGAAGCCAGGGCGGAGGGTTGCCCAGTGGAGGAGGACTAGTATGGGTGGTACATGCATGTTGCACTTACCTAGTAGCCATCCACCAATGAACTCCCCTCGCTTGAACCTGCGGAAGATGCCCGAGTGCTGTAGGATGTAGGCATCGTGGCTGGAGCCGGGGTACCTGGCACACACGTCTAATATCTCCCCCTGGGCATCACATACAACTTGCATGTTCATAGAATGAAATGCCTTCCTATTTCTGTAGGTGGCTTCGTGTGCCCGGGGGGGGTCTGAGGGCTACGTGTGTGCAGTCTATCACACCGATGACCGAGGGGAATCTAGCAACAGCATAGAAGGCGGCCATGTTGTTGTGCAGGGCCTGGGGGGTGGTGGGGAAAGTGATGTAGTGTGAGGTGTGAGTTATGAAGACATCCAGGAACTGGGTGAGACAGTATGAAATAGAAGCCTGGGTGAGGCCTGTGTTAGCAGCTAATACGGATTGAAAACTGCCAGTGGCCAGGACAGAGAGAGCGGAAGTGATTTTGAGGTGGGCAGGGATGGGGTTATTCCTACGTGTCTGGGGCTGAAGGAGGGGTGTCAGCTGCTCACACAGCTGACGAATGGTGGCCCTATCAAACCTGAACCTTGTTAGACACTGCTGGTCAGTGAGTTGTAGGAAGGTGGTGCGGGGCCTAAACACTCGGGGCCGTGAATGCCTCCTGCGGTGGGTGGCCTCTTCGTGTAGCATGCATGCCACAAGTGCATTAAGTGCATCCATATCCCCACCACCAGTGCAAGTATTAGGACTAGTAGTCAAACAAACAGCAACACACACAGATCTGTCACTTCCAGCCACCACGCCCTCTGGCCACTCACTCGCCAAACAGTACAGGCACACAGAGACAAACGGAGGTCAGGGAATAGAGTATACACGTGGGAAGAGTGAATGGGGAGGGATAGGGGGAGGGGAAGGGGGCGATGGAGCAAAGGAGTAGGAGTAAGGAACGGTGAAAGGGTATGACACAAAAAGAGGCAGGGCACACAGACGACCGTCACAGGTACTGAACACGCTCGGCTTTCTCTCTGCAACCACCACTTCCGCTCTTCCACCAACAATATCGCCACTCTCCAACTACACACAATCGCTAATGGGTCTAAAGACGCTTTCCCCCTTGCTCTGGTCGCTTTTATTTCGGGTCCATCATATTACGCCCATCTTCCCGCTCAACCAGAGCCATTTCGCTATTCGTTATACGTTGTACCCGTCCACATCGTATCACCGCCCCTAACACGCCCCCGACACGCCTCTTATTTGGGCGTTTTTACGTCCACGTACGAGTGACACGGACGCACTGAAACATTGCTTTCGATTATATGGATTTACTCGTTTTTGTGAGATTAACGTCCATCTCCCGATTTAGGTCGGCTCTTGGGCGTTTTTTTCGTTCGATTATAAGCAGGATTGTGTTGTCATTGCAAATAGTATACCATGAGAACCTCTAAATTGAACCAGGGATTTTCAAACTAATACAATATAGTTCAACAACAATATAGTTCAAAAACAGTTTGAAAAGTACGTTATGTAGGTGTCTCTCTTTGTTATTAGAGAATTCACTCAACGAATTCCTTACTTCTGAATTAATCAACAAGGAACCTCAAAGCTCCTAATAGGGAAAATACCAAAAGTATTTGTAACACCACTATTAAAGTCAGGAGTAGAGTACTATCATGGGTCCCAGTGAAAGGAGAAAAAAAGACCAAACGCAAAAAACTCACGTATACGTGAGAAAAACGAGTGATCTGAAAAACTCACTATCTCCTTCACTAATTATACTAATAAACAAAGTGAGACAAAAATCACATAACAAAAAATACTGGGAAAACACCCGGAAACCTACTCACGATTAAACCTATGTAAGCTTAAGATCCTCCTCGAATTCACCCTAATCCAAAAAGCCTCAACCTTCCCCTGCCGCCTAGAGCCTGCAATCCGCAGTCATGCTGCTTTTCATACAAGAATGGTAATTGCGTTATATAAAAAATCATTCACTTCTCCTTGATGCTTGGCTCCTGGCGACAATATCTCTCAACAGTCAGACTGTTCACTTTCATCCAACTGATCAGCGGAAGTGGGTAACCTCTTCTGAATCAGATGTCTTTTACAAGTCGGGCTATTCCTGGTACAATCGGGGAAATGATCCTGACATTCACCATAAATTCATGACACCATCCCATGTCACCCTTCAACAAGTGCGCCTCGTTTCGCCCAGTTATTGGCTGCCTCAGGAAGGGCACTGTTAAGAGTCCACAACCGGACCTGAAAAACAAAACTGTAGCAATCATGATCGCTAATTTTGCAAAGATGGCGTAGATGGGTTAAACAACGCTGTAGCTTTTAAACTTAACCGCATCCTCAGATCTTTACTTGGACCAATCCCGTGATATGCCTCACCCAATAAGGAAGATGCAATCTCATATGAGGGAGTGGCCAAGGACACGTCAATAATAAGCATTCCATTCAATGTTACGATTCAGACCTTTCGGTTCCACTGTCTGCAACAAATGTATCCAGTGTTGTTCCTTTCACCAAAGAATGCTTTTTATATATAAAAGGAACAACACTGGATACATTTGTTGCAGACAGTGGAACCGAAAGGACGGTGCCGCGAAGGGGCGGGACAACCCGTATTATCGAAACAAGATGGGTGTCCATCTTTTGTTTCGATAATACAGTCGGTGACGCCCAAATCTCAACATTTAGGTCGACCTAAGAGATGTTGAGATCGTCGACCTTACAGATGGGCAACCTCGGTTTTCGCCAATACTGGAAATCGTGGACGCCCATCTCAAAAACGACCAAATCCAAGCCCTTTGATCATGGGAGGAGCCAGCATTCGTAGTGCACTGGTCCCCCTGACATGCCAGGACACCAACCGGACACCCTAGGGGGTCACTGCAGTGGACATCACAAATTGCTCCCAGGTGCATAGCTCCCTTACCATGGGTGTTGAGCCCCCCAAAACCCACTCCCCACAACTGTACACCACTACCATAGCCCTTACGGGATGAAGGGGGGCACCTACATGTGGGTACAGTGGGTTTGTGGTGGGTTTTGGAGGACTCACTATGCCTCTCCCTGGTCCTATCAAACTGCTTGTTCCTCAGGCTAACCTCAGAGAAACCTCTCTTCATTATGGTTTATCCATCTCCTCTCTAGGTTTTTGCTCCCCAGAATGTTCTCATGCTGTCTCCCTCAGGCAGGCAGAGTATTTTTCTTAATCCTTTTCTGTTGCAATATCAAACCTTTCCTGCTGTGCTATGTCAAAGGCATCTCTGCAGAACTCTCTAATGATCTTTGCTTTCTTCTGTGGTGGCAAGATTGCTTTTGCTGTCTCGCAGCTCTACTATGACTCTGCTCCTGGTCCTTATATTCACATTACATACATGTTTTTTTTTACGTTTGGGGAGCGTGCCAGGTGCCCTTGACCTGGATTGGCCACTGTCGGTGACAGGATGCTGGGCTAGATGGACCTTTGGTCTTTCCCAGTATGGCACTACTTATGTACTTATGTACTTATATACTACTTCAACTTTTACAGGTCCTGACAAGCTTTCCCGGTACAGGGCTCTCTCTGGTCTACTAAATTCACTCACTCATGACAGTCCTAGGCTATGCTCATCCGTGGCTGTGTTTTCCTGTTCTGATCCTGTTTTAGTGCACTCTCCCAATCCCTTATGCTAGAGATCCAGTTTAGGACAAGGAAAAAACACACAAAACGTTGGTGGTGCGCTGATTCCCTACGTGAGGACAGTCACAGTGTCAGACTTGTGAGTTCTTGTACCAAGTAGAGCGCTGCTGAGCCCAGTACTCGGACCAGGCTCTGCTTGGTGGCCAGACACCCCTGGGTTTTACCTGCGCTGACCGCCGTTCCCCAGAGGTTGAGCCCCTAAGTGCGGGCAGTCTGCAGGGCTTACGAGATGGAGCAGGAAGCGGGGTAGTGAATGTAACGGCCAGACAGGCAGCAGGCAAGGGAGTAATCCAGGAACAGGCAATGTTAACAGGCAGGCAGGCAGCATGCAGGGGAGTAATCCAAGTATAGGCAAACAACAGGCAAGAGAGTAATCCAGGCACAGGTAAAGTCAATAGGCAGGCAGCAGATCAAGAGAGGAATCCAGGTACGGGCAAAGTCAGTAAGCACTAGGCAGACAGCAGGTCAAGAGAGTAATCCAGGTACAGGCAAAGTCAGTAGGCAGGCAGCAGGCAAGAGAGTAATCCAGGCACAGGCAAAGTCAGCAACGAGGGACAAAGTAGAGAAGAAGCACACTACTGAGCAAGTAACACCTACCAAAGTAGAAGCCGAAGCATGGAGTCCAGGAAGAGCTCAGCTGATAAAGTGCTGACGTCTGACATCAGCAGGGACCAGCAGGGAGAAGGAGCACAGCCATAGGAGAAGAGCAGGGGAAGGAGGAACCAGAAGACCAATAGGAGAGAAGCAAGGCATAGGCGCCCCGAATAAGAGGCTTGGGGAGGCTAAGCCTCCCCAGCCCAGCTGTGAGCTTCCCCGTCTGCCTCTTGCTCCAAATGTCCAGCAGCATTGCAGCAACTAAAACCCAGCCTACCAGCTCTTACTACAGCGATCGCTGTGTGTGTGTGTCCCCTCGCGATCTCCAGGCTCTGTAGTAGGCTTCAGGTGTGGGCATCTGTAGTCGGTCGTCCGATCGAATCGATGGTGCTGCTAATTTGCCTTGATCGCTGTCAGTAGCGACACTGCAGCGCAGCAGCGATTAAGGCAGGCTGCCTCGATCTTCCCAGTGATGCCTCCCGTCCTCTTCTGATGCAACTTCCTGTTCCGCGCGGGCGGGAGGCATCACTGGGAAGATCGAGGCAGCCTGCCTTAATCACTGCAGTGTCGCTACCCTCAGCGATCAAGCTTTTCTTTATTCTCGCGCAGGATGCTGGTGTGAAACAGCCAAGGGCAGGAAGCAGCCCTCCGCTCCTCCTCATCTGAGAATAAGAAGGTAGATGGGGGGGGGGGGGGGGGGGAGTGAGAATTGACAGAATGGAAGAAAGTGGGAGATATATTGGAGACCCAAGAGAGAGCAATACTGGAAGGCATTCAGGCCCCAGAGTAGGAGTGCAGGAGGAAGGAAAGACAGAGGAAGGTCAGGGAAACCGAAGAGATGCAGGGCATGGAGAAAGCACAGGGAAAGGGACACACAGGGGCAATGCTGGACACAATGAAGTAGGGTAGGGTGGGGAGGGACAAACAGGATGAAATGCAGGAAAGAGCAACACAGAGAGACACAGGGGGAAGATGCTGAATGTAATGGGAGGACAGAGACACTAAGAGGGCAGATGGGACAGGGACACACAGAATGGAGATGCTGGACGGGACCAGTAGGGACACAGATGGAAGATTAATGGTGGACAAGACAGAAGAAATGTCAAGCAGACAGGGGATACTGCAAAAACAGGAAAAACAGAAAATAGACACTGGACCAGCCTGACTACAAAAATAAAATGCGCAGACAACAAGGTAGAAAGAAGAATTTTATTCTGAATTTATTAATTGAAATATCAGCTGTTGGAAATGTGCATCTGTGATATTTTGCATGTAAGTTTCAATTTTTCTAGTATTGCTACATGCCGAGTCTGACTTCTTGTGGTAACTTTCCAGTTTTGCCTTCATATCTGTTGTGTCATGTGTTTTCATGCGTGATCAAGATGGAGTATTCTGCTAGTGTGTAGTATTTGCCGGCATTTTGTTTTGTTTTTTTGTTTCACTAGGTTGTGTACTGGTGTTTTACAGCCCGGTGTAATTACAGTTCTGCCTTTCCACGCATAAGGTTGTGCTCCTCCTGTCCTTGGAATTAGTGCTGTTATGGTTTGGTAAGGTTATGAGTGTGTTTTTGCACAAGTTTGTGTATAGTGTTTTGCAGTGGAGAGATTGTGTGTTGGCCTTACTGAGGTGGTACCGAAACATCAGAAAGGGTTTTAGAGCCTAAATCATGACACACTACCTCTTGAAGGATCTACATATAGTCGTTTATAAAAGGAGCTCATTGTGAACACTTTCCACCCTAAAAGGGTGTTTTGTGGCTCTACATGAGAATTGTGGTATTATGATCCCTTGTTTCATATTGTTAACGGTCTGCATTTTCCGTATGGGTGGTATATTGGTGTATTAGGGTATGCCTAGTGTTATGGTACAGTAAGGTTCTGAGTGTGTTTTTGCACAAATTAGTGCATAGTGTTTTACAGTTGAGCGATTGTGGTTAGTATATGCTTTGAGCAACCACTTTATTCTTTGACATATGATACATATCTAATATCTAAATTTAATAAAAGGTATTAATTGTGACTTTTATTTTTACTTATTTTTTTCTGTGTGTTATCAATTGTGGATATAAGCTCCGCCCCTGGCTCCACCCATAACCCCGCCCCCTTTAGCCTCCCCAAACAGTTGGGCCACCGACCGCCTATGAAGCAAGGGAAGCCAGGCAGAGAGAGAGAGAGCAGACTCAGGTGCGTGGCAGCAAAGCAATAAAGAAGCCTAGAAGCCAGACAGTGAGAGAGCAGAACCAGGTGCATGGAAGCAAAGCAATCAAGGAGCCTGCAGCCAGAGAAGAACTACACATACATGGCTCAGGGCTGTTCCAGTCAAGTGTGCATGCGACGGGACCCCACGCAGCCCGAGGACGCCGCTTGCGTTGAGGTAGGAGACATGACACACAGCAGACAAGAAGTAGGGAGAGTTGGCTCTTCTCAAACAATGGAGACATATAGATGGCTAAAGGTCTTTATTGCAAAATATCAAAATCGACTCAACACAGCAGTTGTGTTTCGGCGCCTAAGCATCTGCTTCAGGAGTCTTATGATGTATTGCTGACTTTGGGTTAGGTTGATACCCCTTTGTGTATAAAGTTTTGATAAGAATATCTCTTTTCAAAATCAGCAATACATCATAAGACTCCTGAAGCAGGTGCTTAGGCGCCGAAACACAGCTGCTGTGTCGAGTCGATTTTGATATTTTGCAATAAAGACCTTTATCCATCTATACATCTCTTTCGTTGTTTGAGAAGAGCCAACTCTCCCTACTTCTTGTCTGCTGAGAGATCCAGCTTATCCACATAATGCCCCTGTGCACATTTGTTTGTTAGATCCACTCTCCCCTTTCCTGTGTCCTTAACCTCCTTTTCTCAGTAGTTGAGTAGAGTTTTGACCCATTTGCTAAATCCATGTTGGTTTGACAGGACAAAGTGTTAATATACATGTGGCTAAGGATGAACCCGGTTGATATAGCGGTCAAATCTGTACATTTATGCATCAAAATGCAGCATGCCCAGGGTGAATTTTATAATGGAATCTGGGTAGGTAAATTCTGTGATAGAATACTAGCATACGTCAGCATTTATGTGTTAACATTTAGACACGCCCACTTACGTGCTGTCAATAGCAGGTATAAATGTGTGTGCCTACATGTAATCCTTTAGCACATAAATTCAAGTATTCTTTAATCTATATTGGTAAATGTTTGAAAGAACCATGCGCCTCCCCCTGTTCACGTTCCCTTGCATTTATATGCTATGGGGGAGATTCTATATATGGCTCCTGAAAAATCTGTGCAGAAATTTCGCCTAAGCATATTCTATAATATTTATGAGCAGCATACAGAATATGCTTAGTTGATAGCCCAGCACCTAAAACTATGTGTATCCATTTACACCAATGAAAATGTGGCATAAATCCCTGTACATAGATTTACACGGACTGGGCCATATTCTATAACAATGCATGTAAATTTGAGAACGCCCACGAAATGCCCATAGTCACACCCCTTTTGAACTGCTTCCTTTAGAATTTAGGCGCAGTTTATTACAGCATACACGTAATGAGTTATGCGTGTAAATTCTAATTATTGCTAATTAGTGCTCATTATTGTTTGTTAAGTGCTGTTAACAATGCTGATTGGCTTGCTAAGCCAATTAAGTTACATGCGTTGTTATGGAATACACTTGGCATGATATATAGAATTCAGCAGTATGCAATTTGCACCCTCATATTATAGAAAACCACTGAGTGCGCGCCTAGCACTTACATACATCAACATTCACATACATTAGTGCTAGTATTCAATAATCTTATCGTGCAAATGGCACTTTTATTTTAACTTTTAGGGGGACAGTGTATTTGGGTTTTCAAATGGCATTTGACAAAATCCCTCATGACACACTCATGAGGAAATTGAAAAGTCATGGGATAGGAGGCGATGCCCTGTTGTGAATTGAAAATTGTCTAATAGAAAAGAGAGAGTAGCACTACAGTACCGTGACAAGATCGTAATATCTTAGCATATTTTTCATATTCTGCTCTTTAAAAGTCCAATTCATTATCCATTAAAGTAGAAGTTTGTCATTGCAGTGTGTTGTGTAAATCAGTGAAACAATGTGAAAGAACAATTGTGACCATCTCCGGGGAAAGGTGAATAAAGTAGCGGATGCAAAATATTTTTCATGTCATCGATCCATAAGCAAACTGCAAAAGTTACATGTTTGAACTGCTTTTTTTTTCTCCATGTAAAAGGATGGGGTTTGGACTATTGTACTACAAATTTTTTTGCTCTAACAGAATTCATTAAAACCTCATTTTTTGTTTCTGGTGGTGACTTTTAGTCACCTTTTACTAGACTTGGAAAAGCTACCTGTGGATGCGAGTGATATGGAGTACTACTAATACTTATCATTTCTATAGTTCTACTAGATTTACACAGCACTGTACACATCATCATGAATCATTTGGATATATTTGGAAACAGCTATTTTATTCATATTGGAGAGATTCTGTATATGGCGCCTGAAAAATCAGTGTGTAAAAAAATTACACTTAGGTTTATTCTCTAAAGCATGCCTACATTTTATAGAATAGGCTTAAATTTCCATGCGGTATATAGAATACGCCGAGTGCCTCTCTACATGACCAAATGTGGTCGTACCCATTTACACCAAGTAAAACCTGGTGTAGATGCCGGCGCCTAAATTACACGTGGAGCAAGTATATTCTATAACCATGTGCATAGTTTTTTGGAATGCCCATGACACGCCCATTTCCCTGCCCTCCCCTTTTTGGATATACACATTAGAATTTAGCGCAGTCCATTACAGTATACACTTAGCAAGTTATGCGTGTAAATTCTAATTATTGCCAATTAGTGCTCATAATTGCTTGTTGAGCAGTGTTATCAATACTGATTGACTTGTTAAGCCAATTAAGTTACACACATTGTTATAGAATATGTTTGGATTTTGGCGTGGAATGCTGGGCGTATTATATAGAATCTGGGGGATTATGTAAAGACTAGTGCAACCAAGCCCATTTCATCAAAAACAAAATGGACCCTAGGAAGGCTCTCGTCTAAGCGATTTCTCCTCTCTCCCCTGCCCTGTCCTCCCCTCCATGTCCCGTGATTCTTCACTCCCCTCCCACCCTCCCCTCCATGTCCCGCGATTCTTCCCTCCCCTCCCATCCCCTCCGTGTCCCGTGGTTCTGACCTCCCCTCCATGTGCAGTATCTCTTCTGCCCTGCCGTCCCCTCCATGTACTGCGATTCTCCCCTCGCCTCCCATCCCCTCCATGTTCAGCAATTCTCCTCTGCCCTGCCCTTCCCTCCGTATCCCAAGATTCTGGCCTCCCCTCCATGTCCAGTGATTGTCCTCTGCCCTGGCCTCCCCTTCGTTGGGCTCGCGTCCCCTCCAGCCTCCGTTGCCTTCACTTGCTTGAGTTCGTAACATCCTGACGTCAGCTTGCCTCCAGCGTTCCCTTCCCTCTCACTGTTCGCCCTCCTCTGACATCATTTCGTCTTTACGCGAGGGTGGGACAGTGCGAGGGAAGGGAACGCTGGAGGCTTGCTGACGTCAGGATGTTATGAACCTAGCCAGTCAGCCATAGAAGATTGAGATACAAATTATTATATTAGGGAAAGGGAAATGGGACTTGATATACGACCTTTCTGAGGTTTTTACAACTATATTCAAAGCGGTTTACATATATTCAGGTACTTATTTTGTACCAGGGGCAATGGAGGGTTAAGTGACTTGCCCAGAGTCACAAGGAGCTGCAGTGGGAGTCAAACTTAGTTCCCCAGGATCAAAGTCCACTGCACTAACCACTAGGCTACTCCTTTGTTATATATTATGTATTATAAATTACAGATTTAAGATGTAATGGCATTGATGTTTTAAATATGATGCTTATGTTCGTACTATTTAAATTGTATTTTATTGCTTTTCCAGCTTTATACTGACAGTGAACTTATGTTGACATATAAACTCATGAGGCCCTGTTTACTAAGCCATGCTATTGTTTTTAGCATATGCTAAAATTACCACGCGCTAAACACTAGAGTCGCCCATATGTTCCTATGGGCGACTTAGCATTTAGCGCATGCAAATCATTAGTGCATGCAAAAATGCTAATGCACCCTTAGCACTGATTAGTAAACAGGGCCTATGGTTTAAAGTCACAGGTTGGAATAATACACATTTTTGTGCCATGTTTTTGTACCATTATTTTAATGTTTACATTGCTCATTTTGAAAATTGTATATTTTTAATCTTGTGTTTAGTGTTTTTATTTTGTATATTTGCAGACCCCTGACGCAGGCAACATAAGCCAAAACATGGCTGTGTTGGGTCATAGTAACATAGTAAATGACGGCAGAAAAAGACCTGCATGGTCCATCCAGTCTGCCCACAAGATAAACTCATATGTGCTACTTTTTGTGTATACCTTACCTTGATTTGTACCTGTCCTTTTCAGGGCACAGACCATGTAAGTCTGCCCAGCACTATCCCTGCCTCCCAACCACCAGCCCCGCCTCCCACCACCGGCTCTGGCACAGACCGTATAAGTCTGCCCAGCACTATCCCCGCCTCCCGCCACCGGCTCTGCCACCCAATCTCGGCTAAGCTCCTTAGGATCCATTCCTTCTGAATAGGATTCCTTTATGTTTATCCCACGCGTGTTTGAATTTTGTTACCATTTTCATTTCCACCACCTCCCGCGGGAGGGCATTCCAAGCATCCACTACTCTCTCCGTGAAAAAATACTTCCTGACATTTTTCTTGAGTCTGCCCCCCTTCAATCTCATTTTATGTCCTCTCGTTCTACTGCCTTCGCACCTCTGGAAAAGGTTTGTTTGTGGATTAATACTTTTCAAATATTTGAACGTCCTGTTTCTCCTTTCTTCCAGAGTATACATGTTCAGGTCATCAAGTCTCTCCTCATATGTCTTGTAACGCAAATCCCTTACCATTCTCGTAGCTTTTCTTTGCACCGCTTCAATTCTTTTTACATCCTTCGCAAGGTACGGCCTCCAAAACTGAACACAATACTCTAGGTGGGGCCTCACCAACGACTTATACAGAGGCATCAACACCTCCTTTCTTCTGCTGGTCACACCTCTCTCTATACAGTCTAACAACCTTCTAGTATGATTTTATTTCAATAAGTGGTGATTTTATTTCAGTATGATTTTATTTCAATAAGTGGTGATGATATTAAATTGGACATTATGGTCACTTCGCCTCTTCATTTGATGGTTGCCGCAGTTCTTCTGCAAGTTGGCCATGCCTCCCTCCCCCAGTTGGAGTCAAGAATGCCTGTTAGTGGCAGCAGCACAGGACAATGAGTACAGAGCTTGTGGCACTGTGTAGTGCCACTGGTGAAATTGCTTCCTTTCATTTTGATGTGACGGCACACTGTCTTTCACAGTATTGGGTATGTGTGCTTCACCTTTTTTTTTGATCTGTGGGACTGAGTGACACCGCCAGTCCCACTCTCTCCTAGTTAAACCAGAATTTTCTCCATGTCTTCTGCTCAGAAGAGTGGGGATTAAGTACTGAACACTATACCTATTAAATATACCTATTAAATTCCTTCCTTCTCTCTACTTCTTCCCTTAATTAATCTCTGCACAACAATAATTGTACCTGACATCCAGGATTAACTGTGTGTAACAAAATTATGTAAGCCACTTTGAGCCTGCAAATAGGTGGGATAAGGTGGGATACAAATGCAATAAATAAATAAAACACTATAGTCTCACTGGATCTGCAGTCCCCTCTGAACCTGTGTTGGGGGGGGGGGTCTGTGGGACTGGAGGAACACTGGACCTCTAGCCCTCTGTCGCTGGGGGGGGGGGGGGGTTGGTCGGGTCGGGTCGAGGTTCCTGCAGGGGCTGCTTCATTGGGGGGGGGGGGGGGGAATGGGTGCCTGCTAGCATGCAAATGAATGCTGGACAGGGCTCACCATTCCTCCCCAATGGTCTGCAAACCCTAATGCCACCTCTGAGCTGGCGTAGGGTTTGCCGTGGCCAGCGTGCCAATCTTTGGCACGCTGGTCGCTGATCATTGGGGATGAATATGTTTAGTCCTGTTTTGCATGCATTTGAATGCTATTTGCATTCAGAGGCTGCGAGTGCGTTGTTTGATGTGCTCAGGGGCTCTGATCATGGGGCGGTAGGAAACGCAGGTGCTAGTATGGCACTAACAGCCTCTAGCGCTTGTGTTTGCTTCTGATCATCGGCCCATAAGATAGAAATCACAGAACTACAAAACAAATCCCCAAATGTTTAGACTGAGGTGTTGAAAGCGTATATGCTTGGGCCACCTTTTGTCTGTAAAGATATTGGAACCAATTGGAAAGTACCAGGTCAAAGATGCTACCATGGTTTAAGATTCAAGTAAAACACTGGTGACACAGAGTACATGTTTAGTTTGGATCCCATATGCCCCTATTCACTGCTACACTCAGAATAAATTGAAAACTTGCTCCAGAAATTGGATGGGCAATATTAATATGCCTATGTTATCTATGTAAGTGGGGGAAAAAGTTAACTACAAGGAAGGGTGTCTGAGGCTATGTCACATATTCAGTTACATGACATTGCAATCAGGAATTGCTCCTCTTCTGTTTTTCTTTCAGATTGTGTCTGCTTCCTGTTCCAGTCTGTTTAGTCACAAGTAGTGAATTAGATTTCCTGTTGGCTGATTACGTTTACTGTAAACAGGTTTTTGTGCTCTGTTTAAATACTGCAAATCAGGGTGCTTAACCCTTGCATACACAGGTAATGCAGGACAGGTTGGAAAAAAATGCACTTTTAGGCTCTGTTGTTCTTTCATTGTGAATCTAAGGTGGAGGGCTGAGAGGAACTAAGGACAAGGTTAAGAGTGAACTTGGCTGTTGCTTCGAAACTGACTCGTCTCTGGTTCCTTTTCTAGAAACCAGATGTGACTTCTAAGGTCAGAGAAGGGGGGAGAAAGATCAGGCGCCCGGAGCCCAGCAGCCTGTGCATGGCGGAGAGCAGAACAGGGAAGGTCAGGACGAGCCTGCTGTCCCGGTAACATCCCTCCTACAGTGAAGTCAGAAATGCTGTGTCTCAGGTGAGTGAGCGCCGCCGCCGCCCTCAGACAAGACCAGAATCGAAACTCGCGCTCGCTTCATTAGCTGAACTCCATTAACAGCAGCAAAAAGGGGGGATAAGACAGTGTATGGTGCCTCATCACGATTTTGCTAACTGCCCAAAGCGGACAGAGGCATTATTATTACGCAGGTGCCTCGACAAATAGGGGTGGTTTTACACTTAACACTGTGAGGCTGCGTTCTCACAGAGGAAAGGGCATGGATTTGGGGAAAATGTTTTCTAGTTTTTTTCGTGTTTAAAAAAATTAAGCTTATTAAACTAGTGTGAAAAAAAGTTTATCAGCGTCTCTTAACCTGCACACTGTATCTTGCTAGGGTTTCTTCCTTTCATCTGCCCTTTTTTTTAATGGCAAAGGTATCAACACTCCTAAAAGAGGAGGAATGTTGCACTGGCTTTCAGCCAGCAAGAGCTCAGTAGAGAGGATAAAATTTCAATTTAGATGTACGGGGAAGTTGCTGGTGCGGGGAGCAGAAATCTGGTTTGGTGAGTTTAAGGGCAGGGAGTATACACGAGACAACCTCGCTACTGTGAGAGAAAACACATCTACTTTACATATTTCTTCCAATCTTAGGTTGGAGTCCTCCTGCGATTCACAGATTGTGGGTTTTGTTTTCTTTTTTTCGCCAAGCTCGTATGGGCAGAAGTCACATTGTGGACGGATATTTATCTTTTCTGTCTAGTCAGGACTTTTCTCTTCAGAGTTCCTTCTCGGCTCTTGTTTAGTACTTTGGAATGTGCAGCTTAGGTCAGTGAGGAGCGAGGATTTAGGCTTAGCCCGGCTGCTGCTGCTAATTGCCAAGTTTTTCGCGGCATGGACCTTGGTTCTTGGGGGCAAGTGTAGAAGGGCGAAGAGGGCTCAGGCTTGCTTTAAAAAGCGCCACAAGGAGTTGCAACGCACTCCTTATTTTGAGCTGCCTGGTGTGGTAGAGACAAAACGAGCACACACCTTCCCCTTCAAGTCTGCAGTGAGAAGATGCGGTAGCTGCCCGTTGGGAGCTGTGCCCGGGAGAGCCTCGCGCGACGGGAACCAGGTGCTGCTGGCTCGCGCTTTTCCCGCTCTCCTGCCGACCTCGAGCCTTGCTCACCTCGGGTGGTAAGTAGCGCCCGGTTTTGTTTACTTCTGCCTGGCATAAGAATGGGCGGTAGTTCGGAAACCTGCAAGGGCTAAAAATCACGCATGGAAATCGGATTGGTTTATTTGTTTTTGTCTTCAGTCTCTATATAAAGAGAAGTCTGGACAGGGAGCTTTGAGGAGGTGGCGGACACGTTCCTGGTGCAGGGATATTTATCCCGTTTTCTTTCCTCACCAAACCAGATTTTTTTTTAACCTTTGCACCTCCACAGCCAATAATTGAGCCCAGCGCCGTCTGGTAGCAGACTTTACCTTTCAGAAATCCACTCAGTTTATCGTTGTACCAAGACGCTGCCTGAACCTAGCTCCCTTGCACTTGACAAATTAAGAGTCAACGAGGTGGCAGGTTGGAAGTAGCAGATATTTCCCAGGGAAAAAAAAAAGTTTCTCCAAATGGTTGTTTTTTTTTTGTGTGCGTCTGCAACAGAACAGGAGAGATTAGAGCAGAGCACCTTTCATGTGGGAGGGACCATATTGCATACCAGAGGCAGAGCGTTCAGCCAGCGGTGGAGTGCGGGAGCGCTGTAGCAACAGCAAACTGTAGACCCAAAAAATGTCCAACATAATTCTAAGTCAACTATGTTTCAAGCAAAGAACTCCTAGGCCAAATGAGTTTTACCTAAACATATATTAGAGAAGGGTGCATATGAACCTACATTCAGCAAATTGTGAGCCAACGTTGAACTTTCACAACTTGTGAATGTACAAAGTTTTGACCACAGTTTGATGACTGTAGGTTCATATGAAGCCACTTAAGAAAGTACAAAGTATTGCTCATAATTAGAAACCTTCTAAAATAGCCAAGACATATCTATCTATCAATCTATGACGGTCTCTGGGAAAAGGTGACTAAAGTTGCGGATCCTGTGTCATGTCATGGGTCCATGTGCAAACTGAAAAAGTTACATGTTTAAATTTCTGCAACTTTTATTATTTTCATATAAAAGGATGAGGTTTGGACTGTTGTATTACAAATTTTTTGCTTTATCAGAATTCATTAAAACCTCATTTTTTTTGTTTCAAGAAACTTTAGTTACCTTTTCCAAGAGATGGTGACATTTAGAGAAACACACACACACACACACATATATATATCATATGAGCAACCAACAGGAATCTAATTCACTACTAGGAAAACATATAAAAACTACTACTACTACTATTTAGCATTTCTATAGCACGCAAACATAGTAAAAATAAAAATTGTGTACATTTTCTTCTCCATATAGAACAGTTTTGGTCCTGTAGGGCCTGCTTCAAGGCAAAAAAAACCCAAACTATTTCTATATAGGGAGCACCATAATTCTTTTTCACCAAAACGTTTTAATATTTATTTGGTTTACAGCTAACTTTGGGAGAGGGAGAAAGTTGAGAGTAATCTTGAAAATGTAGTTTTTTTGTGTGTGTATGTGTTGTTTCTGCTGAGCCTGTGGGTTCTTGAGGATTTTCTATTGGATGTAGATTTTGTAGGCGTTTTTGCACTGGATCAAATATTTGACAAAAAAATTGTTCAAGGATATGCTCACTCAAAAATGTAAAGTATGTTTCTTTACTGCTACATTTCTGCAGTTTTAGAAACAAATCTGTTTTAGCTGGTAGGAATAGCTATGAATCAAGCTGCTATATCATAGGACTCTTGGCAATGAACTAAGCAGCATTATATATCTGGCTGCAGCAGGTGCCAAATCAGAAAGGTGAAAGGTTGCTGGTGGTGTTAAGCAGAGCCTGGTATAGAGAGGAAACTGAAGACAAAGTACTATATGAAAAAGGGAAAGAAGATAGTACTGGAACTGTCACAGAAGTTGTATCTGAGAAAACATTCTTGTTTATAGTAGTGAGCAGATCCACAGCCAGAGAGAGAAAGAAAGAAAGAAAGAAAGAAAGAAAGAATGTATAATTGTAATTTACTGTAAGTATTAGACATATTAATTACCAGATTTTCCACTGGTTTAGGAGAGATCCCTAGATCCAACATAAAAAGCACAATTATCTCGTTATCTTCTAAAACACGTATTTTAGGGGGCAGTCTTTTCCTACCTAAGCGCACAACTATGGAACGCACTGCCAAAAGCAGTAAAAACTACGCTCGACCACCTAAATTTTCAGAAAGCACTAAAGACAGACCTGTTCAGAAGAGCATACCCCACCGACTCAACATAAAGATACCTGGTCACTTGCGACACAATATAACTAAAGACCGTAACGGACATTACCTGACTCTTCTTCCCCATTTCCCTCTCTAAGTTCCCCCCCAACTGTTCCTACCATACATGTACTTCACTATACCACAATATCACTTTGTATTCATACCATGTATTTGTTCAGACCGTAATCGGCTAACGCCGTTAATGGTTATATGTAAGCCACATTGAGCCTGCAAAAGGTGGGAAAATGTGGGATACAAATAATAATGATAATGATGTCATCAAGCTGTTTTTTCATTTGCATTTTCCCCCGGATTCTATATAGAGATCTGTACCAAAATCAGAGCAGATTCTATAACAGTGCGCTTAACAAGCTTAACAAGCTAATGAGCACTGATAACAGAACAACATGCAACTATGAGCACTAATTGGCACTGATTAGAATTTAGGTGCACAGCTCACTAAGCGTATTCTGTATTGATGTGTGCCAAACCTCTAACATAGGCAAAAAGGGGTGTGGTTATGGGCATATCATGGGCGTTCTGAGATTTATGTGCCTAGTTTTAGAATATGCCCAGTGCATCTAAATCTACGTGCCGGGATTTACGCCATGTTTTCATTTGTGTAAACGGATGCGTGTAGATTTAAGTGCTGAAATATCAACTAAGTGTATTCTATAATCGGCACCTAAATCACACTTGTAACTGCAAAACACATGAAGAGGAGACTTGAGAAAGGAAGAGAAGACTCAGGAAAGAAATTATTTAAAAATAAAGAGCCTGGCTATAGTATTATTATTATTTATTATTAGCATTTGTATAGCGCTACCAGACGCACGCAGCGCTGAACACTTGTAATGTACAGGCATTACACTCTTATTCCAAGATGTAAATAGCAAATAAGACAAAATAAGACAACTTAGGGCAATAAAGAGAGAACCTGTGAATGAAACTAAAAGAGGAACCAATGAAGAAAAATGAGATCTTGAGCAATCTAGTTAGTACTGGAGTTTACACAAGAGACTTGGAAGGGGGTGGGGGCAGGGATGAGAAGGTAGAAAAATATTTTATTTCCCACTGAATTGCACAGTAAAGGAGCCTCTGGGAGGAAAGAAAAATTGAAAAAATGACAGTGCTGCTAAGGGACCAAGGGGCCCTTGTACTAAACTGTTTATTTAGATTGTAAGCTCTTTTGAGCAGGGACTGTCTCTTTGTATCAGGTGTTCAGCGCTGTGTGCGTCTGGTAGCGCTATACAAATACTAATAATAATAATACTAAGCACTAATGCATGCTTAATGTGGGAAAGAAAGGCTTAGGGCAAAATGCGTTAAAGCATTTTGTGGAGATTTATCAGAGTGTGCTAATTGTGCACTACGTTTTTGTTATTTTTTCGGGAGGGGTTGTGTCTTGGGTGGGGAATGGGTGTGGAAGTGTGATCCAGCTAGCAAATTAGCATTAGTGCACACTAACTGGATAACTCAGACTTAACACGGGAGCACTTAGCACCTCCTAAGCAGGAGGTGGTAAGTGCTCCCTCATTAATATTTTTGCAGGTCTTGTACGGTAATGGAAAGATTAGCGTGGGACCTGCAAAAATAAAAAGGAAAAAAAAAAGCTCTAATTTGGGCTGCATTAAAATTGGGCTTAGCAAATTGGAAAGTCTGACATTGAAATGCACTAAGGGCCAGATTCTCTATATATGGCGCCTAAAAAATCCACGCAGTAAAGATTCTGCCTAAGCGTATCCTATAAGCGGTGCATAGATTTAGGCGCAGTATATAGAATATGGCCTAAATCCCTAAGCGTAGATTTATGCGCGCACAAATTTTGAAACGCCTACGAAACGCCCATTTCCCTGCCTATAGCCACACCCCTTTTGAACTGCACACATTAGAATTTAGGCGCAGTTCATTACAGAATACGCTTAGTGAATTGTGCACATAAATTCTAATTACTGCCAATTAGTGCTAATTGTTTATTCTTAAGTGCAGTTATAAACACTGCTTAGTTCATTAAGTAAAGTAAGCTACTTGTGTTGTTATAGAATACACCTAGATTTTGGCGCTGTTCTCCAGGTGTGATATACAGAATCCAGGGTTAAGCACATTTCGTAATGCATTTTAGTAAAAGGGCCCCCAGTTTCTAGAAGGAGCCATTAGACCAGTTCTGGTTTTACAAGACAATTTCCTAACAAGTTTTGCTACCTGTAGTATTTATTTTTGGAGCTGACAGGTTTTGCTTGTTCCTTTTGGACCTTGCAGCTCAATCTGAATCAGTCCCTGCTGGGCCTACAATGCCTCAGGCCATCATAAGGAATAACCAGTACTTGTGCACTCTGAGTCTGGCCATTAGGTGTCACTGTTGAGTGATGCCCAGGACCCTTTCCATTCTCTGCATTATCCCTTCTGTCAGCCTTAAAAGCAGAAGTAGACATTGGGGGTCAGTTCCAAATTTCACACATGGAAGTGTACAGCACTGCCACTGAGCCATTGGACACCTACATGCTGCAGTAATTGTAAAAGGAAGTAACAAGACCACAAATGCCACAGTGCTCAAATGTAGAGATAGGCATGAGTCCCCCTTCAGAAACTGGGTATTTTGACAGTCTATGGATGAATGTTGTGAATACAGAAGATATAGGGCTTTTCTCCTACTTTTATACTCTTGAACAAGAAGTTGGAAATTCTAGCATGACTTCAAAATAAACTCTTATTCTCTACATTATATGCCTTTTAAACAATGTGTGCAAGCTTCAGACATTTATTAGAAAGGCTAAATGTACTCATGTTTACAGTGAATGTTGGAAGTTTCTTTTTCCACATTTCTAATATTAAATGGCATATATTTTCTTTTGGGGACAAAACTGCCCATACTGGCACAATTATGCAAATAAATTTAACCCATGGGGTTTGCACCAGTAATCAAAAACAAAATGATAAAGCTGGTTTTGCTTTGATTTATTACATAAGGAAAATGATTCACAGAAATGTTCAACAGTTTTTTTTTCTGATTAGCTTTGAAAATCCAAAATTGTGCGTGTGTTTCCTTCTCTGACCTAAACATTCCGGTGAGAACACCTTTGAAATTACATATAATTTTATATTTTTGTGGATGGGCAGTATTGAAAGTGCCCATTACTATGCTATACCTGCAAAAAAGAGAAGTCGCTTTGAATACTGCCCTCATAGCAAATTCACCCAAATAGGATTGTGCTTCATACTTTACAGTTTAATAATGCTTTGGAATTAGTTTACAGATGCCTTTGGGGGTTGAAAATATGGCTACCGTTTTTGATGCTTTTCAGTATGACCATTTTCAAACAGTGAAGGGGGGCAAGAAATAATTTCTTGTGTGGAAAATATTAAGAAGAGCAACTGAGAGACAGGATAGAAGAGCAGGGTGACAGGCTCATTTTCGAAAGAGAAGGACGTCCATCTTTCAACATAAATCTTCAACATAAATCGGAAGATGGACGTCCTCCCAGGGACGTCCAAATCGGTATAATCGAAAGCCGATTTAGGACATCTCCAACTGTACTCTGTCACAAGGATGACCAAAGTTCAAGGGGGTGTGTCAGGTGTAGTGAAGGCGGGGCTTGGGCGTGCCTAACACTTGGATGGCCTTGACCCATAATCGAAAAAAAAAACAAGGACGTTCCTGACGAACACTTGGACGTTTTCACCTGGACCTGTTTTTTCTTATGACTAAGCCACAAAAAGGTACATAAGTACATAAGTAATGCCATACTGGGAAAAGACCAAGGGTCCATCGAGCCCAGCATCCTGTCCACGACAGCGGCCAATCCAGGCCAAGGGCACCTGGCAAGCTTCCCAAGTGTACAAACATTCTATACATGTTATTCCTGGAATTGTGGATTTTTCCCAAGTCCATTTAGTAGCGGTTTATGGACTTGTCCTTTAGGAAACCGTCCAACCCCTTTTTAAACTCTGCTAAGCTAACCGCCTTCACCACTTTCTCCGGCAACGAATTCCAGAGTTTAATTATACGTTGGGTGAAGAAACATTTTCTCCGATTTGTTTTAAATTTACTACACTGTAGTTTCATCGCATGCCCCCTAGTCCTAGCACTTTTGGAAAGCGTGAACAGATGCTTCACATCCACCTGTTCCACTCCACTCATTATTTTATATGCCTCTATCATGTCTCCCCTCAGCCGTCTCTTCTCCAAGCTGAATAGCCCTAGCCTCCTTAATCTTTCTTCATAGGGAAGTCGTCCCATCCCCGAAATGACCAGATGACCACCGGAGAGAATTGGGGATTACCTCCCGTTACTCCCCCAGTGGTCACTAACCCCCTCCCACCCTCAAAAACCATCTTTAAAAATATGTCGTGCCAGCCTGTATGCCAGCCTCAGATGTCATACTCAGGTTCATGACAGCGCATGCAGGTCCCTGGAGCAGTTTTAGAGGGTACTGCAGTGCACTTCAGACAGGCAGACCCAGGCCCATAACCCCCCCTACCTGTTACATTTGTGGAGGGAACAGCGAACTCTTTAAAACCCACCACAAACCCACTGTACCCATATATAGGTACCCCCTTCACCCATAAGGGCTATGGTAATGGTGTACAGTTGTGGGTAGTGGGTATTGGGGGGGTTTGGAGAGCTCAGCACACAAGGTAAGGGAGCTATGTTCCTGGGAGCATTTTACGAAGTCCACTGCAGAGCCCCCTAGGGTGCCCAGTTGATGTCCTGGCATGTCAGGGGGACCAGTGCACTACAAATGCTGGCTCCTCCCACGACCAAATGGGTTGCATTTGGCCGTTTTCGACATGGACGTCTTTGGTTTAGAAAATCGCTGAAAGTCAGACATGTCCGTGTCTAGGGACGACCAAATCTAGGGACGTCCAAATGTAAGCTACAGGTGCCATGGCACCCCCCCCTAAAAACTTTGCTTCCCTCTCTGCTCTGTGAGGTATTTATTTTCTTACCTCCCTCCCCCCAGGACTGCAACTCTAAAATCAGAATAGCATAAGAGGCATCAGAATTGGCCAGTGCAGGGCCTTGAGCATCCCACATATGCTCAAGGCCTGCAGGCTTTTGCCCCTCTGATCAGGAAGTTTGGAGCTTGGGCACTCCCCCCGAAAAAAGGCATTCCATTGGTTGCCCTAATTAGGAGCTGCCAGGATAGAAACGGCAGAAAAACCGAGTGAAGGATATCATTTATTTATTTTTTATTTATTTGTTATATTTGTATCCCACATTTTCCCACCTTTTTGCAGGCTCAATGTGGCTTGCATATAAGAGAACACTGAGTATGAACTATCATCAACAATTAGAATACCTTGTGTTTTAATTGATCAAACGTTATCCTTAGAGCCACGAATACATATCGTGGTTAAAAAGTCACTTCACCAGACGAGAAAATTAAGACGGATCTGACATTTTTTAAAGAGTTAGGTTTTAGGCTGATGGCTCAATCCTTGGTACTGTCCTTGCTTGACTATTGTAATATCATTTTTCTGGATTGTCCTAAATTTATGAATAGAAGATTACAAACCATCCAGAACACCGCTATACGGTTGATCTTCGATTTTTCCAGAGTTGAAAGAATAACACATTTTCTAATCCATTTACATTGGCTCCTAGTATAAATCCGGATAATGTTTAAATGAATTTTCACTCATTTTTTATATATCTCAAACTATACTCGATTTAGAAGAGACCTGAAAACTTTTCTGTTCCAGAAATTTGTACTGAATGAATAGGCTACATCTGACATTTTAACTATTATTGTACTTCTTGGTTGACTGTCCAATCTCTTAATTACAATCCACAGTGAACTTCGTTGAGGTATTTGCGGAATATAAGGATGTTATGTTAGAGAAGCCAGAGGAGGGTTGAGAGAGTACTAGGAAAAGTGGCATTCTCCAGTGTTTATACAATAAACACTTATTTTATTTTATTTGTTACATTTGTATCCCACATTTTCCTACCTATTTGCAGGCTCAATGTGGCTTACGTGGTACCATACAGGCGTTCGCCATCTCCGGTAGAGAGACAGATACAAAGAGTTGTTGTGGTCGATTAAGGTTCAAGTGTTGTAGACACTTAGGAATCGTAGAGAGGAAGAGTTATGCAGAGTCTGTAACAAGCTTTGGTTTCGTTGTGTTGCAGGGTTTAGGTAATTAGGTTAGGCCGATAGGGTAAGCCTTTTGAACAGATTGGTTTTAGTGATTTCCGGAAGTTTAGGTGGTGGTATGTTGTTTTCATGGCTTTTGGTAGTGCGTTCCACAATTGTGTGCTTATGTAGGAGAAGCTGGATGCATAAGTTGATTTCTATTTGAGTCCTTTGCAGCTTGGGTAGTGGAGATTTAGGTATGTTCGTGTTGTTCCGATTGTGTTTCTTGTTGGTAGGTCTATGAGGTCTGTCATGTAGCCCGGGGCTTCACCGTAGATAATTTTATGGACCAGGGTGCAGATTTTGAAAGCAATACGTTCTTTGATTGGTAGCCAGTGTAGTTTTTTCTCGGAGGGGTTTAGCGCTTTCGAATCGCGTTTTTCCAAATATAAGCCTGGCTGCTGTGTTTTGAGTGGTCTGAAGTTTCGTTATGAGTTGTTCTTTGCATCCCATGTAAATTCCATTGCAGTAGTCTGCATGGCTCAGTACCATTGATTGTATCAGGCTGCGAAATGTTTTCCTCAGGAAGAATGGTTTCACACGTTTGAGCTTCCACATTGAGTGGAACATTTTCTTAGTTGTGGAGTTAACTTGGCTCTCAAATGTAAGGTTACGGTCGATAGTGACGCCGAGGATTTTCAGGCTGTCTAAGATAGAGAGTGTGTAGTCTGGGGTGTTTATACTTGTGGGTTTATACGTATTGTGTCGGGATGAGAAGATGAGACATTGTGTTATATTATTATTATTATTATTATTATTTTGCATCAGGGTGTTCATCCGGGTATGTGGTAAGTCTCATGACCTTAATACAGATGGCGCTTCACTAAGCCCAAAGAGATGACTTCTTCCCTGGGACCCAGAAGTGATTGCTATAATCTTAAGTTACTGCTCCCTGCCTCTGAATTGAGTCAGGTTGATAACAGACTACTGGAAGAGTTGCCTGTGGTTGTCTGTTCTTCCTTTGGACAGCTTCAGGAGCAAAAAAAATAAAATAATTTGTAGTCCCCAGAGTCTTGAAATAAGTTCACTCAACGGTGAAAGTTCTAAAGGGAATTCGCTGATTAGTCTTTGTGTGAATTCTGAACCAGCCATAATATCTATGGAGTCACTCTGGAACGCTATGCAGGTTGTGGATTCCCACTGCAGGCACGGGCAGCTCCTTGTAACTCTGGGAAAGTCACTTAACCCTCCATTACTCCAGGTACAAATAAGTACCTGTATATAATATGTAAGCTGCATTGAACCTGCTATGAGTGGGAAAGCGCGGGGTACAAATGTAACAAAAAAAAAATTATAGTCAGTGGTGTTCCTAGGGGGGCTGACACCCGGGGCGGATTGCTGATGCGCCCCGCCCCCCGGGTGCAGCGCCCCCCCAGAACAGCGCGATGCCCCCCCCCGGTGAAAGAACCCCCGATCCCCCGGCGAAAGAACCCCCCCGGGTGCACGCCGCTGGGGGGGGGTGCCGCGCGCCTGCCGGCTCTTTGTTTTCATGCTCCCTCTGCCCCGGAACAGGAAGTAACCTGTTCCGGGGCAAAGGGAGCATGAAAACGAAGAGCTGACAGGCGCGCGGCACCCCCCCAGCGGCGTGCACCCGGGGCGGACCGCCCCCACCGCCCCCCCCTTGGTACACCACTGATTATAGTTCATTGGCTAGAACCTAAAATGAGAGATTTGTGCAGTGGCAATAACATAGCCAATGAGGTTTATCTGAGGATGATTATTGTTAATTGAAAACTTTTCCCAAAACCTAACATAAGAAGCACAATATATGAATAATGATTCAGAGATCCTGGCTGTTGTTGTTTCAACGTGGGAATAAATCAGGATTTACAGCTGAATACCCAAGGTATTTATACATCTGTTCTCAGAACAGAACTGGAAACAGAGGCAAATGTGCAGGGCAAGCTGGAGTGCAGAGCAAGAAGTCCTGCATTTCGCCCTTACTATGACTCCAGCAAGACAGGAACCCAGTTAGACTGGAAGCTGTCTGAGGAAGGGACTCATGGTAGATTTGAATTATTTATTGTTAAGTGCCTTTGCTTTGTGTTTTTTTTTTACATATATTCAAAAGAAATATCTTAAGCTGATTATTTAATTGAATGACTTCTTGTGGCATACATAGTCTAGGGTACCTCACAAGAATTCATATCTATAGATAAGGAAAGAAAGTGATATGGAAAAGGATCTACTTTTCCCTAGAAGATAGTCCTAGTAGTTGATTTGTAGAATTTGACTTCTTGTTAGTGACTCCATCTTTTTAAATATTCTGTTGAAATGCACATCTTATGTGGATGTTTTCAGTAGGTGTGGAATTTTAGGATACTGATATATGGCGATTGGGAAGTCATAAGAGCATTTTTGTAAAAGCATCACTAGTTTAAAAAAAAAAAAGGCAAAATCCTGGGCCTGGTTTCTGCCTTCACAACAGAAGGTCCAACTGACTGTGCCATTGTTTTCAGCTGCTTGTGCATAAGAAGTCAGTGTTGGGGCAGGGACCTGGCATAGATTCTCAATATTGTTTTTTTACTACAATTGGCATTTTACTACAGGAAGTTATCATAACCTACTCGCCTCGATGCTGATTGCCAGAGGTTGCCTTACTATTTTTTTTTTTTACCAAGCACTAGTGTGGCACTTCATTTTATATGTATAAATCTCATGCTTTTCATTACACTGGGTGGGTCATAAATATCTTTTGAGAACAAATTTGTTTTTTAGCAAGAATAAATAAATAAAATTCAATTAAGTAACATGGTTTTGGGTAGACCTAGACCCTGCCTAGATCATGCACATCTTCTCAGTATCCCTCTGCTGACAATGCAGGCTTTGTTTAACTGAGGCTGGGAGGGTTTGGTGACAAACTCAGCAGAGCGCAACAGCTTCTTAAGAACTGCAAACTCAACAGCCTGAGTTTTCAACATTTTTATCTGCCGGAAACTGGAATTGGATTCTTTCTCAACACAGATAACCTTAGTATTTTAGATTAACATGAATTTGGGTTGTGAGTTCACCTTGTGATCATAAGTAAGTTTTTCCAAAATGAAAATAAGTAGCTTTTTTAATGGTGGTGGGGGGGGGGGGGGGGGGGGGGGAATTAAGGGATAGAGAATTAAAGGTTATGTACAGGTTGCATACCTGTCTTGAATGACCATCCTCTCAGTTTCTGTTTCACAACCTTCTGATTGCACTAATCCTGGATACCAAAAATAAGGAAGCAAAATAATAACTTAATACGTTGCTAGTATCCAGAAGGCTTTTAGGCCCATACACCTGAACCTGTGGATGATTGAAAGCTTTGTGAGGAAACTGAAAAGCCCTGCACAGCATTTGTCTACTGAAGCCACTCTCTGTTTAAAGTACTGTATGTACTTATATAGAAACAGTAAACAAGCTGAGAGCTTTTTTGTTGAACTGCTCATCTGTCTCTTGTTACAAAGGCCACTAAGCCAACGTGGCTATGAACGTTATTGAACAATGATTTATTTTGCATGTTGACGCCTTCCACTCTTTTCCATTATGGTGAGAATATGGTGCCCCCTTTTTAGAGCCAGACACTAGTGCCAATATAGGAGAGTTATATTATAAAGTGCTACATTTTTTATTCCCAAATGTGGGCCTGATATCCCAATCATTCTCTCCAGTTGTACATCTGTGCCCAAACTTCCACTTGGTTCTCGCATGATTTTGAGAACATAGGCATTCAGGGGCCTATTTACTAAGCTGCGTAAGCGCCTATGCAAGCCCAACGTGCGCCAATTCCAAGTTACCACCGGGCTACTGTGTGGCCCGGGCAGTAATTTCATTTTTGCATCAGAAAATATTTTTATTTTCTGGCGCAAGGGTGGTAATCGGCATTTTGATGCGTGTTGACCATTACCGTTCAGTTAACACATGAGACCTTACCGCTAAGTCAATGGCTGGCAGCAGTAAGGTCTCAGACCCAAAATGGACACGTGCCAATTTTCATTTTGCCGCATGTCCATTTTTGACCCCAAAACCAAAAATGCATTTTTTACAGGTGCGCTGAAAAATGATTCTGCGCGCTGCCAAAACAAGTGCCTACACTACTGCAGGCCATTTTCAGTGCACCTTAGTAAAAGGACCCCTCAGGTACCACAGCTCACATTTTCTGAGAAATAAATGGCACCCCCCCCCTTCATTCTATAATTCTAGTGCCTAAATGTAAGTGCCATTTGCATGCTAAAATTTTAAACTACTGACACACATGAATGTGTGCTTATAAGCTAGTTGGTCACAAAGCAGTATTCTATAACTGGCGCATGTAACTTGCATAGATAGTAACAGTAGATGATGGCAGATAAAGACCTGTATGGTCCATCCAGTCTGCCCCAATAAGATAAACTCGTATTATAAGGTATGATGCGATACTACATATGCATACTTAATCTTGATTTGTCATTTCCATTGTCAGGGCACAGATCGTAGAAGTCTGCCTGGCACTAGCCTTGTTCTCCAACTACTGAAGCTGTAATCGAAGCCTTACTCCAACCCTTAATGCAAGAGGGAATACACGTGGGAAGAGCATGGATGGGGAATAGATGGGGCTCCCCATTTACACATATAACTTACATAATGCTCTATGAGGTCCTTTTACTATGCCGCGGTAAAAGGTGGCCTGTGGTAGTGTAGGTGCGTGTTTATGGCACGCGCTGGGCCAGTTATGACCATGGCTGGGAAAAAAGTCTTTTTTCAGTGGGGGGGGGGGGGGGGGGGCAGTAAATGGCCATGCGTTAGAATTAAAAATAGCATGCAGATATTTACTTTCTGAGCCCTTACCACCACCCATTGACTTAGCGATAAGGACTCACGTGCGGTACTCATGCAGTGTGCGCCAATGTAGCCACGTTGCCGATTACTGCCGGGAACACCCCTGAGATAGAAAATAGAAAAATATTTTGTACTGTGGGAAACAGCATGTGCCAGTTTCGATATTGCTGCCAGGTGGGCGCGCTAACTGGGCGGTAGTGTCAATTTGGCACATGCAACATGCACAGTAGCCCTACCAACACTTTGTTAAAGGGCCCCTATGTTATGTGCTAAAGTGTTGCGTTTACATGTGCACATTTATGCCTGCTATTGCATGACATAAGTGGGCGTTCCTAAATGTGCACAGATGTCAATTTGTACTAGTATTCTATAACAGAATCTGGGTATCCAGATGCCATTATAGAATTAACAGTCAACATGCTGCATCTAAGTACATAACTTGTGGCACCCAGTTATAGAATTGCCCACATTGGGCCTGGGAATGGAGCATGCAAACAATCCACTGTTTTTTCTGGTGAGCAAGGCTTGTCAAGAAAGGTGGGGGGGGCAATCTGTCTGGGAATCATTGTGGGGAAAGAGTAAAGAGGTGCTAGGCGATGAAGGGGAAACCATTGTATTAGGGGTGGCTGCAAGGATGCCTTAGAAGGGGGATAAGTGGGGGGATAAGGAGGGGTTAGTGGGAGAAATGTGGAATTGGCATAGGGCATCAGAGCTTCCTTCTAAAGCCACAAAAGAATTGCCTCTCTGTCCTCCATATGGCCCTTGGGACTGAAGAAAACTGATTGGTTCTGTTGCCCTCCCCCTTCCATGATGGCCTGCAGGGTAGAAGAGCTGGGATTTCTTTGCTTCCTGACCTTCTGGGCCAAAGAACAATTGCTGCTCTTTCTGCTTCTCCTCTGAGGCAGAAGATCAGCTGTTGTATTCTCCTTTTTCCTCTGTAGCTTGAGCAGGACAAGAGCAGAGCCAATGGCCCAACCTGGTTCAAACAGCTGATCTGGGGGGTGGGGAAAGAGGACCAGCAGCAAGAGCAGGTCAGATGTGCTGTCTCCAATTTTTTGCCATTTGGGGAGGGGACTTGGAGAGTAACAAGGTCAAGAATAAGGAGGGTGGTTGGAAGATGAGGAAGAAGGGGGAGATTGAATGGTAAGAGGGTGTTGGAAAAGAGAGAAGAGATAGATGGATGGAAGGTAGAGGGTGAGGGTGAGGAGGAGAAGGATGGTTTTTTTTTCGTGTGTGTGTGTGTGTGTGTGGGGGGGGGGTGACAGATGTTTCGGTGAACAAGAAAGGGAGCAAATTTTCTGGGAAAAGACAAGGGTGCCAGACAGCTGGGGATGATAAAGACAGCAACCTAACAAAGGGTAGATGAGTGGTTCATGGGGAGACTGAGAAGGTATAGGTTTGGGACAAGAACTGGAGCAGAAGAAGGGACAAAATCTAGCTTCTAGAGATGCAGAGATAGAGAGAACTGGGAAAAATGTCAGTGTCAGAGGGAAATGTTGTTCATTCCATGTTTATGCAGTTTTGCTGTTTGGTGCCTTTTGAGATTCATGCCAGTCTTTGTTCTGCTTTGCCCCATTTCAGTGCCATGGGGGATCTTGGTGCCACTGGTGGAACTGCTTTGCTCTCCTCACAGAGCCTGGGGTGTTGATGCCACCTTTGGTTTCATGTTTGCTCCTCTTGCTGTACCAGTGGTGTTCTTGCCACTGCTCTCCACATAGCCCCTATTGCTGTGCTATGAGGTATTCATTACATGCCACTTTGTTTCATTCTTGGTGGCATGGGCTGCTGTTATCTCTGTCGCTGATTCCTGCAAGTTTTATAAAACTTGGATGGAAAACCCTAATGATATAGTGAAGAACAGCAACAATTGTTTCCCTTGTTGGCCTTAATAGAAAACAAAATAAGCAACATAAGGAAATAAGTGAAATAACTCAGGGAACAAAACAAACGAAATGGGAGAAAATGGAAAACAATGAAATTTTTAAAAAGGATGAAATAAAAAAAAGGAAGTTTGCGTCATATGTGTTTGGCGGGTTAGGCAGAAGCGGAGCCAGGTTGATGGCGCTGGGGGGAGCAAGAGTGGACTTCTGCCGGTGCTGGCGCACATTTTCAGTGCAACACGACGAGAAAAAATAGGCGCTGGCAGAACTCCGTTTGGGGGAGCGGCCACTCCCCTGGTGCCTCACCTAGCTATGCCACTGGGTTAGGCACTAAAAATCTCATCTAAACACAACTTTCACATATTACCTGAAATTTAAGGGTCCTTTTACTAAGGTGTGCAAATGGATTTAGTATGTTCTAATGAATCAGTGTGCGTTAAGAGCCATCCACTCCATAGGTATACAATGGACTGCGCAGCATTTACTCCCTACTTCTGTAAAAGTTCTCAAAAATTGCGTGCGCAAATTTGGATGTGCAATTTAATTATGCTAATTAGTGCCAATAACGGGCTTTTTACCAACTATTGAAACAAATTGAATTAATTATATGCACAATCTGAAAAAGGGTGTGTGGAAGTGGGAGGGTCATAGGCGGAACAGAGGCATTCCTAAAATTAACTTATGTTGTTATAGAATAATGAGGATATGTGCCTAATGTAGGTACGTACATTTGAGCCACATTTCAGTCGGTGCAAATGGCCGTGCCTAAAGTTAAGCGCAATTCCTTGGCGTAAACGCTATTCTATAAACCGTGCCTAACTCTAAGTACGGCTTATAGAATAGTGCTTTTTTTGGCGCTGATTTTTTTGCTGCCATATATAGAATCTAGCCTTGGTGTGCGCTAATCGTTAGCACATGCTAAATCTTTTAGCGCACCGTAATAAAAGGACCCCTTAGAAATGTAAATAGCACAGCAGATTTTCTCTTAAGTAAGCAGAAATTAAGAGTCAGTAGCTTGGAATGAATATGGTTAATTTTTCAAATGTAGTTTGTAAAAGTCCTAAAACATGTAGGTATTCCTGGGAGTTAGAGGATTAGCCAGCTTAGATAACAGAGCAAATTTAGAACTTTGTGCCACTAAAATTCTAAAAATGCATTTGCTCACTAGATATGAAATAACCACAAATAAATAGTTGAAGTTGCAGTCATGGAACAGAAGAACAGTGGAATGTGAAATAATATTTATGGTCAGCACACATTGCACTATGCTATAAATCATTGAGCTATCAGGTCCCTTCCCCAGAGAGCTGATCATGTAAATATGAATGCAGGCAGAGAGTGACTTACCTGGGGTCACAAAGTAAGGTGAGGGGGAGGTGAGAATATTGATATCTAGACCTCCACATAACTCATGGGACACAATCTTTCAATGACATTTGTAGTCCCTATCCATGAATGAGCTGTGAGTGTAAATGCTTAATTTTACTCATGAACAGTAGAAATAGTAGAACACAGTTACAATCAACTGTGCTTTAAAGATTGTCCTGGAGGATAGCCTAGTGGCTCAGTAGTTCTGTGGTAATTACTCCTATTGTATTTGATATTCGTTAGTTAATTTTAAATGCCAGAATTTTATTTAAAGTTTCTTGTTTTGTGTTTACTGATGTGATAGCCATGTTAGTCCACTTTTAAAGGTAATAAATAGAAATAAAACAAAACAGAGAAAAGAAAATAAGATGTTACCTATTTTGTTGGACTAACTTAATACATTTTGTTTTGTGTTTATAGTTCTGAATGGTTTATCACCATCATATATGACCTGTTTGTTTGGGGGGGGGAGGGGGGGAGAGGGTTAAGGTCTTCTAACAAAGTTGTATGATTCAATCCTTATTTAACTTTACATTTTCCCAAAGCTAGAAGTGATAAATAATCAAAAAATGTTGATAGCTATATTTCAATACCAAGCAGCATATATTTGGAATAGTCTCCTATTACTCTAAACTTTAAAGAATTAATCTGATTGCAGATCAGTTTGCCATGATTTGAAGACTTTCTTATTTTAAAAAAAATGTTTGTATGTAATGTTTTTGTCTGGAATTCCTATTGGGATGGCATTATAGTTTTGATTTCTGTTGTATTGTGACATCATAGAAATAACTACTCCTTTTTGTAATCTGCTTTGAGCCAATGTGGTAGTGGCAGAATATAAGTCGCTGCATTAGTATCAGTATTGTAGCAGTATTTATTTATTACTAATTTCTATACTGTCTCTCCCATAAAGGCCACAAAGTAGTTTACAAGACAGAATATGGCTTAATCACATAACAATCCACTTGTTAAGCCATAGTTTAGATAGAACATAGAAATAAGAACTGAAATGTCCAAGTCCATAGCAGAATTCTTTATCACAACCCTACTGACTACATGCGGGGTTCCATATTAGTCCCTACACCATTTAATATCTTTGTTGCCATTGTGTACATTGATCCAATCATTAGATTGACTTTATATACTTAGGGGCTATTTTACTAAGCCACGTAGGCGCCTACATGCACCCAACATGCGCCAATTCAGAACTACTGCCCGGCTACCACGTGGCCCAGGTGGTAATTTCATTTTTTTACACGTGCCCAGTATGTGCACTGGAAAATATATTTTATTTTCCAGCGCATGGCACTAACCGGGTGGTAATCAGCATTGTACGCACGCTGATGATTACCGCTCGGTTAACATGTGAGACCTTACCGCTAAGTGAATGGGTGGTTGTAGACACGTGCCAATTTCATTTTGCCAGACATCCATTTTTGGCCCCCCCCAAAAAGGCCTTTTTTGCAGGTGTGCTAAATAATGGACCTGTACATGTCCAATACATGCGTCTACAACAGTGCAGGCCATTTTTCGGCGTACCTTAGTAAAAGGGCCCGCTACTGTTTTAAAATGATATCCAAATACTTTGCACCATAGATCACACACAACCATTGGCTATTTCCAGTCTAAACAACAAGTTGGATGGAATTGCAGATTTGCAATGCTCACAAAAAATGAAACTTAATGCAGACAAAACTAGGACCATGATCTTAACAGTATAGAGCTGCCTGGTCCACTTTTGGGCTCATTTTCGAAAGAGAAGGATGCCCATCTTTCGACATAAATCAGACGATGGACATCCTTCTCACAGGGTCGTCCAAATCGGTATAATCGAAAGCCAATTTTGGACGTCCCCAACTGCTTTCTGTCGCAAGGATGGCCAAAGTTCAAGGGGGCATATCAGAGGCGTAGCGAAGGCGGGACTTGGGCGTGCCTAACACTAGGACATCCTCGACCCATAATCGAACGAAACAAGGACGTCCCTGATGAACACTCGGATGACTTTACCTAGTCGTGTTTTTCTTACGACCAAAATGACCAGATGACCACCGGAGAGAATCGGGGATGACCTCCCCTTACTCCCTCAGTGGCCACTAACCCCCTCCCACCCTCAAAAAAACATCTTTAAAAATATTAATTGCCAGCCTCAGATGTCATACTCAGGTCCATCACAGCAGTATGTAGGTCCATGGAGCAGTTTTAGTGGGTGCAGTGCACTTCAGGCAGGCGGACCCGGGCCCATCCCCCCCTACCTGTTACACTTGTGGTGGTAAATGTGAGCCCTCCAAAACCCACCAGAAACCCACTGTAACCACATCTAGGTGCCCCCCTTCACCTGTAAGGGCTATTGTAGTGGTGTACAGTTGGGGGTAGTGGGTTGGGGGGGGTTGGGGGGGCTCAGCACACACGGTAAAGGAGCTATGTTCCTGGGAGCAATTTATGAAGTCCACTGCAGTGCTCCCTAGGTTGCCTGGGTGCTGTCCTGGCATGTCAGGGGGACCAGTGCACTACAAATGCTGGCTTCTCCCACAACCAAATGGCTTGCATTTGGTCGTTTCTGAGATGGACGTCCTTGGTTTAGATTATCACCGAAAATCAGAAATGACCAAGTCTAGGGACGACCATCTGTAAGGATGACCAAATTTCAGGATTTGGGCGTCCCTGACCGTATTATCGAAATGAAAGATGGACGTCCATCTTGTTTTGAAAATACGGGTTTCCCCGCCCCTGGATGGGGACGTTTTCCGAGGATGTCCTCATCAAAACTTGGATGTATCTTTTGAAAATGCCCCTCTTTGTATTGCAAGTATTCAAATCACTGTTGTGCATTCTCTGAAAACTCTTGATTAGCTTTCGAAGGTTGCCCTTCTTCGTCAGATCGGAAATGACGAAGAAGGGCAACCTTCGAAAGCTAATCAAGAAATGTATTAAGTTATGTCCAATAAAAAAGGTATCATCTTATTTTCTTTTCCATGTTTTATTTTGTTTGATTTCTATTGATAACCTTAAGAGTGGACTAACACGGCTACCACACTCCTCTACTTTTCTGAAAACTCTGAGAGTTATTTTTGATGACAAGTTCTACTTTCATTCACATATTTCATTTGTAGTGCAGAAATCCTTTTTTCAAATTAAAACAACTTCGTTCATCAAAATCTTTCTTCGATCAAATAATATTAAAGAAACTGATACATGCACTGGTGTTGGGCCATTTGCATTACTATAATTCACTGTTTTCTGGCTTTCGGCTGACAGACATATTTATTAGAGATTTGCTATACCGCCTAATGTGGTCCACAAGTCTAGGTGGTTTACTATGCTAAAACAAAACTCGGATTTAGAAACGCCATTGCATGTACAGGACAGAGCACAGTTATTCTTTGTCAAAGAGAAAAGTTAGGCAGCACACACAGGCTATAGGGTACAAGGAGGCAAAACAGTTGCAAGGGGCAGAAGAGTTATATACTAAAGAAATTAGTTTTAAGAAGAGCTTGGAATTTTCTGAAAGATTGTTCAGAATGTACAGATGGCAGGAGATCATTCCAGAGCTTGGGGCAAGACGGAAGAACACATAATGTCTGGTGGTTTCATAATGGGCTTATCTATAGGGGGAGGACAAGGCGATGAACATTTAAGAGAATGAAGAGGAGGGAGTATAAGGGATAGTAAGGGAAGACAATTATTGAGGAGAACCTATATAAAAGATGAAAAGTTTACAACTCATTCAAAACATGACCATGAAATTAATTATAGGAGCAAAGTGATGGGACCTTATTACCCCTCAGTTCAAGTAAGAGCATTAGTTGCCAGTATCAGCTCAAATTCCTTACAAAATCCGAACCCTAGTTCATATAATTCTTATTTCAGGGTATCCCACATTCCTGCCTCATGTACTATCTTAAATACCTACACTAACCCTCCAATTCTATAAAAGTTGCTAAAAAATGCACACCCAGATTTAGGCATGTACCCAATTTCTGCACACAATTGAATAACGAGCCAATTAGCACCAATAAGTGAGATTTTAATGAGCAATTATTGGTGCTAATTGGATTTAATTTACATTTATGTGTGTAAATTTATGCTTAGGTCCGAAAAGGTGACACGGCCATGAAAGGGGCATATAGAATAAAAAGGATCCATTCCTATTTAGGAATGGGAATTTACATCACAGTTTCATTGGTGTAAATGGTTATGTCTAAATGTAGTCATGGTTCCCAGTGCTATTCGCTATTCTTTAAACGGTGCCTAACTTTAAACACTCTTTATAGAATACCGCTAAGCACTATTTTTTTTTTGGCACTGATTTTTTTAGGCACCATTTATAGAATTTAGTCCTAATGCCTTATATACCTACACATACCTTGTAATTAGCTCAGCAACCTCTTTAGTAGTGCTATCTTTCCGACAGATCCTTTTTGATCATATACATTCTATTTGTAGTGTTGTTGGACCTTCACTGTGGAATAGTCTTCCATCTTATTTAAGATGGAATCATTGTATCAAGGATTTAAATCAAATCTAAAAGCATACTTCTTTGAAAAGACATATGACTCTCGCTTAATTTCTTTATTATTTATAGCTCTGAGGGGCAGGGTATGAGTGAGACCTGCAAATGTGTACCATATTTATTTATTTGGATTTATTTATCGCCATTTTGAAGGAATTCACTCAAGGCGGTGATAGTAAAATATACTTAAAAAAACAACAACAGATTACTTCATGGCCCATAAAAAATCATGCATTTTCAAGTGGATAATCTGGGTTCAGTGCCTGAGATGGGTTCTGTGGGTTGTCTGAGGCTGGGGATGTTGTAGAAATAGCATTTGCAGTACTTGAGGAGAGAGCCCTAGCAGTTGCACAATGGTGACGCCTACCTGCCTGATGTAGGAGCTATAATTACATGGAAGAAGCTTTGGTACGTGGCTCCCATCCAAGAACTATCACTACAATAAATAAGGGTGATGTTTACGAAACAGCAGTGTTAAAATCATTTGTATCTATTGCCATAGAGCCCATGTTATTCCTGTGAGCATGGTGGTAGTTAGCACGCAGCATCGTCTGTTAGCACTAACATTTCATAACTATGGCCCTCAATGACTTCAAAGGCAATATAAATAGGCAATATAAATCCTCAAATATTTAAAAATAAGGAGTCATGGTGCTCTATCCAGCCCTAGATACAATTGAACTGGAAGCTTGAAGGAGGAAGAATTAAAAAAAGAAGAAGAAGAAGAGTGGCCAGGCATGATGTTTCCTCCTAAATGGGGTATTTCCAATGTACCTTTGTCTATAATTAGGGCTTCTGATTTCAGGTTATTACCGAGTCTGAAATAAAATGCTCTCTTCTTCATTTGAATAAACAGAAGGCAGATTGCATGACGTTTACCCATATTTATTTAGGATTTATTTACCTCCTTTTTGAAGGAATTCATTCAAGGTGGTGTAGAGTTGCATTCTATAACTTGGGGCCTGCATTTACGCGCTGAGTGTTCTGAAAGTCATAGAATAATAACAGTTATGCACATGACTGTTATAGTTATGGGTATAAGTGCTGGTTGGGTGCTAAGCAATATTTTATAACTTTAGGGTGCAACTCGCACAGCACATAAATAGATATAAATACTTGTGCCAAAGAGAGCTTTCTTCTGGAGTTCATAAGATGCCAAATGTATAGACCTGTGGCTCCCAAAACAATCAGAATAATTTCCATATTTTTGTACCATATTTTCTTGGTATTTAATAATCTTCCGCCCTCTTCACTTGATTCAGAGTAATCAAGTGGGACTGATGCTTTACGATCAATGCTATTCTGGTGTTCTGGTATTATCTTTCACTGCTATATCTGGCTTCCTTGCATCCAACTTTTTATCGATCAAAATGGGAATGTCCTTCATTCTAAATAATTCTTATAGGGTTTTGATCCTAGTGTTTTTCCGTTACAGCCATGTGGTAATGTTTACAAAGTTTACAGTGGATAAGAAATGTCACTTTATTGTGCTTTTCTGTATAGAAGTTTTCTGCCATCCAAACATTGCAGCCAATTACAAAGTGAGTAACCATTTCCAGCTCTTTCTTGTGCTATGAGATAATGCCTCTTTAGCTCTACTGCACCATGAAAGGAATCAAATTATCCTCAGTTCCATGGGGCACAAATGTGTAATTTTGGAACAAATTTGAAGGACTAAAACAGAGCATCAACTGCATGATAGGAAAAATAAATAAATTTTGATTTTAAAGCATATTATAAAGGGCAATTCCATGGCGTCCCACAGATCAATCCAGAGACTTGTGGGTTGTGTCCCTCTACCAGCAGGTGGAGATAGAGATAACCTTACTGCCAGCCATTGACCTAGCGGTAAAGTCTCAAGCGGTAACCAGGCGGTAATGAACTATGTGTGCCAAATGGCGTGCGTCTGATACGTGCGTCCGAAAATTAAAATTATTTTTCAAATGCACATATCAGATGCGTGGCAAAAATGAAATTACCGCAAGAGCCACATGGTAGCCGGGCAGTAACTCCATTTTGGTGCATGTTGGGCTCGCGTAGACGCTTATGCGGCTTAGTAAAAGGGTCCCTAAATGGGCAATGTGGCAACATACATGTGTAGTTCAGAACCTAGACATGTAAGTGCCGACAATCTATAATTTTGGAAACCTGCAGATATAGAGTACAATTGATTTTGGGGTGCAAAGTCAAATATTGGGGGATTATGGGTGTGACCTCCCCTAATCTCTCCAATAGAGTGCTACCCAAAACAACCACTTTTCGAAAACCTAGATATGCCCAGGAGCAGCTGTAAATTCCAATATCCAGCACCTACACTAGCGCAGGCCACTTTTCAGTGCACCTTAGTAAAAGGACCCCTGTGTTTTGCTTGTTGAGCCTGAAGAAGAGAAGACTGGAGGGTGACTTGATAACAGATTTCAAATGCATAAAATGAGATGTTACAGTAAAGAAGGTGATCAGTTCTTCAACAAGTAAAGGACTAGCCTAGTGGTTAGAGCAGCAGGGTGTTCAAGTCCTGCTTCTTCCACTGATGTGCCTTGTGATTCTGGACAAATCACTTCACCCTCTGTTGCCTCAGATGCAGCCTCTTACATTGTAAGCCCTCTGGAGACAGGGAAGTAGCTACTATACCTCAATGTAACTCACCTTGAGTTGTCATAGAAAAAGATGTGAACTAAAACATTTTTTTAAACAGAGCATCTTGGGGCCCTTTTACTAAGCTACGTAGGTGCCTACACGCGCCCAACACGTGTCAACTCAGAGTTACCGTCCAGCTACTGCATGACCCTTGCGGTAATTTCATTTTTGACACGCGTCCGCTACATGTGCCGGAAAATATCGCATGGCCAGGGTGGTAGTTGTCATTCTACACGTATAGATGATTACTGCATGGTTAACATGTAAGACCTTACCGCTAAGTCAATGGGCGGTGGTAAGGTCTCAGACCCAAAATGGACGCGCGCCAATTTTTATTTTGCTGCATGTCCATTTTCGGCAAAAATTTTTAAAAAGGCCTTTTTTACAGGCACGCTGAAAAATGGATCTGTGCGCACCCAAAAACGTGCCTACAGTAGCGCAGCCCATTTTTTAGCGCACTGTAGCAAAAGGACCCCTTAATCCTCCTGCTTGGCCATGGTAGTAATTATACCCCGAATGGGGTTAGAGATTATTAAACTCCCCTTATTTGTACAGATTCTCAACCATACCATTCTCTTGAGTCCTAGACAAAAAGCTGAAAGGCTATCAAACATATAAACGGCGAGTGACCGTACTCACTCGCAAATGCGCAGTAGAGACCTTCTCTGCCCCGCCCCCACGTCAATACGTGATGACGGGGGGCGGAACACAGAGGGTCTGTACTGCGCATTGCTGAGGGAGGGACACCGCCGTCTAACATTCCCCCCACCCGAGTCGCCGCTGCCACCCACCTTCTACTCGGTCGGGCCCTCGCTCCACTATTGAAACAGCGAGGGTCCGGGAACGCAGCACTGAGCTCTGCTGAGCTGCCGACATCGCCCTTCCTTCTTCTTCTCTGCCTCTGTCCCGCCCTCGACGACGTTACGTCACACGAGGGCGGGACAGGCAGAGAAGAAGAACGAAGGCCGACGTCTGCAGCTCAGCAGAGCTCAGTGCTGCGTTCCCGGACCCTCGCTGTTTCAATAGCGGAGCGAGGGCCCGGCCGGGTGGAAGGTGGGTGGTGACGGCTCGGTGGGGGGGGGGGGGGGGGCGCGAACTCGGAGGGGGAGGGGCAGCGGCGAACTCGGCGGTGGGGGCGGGCCTTTCAACCCCCCCTTCCTTTAATAGCCCGTTTTTACGGGCTCAAAGTCTAGTTATTTAATAAACAAGAGCCTGTTTATATGGTCAAAAGCATGTTTAAATTACATTCAGATTATGGTAGGGCAAGAAAAACAGAGAACGTGTAAGTTAGACATTAAGATAGGATATTAAGGTAGGATTTTGGTTCTGAGAGTGGTCAAGTACTATAGCACTCTTATAGACTAAGGTGATAGATATTGGTGCCAACCTTTTCCCTAGGTTTCTATGCAAGTGTGCTATTCAAATATCATGCAAATAGACATAACTTTCTGAATCCACCTCATTTGCAATCTTTTCTCCAGGTAAAAGTTCTACTTGAAATGCAGTATTTCTTTAAATTGGTCTGCCAAAATTGTGGGTAGAGGTTAATTGTGATGTATTTCTAGATGTTACCTTTACCTGTATTTTTTTTAAATTTATTTCTTTTTCCTTTAAGTAGACTACAGATGGAAGGTTGATTGTTTAGGGCTTCTTTTACTAAGTGCTGTAAGCCCAACGCGGGCTTACTGCTCGCTATAACAGAAGTACCGCCAGGTTACCATAGCAGCCCGGCAGTACTTCTCACCCCTACTGCATCATAATTTACGGCGCTACAAAAATGTATTTATTTTTGTAGTGCTGGACTGTACCCAGCAGTAATTGGGCAGTGCCGCACGCTGCCCAGCTGGGTTAGCACGGGAGCCCTTACCGCCACCTCAGTGGGTAGTGGTAAGGGCTGCCCCCCAAAATGGCTGCACAGCAAGAGTTTTACTTGCCACCCAGCCATTTCCTGCAGGAAAGCGAGACTTCCCTTTTACCAGCTGCGGTAAAAGGGGGCCTCGGCACGCATGTAAAACATACGCCAATGCCAGCACCAGCCCCCTTTTGCTGCAGCTTGGTAAAAGGGCCCAAGTTTCTTTTTAAATATTTTCTTTAATTTTGTTTTGGAGAAACTTCTTCCTTTCTTGATTCTGTATTTGAATCTGTATACTTGGAAAATTGCAATTGAAAAAAAAACAGTTCTGAAACGTGCTATTTCAGGTGGTAGAATGGAAGGCATTGGAAGAGTAGAAACTATTTTTTATGAGATGATACAGGTAAAGTGGATCTTGCTTGAATATGGGTGATGGGTTAAATTAAGTTTTTGAGGTTCTTTCCAGCCCTGTGACCCTGTTTCTAGCTCAGTATAATGAAATAGAGCAGATAAATGTCTTAAGTGCAAGAGGATAAAATATTTAACGGTTTATTGCACAAAACAACAACACCTGAAGGTGATCTAAAATATATAACCTGATATGGCCATGATTCGCACAAGTGTGGGCTGCATCGGGGGTACAACACTGTTAAAATAATACAAGATGAAATTAATGAAATCATAAACACAGAGATCTTAAAAATGATAAATATAGACAATCAAAATATGCAGGGGCAAGGTAGTTTATCTATTGAACAAACTATACAACATATATAAATCAACGTAATAAAACATGTTAAATACAGTACATACAAACAATACATACATAAAACATCCATATATATAAATAGCTAAAAAGTCCCATGCATAAAAAATAGCACATTTAAGATAAAAAATAATTATACCAGTATTTGGACTACAATGACACTATTTAAAAAGCAATAAACATTGAGGACATAGGAGGTGATTCTGTAACTTGCCACTCCATTTTAGGCACCTCAATTCTGCATGCTGAGCACTAACTTTATAACAGTATAAGGGTGTGCCTATGCTGTTATAGAGTACTAGTGCATGTCAGCATCTTAAGTATGAGCACTTATGCTATGTCAATAGCAAAAATGGCCTGTGCTAGTGTAGGTGCGTGTTTTGGATGCATGCAGGTCCATTTTTTGGCGCGCCTTTGTCTCACCAGTATGTCTGCTGTGTTAACAAACAGCCACTTTTTCTGTAATTAAAATGACTAATATATGGAATGGAAAAGGGTTACCTGGATTATTCTTTTCTTCAGCTAGGACTACATTTATATTTCAGACCTGATCAGATTAGTACAACTGAGCATTCTAGTAAATAGAATATCAGTAGCATTCACTGCAAGTTTTTGATATTGGTGTTGATGTTGACATTTTATTGACATTTTATGGACTCTTGATGATTAAAGGATAGAACAAAAATGATGTCATTGTGAGGTTGACAAACAACGGGACAATATAATATGAGAAGTCATTCGATTGTAGCTAAAAGGAGAGCCAACCCGAATTATAGCTACGTCATGCAAGGTTCCACGTTAGGAGTTACGGACCAAGAAAGGAATCTGGGTGTCGTCGTCGATAATACACTGAAACCTTCTGCTCAGTGTGCTGCTGCAGCTAGGAAAGCGAATAGAATGTTGGGTATTATTAGGAAAGGTATGGAAAACAGGTGTGAGGATGTTATAATGTTGTTGTATTGTTCCATGGTGCGACCGCACCTTGAGTATTGTGTTCAATTCTGGTCGCTGCATCTCAAGAAAGATATAGTAGAATTGGAAAAGGTGCAGCGAAGGGCGACTAAAATGATAGCGGTGATAGGACGACTTCCCTATGAAGAAAGATTTGGAGAAGAGACGGCTGAGGGGAGACATGATAGAGGTATATAAAATAATGAGTGGAGTGGAACAGGTGGATGTGAAGCATCTGTTCACGCTTTCCAAAAATACTAGGACTAGGGGGCATGCGATGAAACTACAGTGTAGTAAATTTAAAACAAATCGGAGAAAAGTTTTCTTCACCCAACGTATAATTAAACTCTGGAATTCGTTGCTGGAGAAAGTGGTGAAGGCTGTTAGCTTAGCAGAGTTTAAAAAGGTGTTTCCTAAAGGACAAGTCCATAAACCGCTACTAAATGGACTTGGGAAAAAAAACCACAATTCCAGGAATAACATGCATAGAATGTTTGTACGTTGGGAAGCTTGCCAGGTGCCCTTGGCCTGGATTGGCCGCTGTCATGGACAAGATGCTGGGCTCGATGGACCCTTGGTCTTTTCCCAGTATGGCATTACTTATGTACTTAATCAACAGAACAAGATAAGTGTCTCTTTTGTTGTTTAGACCTTTTTGGGTCATTCTTTTGACATTAGAGTGATAGAGGACAAGTGGAACAAGAGGTAGAGGTGAATGTTTTTCACATTAAGTTATTTTGAATTTTTGAATATATATTAGAGCACTGGTGAGTGGTTTATAGAAACATAAAATTTAAAACAAACCACGGAGAGGTTCTATGATTGAGAAGCTCAACCACCCCTAGAGACTAACAGCTGAAAGTCTCGTTTGGGTGAGTTATTACCCTGAGAACTCTCCAAAAATATATATAATAAAAGATCAAATGTTTTAGCTTTGCGAGTAAACATCCTTCTACCCCTTGCGTATATCCACTTTTTGGAACCTCTGGTTTATATTTTGTTGACATTTTATTGAAGTCATCCTATTGTCTGGTTATGAGCAAGCAGTGGCATTTTCTTTATCACATGAAGGATGAAAAGAGAAAAATGCTGGAAATATTGTATGGAATTGTAGAAAGCCTCCTATATGATGCAAGACTTTGCCATTTTCCATGTGATTTTCCTACAACATCTTCTTCAATCCATGATCAGAATCAAGAAAACATCACCTGAATGTTAATGCATAGATAATAGGTGGAGATTTACATTGTGATCCCGTTTATTCAGTTACAATCTAATTATTATAAAGAAAATATATATTTGCAATCAATACAGGTGTTCTTATCAAGTCAATTTGTGCTATTGCGCTCTGAGTTGCAGGGGAAAATATTGTGTAATTACAGATGGTTAGACATAACATGAGAAGAACCGTCTTGCCTAGCTCTAATCTACATCTTTCATGATCCAGCTATCATCCTCTATTACTGTAATTCAAAAAGTCTATCTTAGATAATACATCTGAACAAAAAAGTATGAGGGCTGGGTTATTTCTGTGAATAGCTGAGTTTTAGTAAATATAGATGTTGGGTTTTTTTATTTGCTAAGACTATGTAACAAGATATGAAACTCCCTTGAGATCATTGCAGATTTGCATTCTATTTAAAGGGCGTCATGAAAAGAAGGAATTACTCCCATTATTTTCAGCTTTGTCAGCTTTGCTGAAATGTATATTTTAATACTCCTGTGACTGAATTTTCATTCAAAATACTGAGCAAAGTTGATCTAACAGGTTTTTGAAACACAGATGGTACAAAACTTGAACTCTTTGGAATGCTAAATCTTTTTTATATATATATATATTGTCCCCTACAAAATTTCCTGTAGACAATAGGGATAATTTTATAAACGCGTACATGTATAAAATGTATATATATACTCATCCCTAAGTGGCCTTTGGCGAATTGTCAGAGTGAAAGTGCGTGCACAGTTATGCGTTGAAAGTTACCCCTTTAAATTTATGCATTTGCATTCAAACTTTCCCTTTAATGCATACAAATTTTCTGAATTTTCAAAAGTATGTGTATAAATACAAACACCTCTCTAACCCCTGTCTCTAGGAATTCCTCTGCTCAGTTCAGATAAAGTTATGCATATGTAAGTTTGTGTATGTTTGGAAAAACGATAATTATAGAAGTAACAATACCAAAAATAATCTGAAAGGCAAAGGAGTCATTTCAGACTAATCTCTATCACATTACTGCAATTAAAAATTGTAATGACTCTTGCATAATGCAGTTTCTATCTTTGTTCCATAAGTTTACATGGATGTGGCCATTATGTACCTGAAGTCTGAGTAGTTCTAAGTAATTACATGCAGTGCACTAAAAAAAACCCCAAACTGATCACCACATATTTACAGGTTGTCTGCACTTAGCTTTATATGTCTAGGGGGCAGTTCTATAACTGAGCACCACATTTTAGGTGCCTACTTTCAATGGGCTGTGAGTTTATTCTACAAGAACATTTATTTATTTTATTTATTTATTTGTTGCATTTGTATCCCACATTTTCCCACCTCTTTGCAGGCTCAATGTGGCTTACAATACATCATGAGTAGTGGAAATACATGTAAATACTCATGTAAAGTGTTCTTATAGAATACCAGGAGCATAACCAGACCTCACGGTGGGAGGGGGCCAGAGCCCGAGTTTGGGGGCACATTTTGAGTGCCCCCACTGCCACGCCTCACCTCCTCGCCCCCCGCCGCCATGCCTCGCCCCCCGCCGCCATGCCTCACCCCCTCACAAACAAATACCTTTGTTGGCGGGGGTCCCCAACCCCTGCCGGACGAAATTTGTGCCCCCCCCCCATAGCTACACCCCTGTAGAATACAAGTATAAGTCGGTATCAATGTGCCTACATTTGGATGTGCCCATTTATACCAGATCCTATGGCTGATGTAAGTGGGCCCTTAACTTACAGCATCCTATAAGACACTTCCAGAGTCTTTAAACTTGGTTGACGGTCACTAGGGAAAGCGCCTTTTTTTGGCATGCTCCTATTCTTTGGAACCGGCTTCCAATGGAGTTATGAAGGGAAGCATCGTTTCCTCAATGTAAGGTGAAATTAAAAACCTATTATTTTCAGAAAGCATTGAGATGGGTTGACTGGCCTTTGGCTGGAACACTTGCAGGCATATTTTCGAAAGAGAAGGGCACCCATCTTCTGACACAAATCGGGAGATGGGTGTCCTTCTCTCAGGGTCGCCCAAATCAGCATAACTGAAAGCCGATTTTGGGCGTCCTCAACTGCTTCCCGTTGCAGGGATGACCAAAGTTCATGGGGGCATGTCGGGAAGGCGGGACTGGGGCATGATTAAGAGGTGGGCGTCCTCGGCCGATAATAGAATAAAGAAGGGCGTCCCTGACGAGCACTTGGCCGACTTTACTTGGTCCATTTTTTCTTGCGACCAAGCCTCAGAAAGGTGCCCGAACTGACCAGATGACCACCGGAGGGAATCAGGGATGACCTTCCCTTACTCCCCCAGTGGTCACCAACCCCCTCCCACCCTAAAAAAAAAATTATTATTTTTTTTTTTGCCAGCCTCTATGCCAGCCTCAAATGTCATACCCAGCTCCATGACAGCAGTATGCAGGTCCCTGGAGCAGTTTTAGTGGGTACTGCAGTGCACTTCAGACAGGTGGACCCAGGCCCATTCCCCCCCTACCTGTTACACTTGTGGTGGTAAATGTGAGCCCTCTAAAACACACCCAAAACTCACTGTACCCACATGTAGGTGCCCCCTTCACCCCTTAGGGCTATGGTAGTGGTGTACAGTTGTGGGGACTGGGTTTTGGGGGGCTCAACACCCAAGATAAGGGAGGTATGCACCTGGGAGCAATTTGTGAAGTCCACTGCAGTTCCCCCTAGGGTGCCCGGTTGGTGTCCTGGCATGTGAGGGGGACCAGTGCACTACGAATTCTGGCTCCTCCTACGACCAAAGGGCTTGGATTTGGTCGTTTTTGAGATGGGTGTCCTCAGTTTCCATTATGGCCGAAAACCGGGGACAACCATCTCTAAGGTCAACCATCTCAACATTTAGGTCGACCATCTCTAAGGTCAACCTAAATGTTGAGATTTGGGCGTCCCGACCATATTATCAAAACGAAAGATGGACGCCCATCTTGTTTCGATAATACGGGTTTCTCCGCCCCTTCGTGGGGCTGTCCTGCAAGGACGCCCTCATGAAAACTTGGGCGCCCCGTTCGATTATACCCCTCTTGGTGACCTGTAAAACAGGAAGATGAAGGAGAATAATTTGTGCTAGTGTAAATCTGTTTGAATGGGGAATGTTTGATTCTTTCCTATCAATGTTGGCATTCCTTTCTGCAAAATTATTGTTTTATTGTGAACCACTCTGACTTGTATTAGAAGGGTGGTATATCAAGTGCTTTAAACTATTAAACTATTAAGTTATGCATACAAAATCTTAGACCTGCTCATGCCCATCCCATGTGTTTGCCCCCTGCATTTACACACTAACCCCCAAGTTCTATAAACACTGCCTAAAATTAGACGTGTAATTGTCACCCAGTTGTAGAATAGGGTCAGTTATTTGCATAACCTAATTAGCTAATTGGCACTAAATTGGCACTTAATTGGAGATAAGTACCAATAATTGGTATTCATATGCACTAATTGGCTCTACTTAGCACTTGCTGCGTAATTGACTTACACCCCTTTTCTGTATACCAAGCACCTAAGTTCTATAGTTCACAACTGCAAAGGGGGCGTTAACATGGGAGGCTGGAGGCTAGTGGCATGTTAGGGATGTTCTGTCTATTCCTGCATGTAAGTGGTCGCACCTAAAGTTTGACACATAATTGCAGACTTATACTGGTATTCTATAACAGATTTACTTCCTAATTTTATAAAAGTTGCCAAAAATTGCATGCGCAAATTTGGGTGCATGCCCAATTTAATTGAATAATGAGCCACTAACTGCCAATAATTGACTTTTTAACAAGTAGTTATTGATGCTAATTGAAATCGATTAATATATATGCACATAAATTTAGGCATGTTGTGATCTGTGCCTAAATTTTACATGTGCCCTGAAAAAGAGGGGGCACGGAAATGGGAGGGTCATCGGTGTTTTGGGGCGCAGCATGGGCATGAATTCATGTTATGCACACAATTATAGAATATGGGAGTTCTGTGTGTAAATTTAGGTGAGGCATTTGCACCACATTTTTGGTGGTGCAAATGGACGCTCCTAAATGTATACATAACCTTTGTGCTTAAATGCTATTCTATAAACCTTGCCTAACTTTAGGCATGGCTTATAGAATAGTACTTAAGCATTTTTTCTGCGCTGACATTTTAGGTGTGATTTGTAGAATTCACCCCTTGCCCCCGGATTCTATGTAGTGCACTTAGATTTAAGTGCCGAAATCAGAGTGGATTCTATGACACCACGCATAACTTAATTGGCTTAACAAGCTAATGAGCACTGATAACAGCACTTAACAAGCAATAATGAGCACTAATTGGCACTGATTAGAATTTAGGTGCACAAATTGCTAAGCGTATTCTGTAACGATGTGTACTGAACTTCTAACATGCAGAGGCAAAAAGGGGCATGGTCATGGACAGGGAAATGGGCATTTCATGGGCTTTCCAAAATTTAAGCGCAACTAAATCTACGCGGTGATGTACACAAGGTTTTTGTTGGCGTAAATGGATGCGCACAGATATTGGCGCTGAAATATCAACTAAGCATATTCTATAATTGGTTCCTAAATCTAGGTGCCGATTATAGAATACACTTAGCACTGATTGAAGCGCTGATTTTTTAAGCGCCATATATGGAATCTCCTCCTTGGCGTGCAACTCTGCCAGTATAAGATACTAGCTTAACGCCCAGTTTCTTTTGGAACCTAACTTCCAGTACCATTTATGGAATTCCCTCTTAAGCAATTTACAAATCAGAATTATAGAATAGTGCTAAGTGCTCTGCTAGAACTTATGCACATAAATGTGCTAGTATTGTATAAATTTAAGCACCCTGCTATAGAATGGGGGGGGGGGGGGGGGGGAACAAGCAGAGAGAGTGGAGACAAAGGTCAGCTGTTACTTTAGATCTTTATTAATCTATCTTCTAATGACTTATTCAACTCTGTGCTGACCGTATTTTGGTTATTAGGCCTTCATCAGGATTCTGATGAATTTCTATTTGTATGAAGCGCAGATTTGATTCACGCACAAAGGAACAAAACAGCCATTATCTAATCGTTCAAACAACACGAGACTGTTTAAACTTATAACTTGCCGCTATCCTACCAAAAACAGCTAAATGAACTTTTAGCTGTTTTGGTGGGATAGCGGCGAGTGATAAGTTACATAAGTACATAAGTGTTGCCAAACTGGGACAGACCAAAGGTCCATCAAGCCCTGCATCCTGTTTCCAACAGTGGCCAATCCAGTACCTGGCAAGATCCCAAAACAGTACAATACATTTTATGCTACTTATCATATGTAGTGGATTTTCCCCAAGTCCATCTTAATAATGGCATATGGACTTTTCTTTTAGGAAGCTGTCCAAACCTTTTTAAACCCTGCTAAGCTAACTGCTTTTACCACATTCTCTGGCAACGAATTCCAGAGTTTAATTGCACTTCAAGTGAAGAAATATTTTCTCTGATTTGTTTTAAATTTACTACTTTGTAGCTTCATTGCATGTCCCCCTAGTCCTAGTATTTTTGGAAAGAGTAAACAAGCAATTCGCGTCTACACCTTCCATTCCACTCATTATTTTATAGACCGCTATCATATCTCCCCTCAACCGTCTTATCTCCAAGCTGAAGAGCCCTAGCCACTTTAGCCTTTCCTCGTAGGGAAGTCGTCCCAACCCCTTTATCATTTTCATCGTCCTTCTCTGTACCTTTTCTAATTCCACTATATCTTTTTTGAGATTCGGTGACCAGAATTGCACACAGTCCTGTGTCATTTGAATGATTAGATTGCGGCTGTTTTGTTCTTTTATGCATGAAGCAAATATGTGCTTCATACAAGTAGAAATTCATCAGATTCCAGATGCAGGCCTAATAGCTGAAACACAGTCCGTGTTGAGTCGTTAGAGGATTGATTAATATTTATTTATTTGCTGCACTTGTATCCCACATTTTCCGACCTATTTGCAGGCTGAATGTGGCTTACAAAATGTTATAGCAACGTGTACACATTATAGGATAAGAATTTCAAAATATAGATACAGATGGGTACATAGAATATCAAAGCAACCATATTAACGGAATAATAATTTTACAATTATTACAAATAAGAGTGCATAAGTAAATCATATTGGATTGGAAGTGGATTGAAAGATCAACATAACATAATGATATCAGGACAAGATATAATAAAGATATAATAAAGATCTGAAGTAACAGCTGCCCTTTTTGTCATTTCCACTGTCTCTGCTTGTTTTGGACTTTTTTGTGGAGTATCCTTCTTCTTTTTGTGGTTTATAGAATTACGGGGATTATGAGCATGGGATGTTAGAAAAACCTATTTCTGCACATAGAGCACGTTTTTACATACAAAATTGCTTTTGAAAATTACCATTAGCATGTGTTGGTGTGTGATCAGGTGGTCTTGTTGGTCCAGATTCTCTACAAATAGTATAATCAATACAAAACAAAATCCAGCAGTGGTGATGTCACATGCAAGAAGCAGAAATACAAAGACCATATTGCAAAGCTGTGCTAGCTCAAACTCTAGGAATGGTCTAAACATCACTGTGTGGAAACTGGATCAGTTAAGAAACCTCCTAGAAAGGGTTAAGCAATACCATAGTGCACAAAAATTTGGGAAGGTTCATTTTGTTGTGCAATAAATGCCTTTAGAAAATAAATTCAGACATTAGAGTATCTAAGGTTCAGCATTTGCATTCTCATTTATTTGCTGCGGAGGACAGACAGAAAGCTTTAAAAAACAAACAAACTTGAATTTATCAAATCTAGGCAGTAGATTTGCCCTAGCTGAAAATATGATAGAAGACTTGATTGATACAAATAATGTCAAGGAAAAACAAAGATGAGAGGAGGTATTTAGATGCACAAATGGACAGGATAAGCTAAATTTGCCTATTTGAAGAACTGCTTCTTCTTGCCAGAGTGAATACTGCTGCCAAACTGCTTCCAGAGTCTGAGATTTATATGTGTGCTGGGAATGAACAAGTTTGGTGAGCAGTAAGTAACAAACTGAAACTTGTTTCATTCCAAAGCACAGAAGGCCAAGCCTTCTTCCAGCCCAACCTCTTATACTAGTTAGTGGTTGTGCCACAGGGTACAGTTTGTGTTCAGCCCTGCACTATTGCTCATTGCAATTTTTTTTTTTCAGGTACAAATGTTTGATTAGGTACCCACCAGTACCTAAAGAATGTAAAAAGCATCTGTTTGTGGGCACTCAGATTTACCGATTGCCAATTACATTTTACCACAGCTGTTCAACACCTAAACTTGATAACCACAAATTCCTCTGATACACATTAAAAAAAAAAAAGGTTTCTTTTTATGCTCATGGAAGCTGGTTAATAGAGATACTCTTGCTTCCCCTTCAGAGTCCCTACATTACAATAAAGAGAAATGTTTTGTGTCCACTTAGGGGCCCTTTTACTAAGCCAAGTAGGTGCGTACACGCACCCAACGCGCATCAATTTGGAGTTATCGCCCAGCTACCTTGTGGCCCTTGCAGTAATTTCATTTTTGACGTGCATCCACAACCTGCGCCGGAAAATAATTTTTATTTCTGGCACATGGCAGAAACCGGGTGGTAATTGTCATTCTACACACATAGATTATTACTGCACGGTTAGCGCGTGAGACCTTACCGCTAAGTTGCTGGCGGTAAGGTCTCAGACCCAAAATGGATGCGCGCCAATTTTTATTTTGCCGCATGTCCATTTTTGGCAAAAATTTAAAAAGGCCTTTTTTACAGGTGTGCTGAAAAATGGATCTGGGCGTGCCCAAAACACGCACCTACACTAGCGCAGCCCATTTTTCAGCGCACCTTAGTAAAAGGGCCCCTTAAACTGAAGATTTCTTTAGGTAGCACACACCCTACTGAAGAAGTTTTATTTATTTGTGGTTTGTTTTACCAATCATTTGCAAGGTTTGTGAACATGTGTCCTAGCCCCTGTGTCCACTGGATGTTAGATACAAGTACCTGTCCAGAGCCTCAGAGCTCCTCTGCGCACCTATATTAGTAACATAGTAGGTGACGGCAGAAAAAGACCTGTATGGTCCATCCAGTCTGCCCAACAAGATAAACTCATATGCGCTACTTTATATGTATACCTGACCTTGATTTGTATCTACCATTTTCAGGGCACAGACCATAGTCTGCCCAGTACTAGTCCCGCCTCCCAACCACTAGCCCCGCCTCCCCCACCGGCTCTGCCACCCAATCTCCACTAAGCTTCTGAGGATCCATTCCTTCTGAACAGGATTCCTTTATGTTTATCCCACGCATGTTTGAATTCCGTTACCGTTTCCATCTCTTCCACCTCCTGCGGGAGGGCATTCCAAGTATCCACCACTCTCTCCGTGAAAAAATACTTCCTGACATTTTTCTAGAGGTATAAGAAGTTTAAAACTAGACAATATAGCCATCAGAATTTGTTTATTGCACCATAAGGGTTATAGTGCATTATGCACAAGGCAAAGGGCCCCTTTTACTTAGCCACACTAGTGATTCCCGGTGTGGCAAATGTGATGTAGTCCATTCAATTCTAATCGGCTTGATTGCATTTGCCTCGTGGGAATCGCATGGTTTAGTAAAAGGGGCCCAAAATTAGGTAAAATTAAAAGGCAAAAAAAAAGCATATGTTATTTTTAATCATTTTTAAGTTGCTCATTTTTTGCCCCAGGGATTTTCTGTTGTGTGCTTTGTCATCCTCTTACCTCCATGCATATCTCCCTGTCTCTCACCTAACCCATCCTGTTAGACTGTTACTGAAATGCTTTGGTGTTTCACTTATATATACTGTCATCTATCAACATTTGCTTAATTCCGATCTGACGGACAAGGGCTACCTTCGAAAGCTAATCAAAAAATTTATAAAAGGTATCATCTTATTTTCTTTTCCATGTTTTATTTTGTTCTTTTTCTATTGATTACCTTTAAAAGTGGACTAACACGGCTACCACGTCTCTCTGTTTTCTGTTAAAACTATCACAAAAATGTGTAAATCTTCCACAAAATACACCCTGGTGTTTTTCTCAAGTTTTGAACGTTGTCCCCCGGATTCTATATAGTGTGCTTAGATTTAGGCACCGAAATTGGCATGGATTCTGTAACACCGCACGTAATTTAGCTGGCTTAACAAGCTAATGGGTGCAGATAACAGCACTTAACAAGCAATAATGAGCACTAATTGGCACTGATTAGAAATTAGGCGCACAACTTGCTAAGCGTATTCTGTAATGACATGTGTTGAACTTCTAATGCGTGGAGGCAAAAATGGACATGGTTATGGGCGGGAAATTGGGCATTTCATGGACATTCCAAAATTTAGGCACCTAGTTATAGAATATGGCCCAGTGTGCCTAAATCTGTGCGTTAAGATTTACACCAGGCTTTCGTTGGTGTAAATGGATGCACACATATTGGCGCAGAAATATCAACTAAGTGTATTCTATAAACAGCACCTAAATCTAGGCACCAATTATAGAATACACTTAGTTGGCACTGATTTCAGCACCGATTTTTTAGGTGCCATGTATAGAATCTAGTCCTGTATGTCTGGACTAAAGTCCAGCAGTGCTATGCACAGTATTATTCTGTGGAATTGTTTTTCCCCCTTCTAGAAGTTACAAGTCAGTAAAACTTTGGAGCTGTCTCCTTTTCTGCTCAATCCTTAAATATGGCCATGATCATTATGGATAAGCAGTCAATACTTATAAAATATATTAAGAGAATCATTGTGGTTGTCTGATTAATTATTTTTTTCCTGTGTACCTTTTTAAGGGGCCCTTTTACAAAGGTGGGATAGGCTACCACATGGGTAGCACATGCCAACTCGGCCCTATCACCAGGGTAACGCAGGAGCCCGGCAGTAGTTCCAAAGTTGGTGCGCACAGTTTCCCACAATAAAATATCATTTTCTATTTTCTACTGTGGCAGGCATTCCCAGTAGTAATCGGCAGCATGGCCACATTGCTGCAGGGTTAGCACATGAACCCTTACCACCAGGTAATAGGAGGTGGTAAGGGCTCATGCAGTAAATGGCCAGGCACAAATTATGGACTTAGCACCTGGCCTTTATTGCCAAAAATAGAAATTCAGCTTTTTGGCAGTCGCACTAAGAGATGGCCTGAGCGCACAGGAAAATCACCTGCTAAAAGTAGCTTAGGACACTTTTTAGCGCACCTTTGTAAAAGGGTCCCTAAATGAACTGGTGTTACAAGTTTTAATTATTGGCTTGTAGTCTAAGGCATGTGGGCTCCATGTGGGATCTTTACACTGCTTTCTTGTTCTTGTATTGTAAGACATATATTTTCAAGATGTAGTTGACTTTCCAGCTTATTTTCAAAGGAGATGGGCGGCCATCTTCCGACACAAATCGGGAGATGGGCGCCCTTCTCGCAAGGCCGGCCAAATTGGTATAATCGAAAGCCGATTTTGGCCGGCTTCAACTGCTTTCCATCACAGGGACGGCCAAAGTTCAAGGGGGCGTGTTGGCAGTGTACCGAAGGCGGGACGGGGACATGGTTAAGAGATGGTCATCCTCGGCCAATAATGGAAAAAAGAAGGGCGGCCCTGACAAACATTTGGCCGACTTTACTTTGTCCCTTTTTGTTCACGACCAAGCCTTGAAAAGGTGCCCGAACTGACCAGATGACCACCGGAGGGAATCGGGGATCACCTCCCCTTACTCCCCTAGTGGTCACCAACCCCCTCCCATCCAAAAAAAAAACAAATTAAAAAACATTTTTTGCCAGCCTCTATGCCAGCCTCAAATGGTCATACCCAGCTCCATCACAGCAGTATGCAGGTCCCTGGAGCAGTTTTTAGTGGGTACTGCAGTGCACTTCAGGCAGGTGGACCAAGGCCCATCCCCCCTTACCTGTTACACTTGTGGTGGTAAATGTGAGCCCTCCAAAACCCACCCAAAACCCACTGTACCCACATCTAGGTGCCCCCCGTTATCCTTTAAGGGCTGTGGTAGTGTTGTACAGTTGTGGGGTGTGGATTTTGGGGGGCTTAGCACACAAGGTAAGGGAGCTATGCACCTGGGAGCAATTTGTGAAGTCCACTGCAGTGCCTCATAAGGTGCCTGGTTGGTGTCCTGGCATGTGAAGGGGACCAGTGCACTACAAATGCTGGCTCCTCCCACGACCAAATGGCTCGGATTTGGCCATTTTTGAGATGGCCGTCCTTAGTTTCCATTATAGGCGAAAACCAATGTCGGCCATCTCTAAGGGCGGCCCAAATGTTGAGATTTAGTCATCCCCGACCGTATTACTGAAACGAAAGATGGCCGCCCATCTTGTGTCGATAATACGGTCGGGTACGCTTCTTTACGGGGCCGTCCCTAGAGATGGGCACCCTTATAGATGGGCGCCCCCAGTTCGATTATGCCCCTCTTTATGATTTTTGACTTTGAAACCTTAAAAAATAGGTAAAAATCTTGATTCTTGATGTGCCAAGCCCTAGTTTTATACCACCCGGAAAAAGTATTGTACAATGTATTTACAGTCATAATTTTTCGACTATGCAATTTTCAACTGTTTTATTAGACATTATTTATTTTGTTTTAGGCTATGGTTGGGCTGTAAACTTTATTTGTATGGGATACTTGTTATTTATATATTTATTTTGTTGCTGTTGATGTTGATGTTGTGGTGGCTGAAGCCATCTTGATAGTTATGGTTACCTAAAAACAGATCTTTTGGGATTTAAGGCATATGTGGTGAATTTTATGTAACTAAAGTTATTCATTTGCTTTTTTTATTTTTCCAGCTGTAATCCGTTCTTTGGTATTGTTAAAACAAATGTCTTTCTGGGAAAGTGGTAAAGTAGGCACAGCTGTGAGTGATATTAGGGGATTTGTAAATGATAGTTAAGATGTTTGTTTTGTAATCCATTTTGTTCTTGCTGAGTTTGGTAGCAAGTTGATAATAGCATAGAAGCAAAACGATTGTGGGGCTCATTGTCAAAAGAAAAGAACGTGCAAAAAGTGACACAAGGGGCAGATGGACGTGTTCCTAACATGAAAACATTTCAACCATATAATCAAACAACAACAACAACAAAAAAGAAAAATGTTTTGAGAGTGGGTATGTCGTGGTGTAAGATGAGTGTTGTTAAATGATTGCCATAATGGATTTCAAAACGATTTCCTTGTGCTGGAAAAAAAAAAGTTGTGAATTAGACCTGCTTTACAAGTGACTAGCTCAAGACCAAACTTGTCTTTGGACCTATTTGTGATTTTGCTGATTTGGAAGGTGGAGAGGTGGAATTGTTGGTTTGTGGAAAAGAGTGGAGAATTGTTGAGTGGTCTGTAACCTTTGTTTGCCCCGTCTCAACCTTTGGACCCTCACATTTTATGCCTTGCCTCCTCTGTGTCTCACCTCCTCAAGTCCTTGCCCACAACTATGAGCCTCCCCCCCCCCCCCCCCCCCCCCCACTACTTGCTTGTCTTCTGTCTCTCTTTATTCCTTTGATTCTCCACTCTTAGTTTGTGCTTTGTGTTGCAACTGTTTGTGTGAGGACAGTGTGCTGGTGCTGGGATAGTCTGTGCTTTGTGTTGCATCTGTTTGTATGAGGACTACGTGCTGATGCTGGGAGAGTCTGTGCTTTGTGTTGCAGCTGTTTGTGTGAGAATTGTGTGCTTGTGCAGGAAGAGAGTGTTCTATATGTTGCTGCCATTTGTGTGAGGACTGTTTGCTAGTGCTGGGAGAGTGAGTACTGGGAGCTAGCTAGTGGTGGGTCTCACTGGGTGCAGTAGGTGAAGGAGTGCACAGTGGTGTTACTGGGCTTAGTGACTTTCACCTGTGATGGTGGGACACCTGCATGTCAGTCATGGATGTGCTGAATACTATTGTGGCTGACGCTTTGCTGGATGTGGATGAGAGTTTGGTGCCACACTTGTGGTTAGTGCTTGACAACAAACCTTTACTATGGGGCTGGACTCCTGCTGCTATTTGGTTGACACAGATATGGTAATTTTTAGGGCGGGCCAAATTGGCCAACACGACTAGCTACTGTCCCCTTCTCTCAGACAGATTACTTGGGGATCTCCTCACCATCTGAGGGGCTGGAGTACCCCCAGGAACTGGCAGGGGCATATCTGGCCCAGGATCTCATCTCAGGAAAGGCCCTCTCATGGATGCCCTACAGCCATGATCTAGCAGAAGGGAGTGAAAAGGGAGACAGCAGTCATCTGTGATTTCCCCCCCCCCCCCCCCCCCCCCCAGTGCGGAACCTGATAGCAGCTTCCATATATCTTACACCAGCGTTAGGTTCTGGAGTAGGCAACCTAAGTTCAAAGGCTATTGCTGGCTGGGGCAGCCCATTAAACATTCCCTGTCACCTTTCTTCACATAATGGTTTGGGGTGTGGTGTGGCATTCTGGGGGTGGCAGGTTCAAGTCCCACTGGGTCTCGTGATGCAGGGCACATTGGATGTCTCTCTATTGGGAAGCCCTCTGGTAGAGCACTTGACATTAAGGAGGAGCTGCTCTGAATGTGTCCACTGAGGGTCTTTTGGACACCTCTACCCGCCTCCTCTCCCCCTCTGTTGTACAGTATCTCATTCCCAGGACTTGCCTAGTAGTGTTTAAACCACAGCAGTTGTTAGCCTTGAAGATCAGGGAATGTACACATATTTTAGAGAGTGGAAGCAAAGACATTTGTATGGAAATAACTGTGAAAGTCATATTTGAAAAATAAATAAAAATGCAAACAATGTTAATAGCAACAAAAATCAGTCCATGTCCTTCATTCAGGCTGCTGCATCCTCACCAGGATTTGATCCTGTGTGGTTCTTACAGCTCCCAGCTCCTGCTGCACATTTGTTTTGTTTTTTTGTTACATTTGTACCCCGCACTTTCCCACTCATGGCAGGCTCTATGCGGCAGGCAATGGAGGGTTAAGTGACTTGCCCAGAGTTCACAAGGAGCTGCCTGTGCCGGGAATCGAACTCAGTTCCTCAGTTCCCCAGGACCAAAGTCCACCACATCTGTTCGCAGGCCTGTGACCTGCAGCAGGAGTTGGCCTAGGGTGGCTGTGAGGGTGGGCTCAGACATTTCCTGGTGGGGGGGAGGGGGACTGAAATGCAGTCAGGTGCTGTGTTGCTACCTGGGTGTTCTGTTGGCCTGCCATCTCAGCTGCAGATTACTACTACTACTACTACTATTTAACATTTCTAAAGTGCTACTAGGGTTATGCAGCGCTGTACAATTTAACATAGAGGGACAGTCCCTGCTCAAAGAGCTTACAATCAGAGCTGGCTGCTGTGAACCTGGCTGGTCCAGGGATGGCTGCTGTGGAGCTGGCTGCTTTGGAGCAGACTGTTCCTCAGCTGAAGGGTGACTTGTGCATTTAAAAGTTTTGCAGTTGAGATCAACTCATCTTGCATGACTTGTGTAGTGGTGCAGCTAGCTATTGGAAGGTGGGACAGACACAGCTGGGGGCTGCTGGTTGTTGCCTGGGGGACATCTCTGATCTGTGGCGCCGATGATATGACATAGCAGGGAACCCTAGAGTCAAGAATATGATAGATGTTTGTCCCTTGAGAGGATTGACTTCCTACAAGCATGCAAGATGGGTCATAGCCCTGCTGGAGGACCCTGAGTGACCAGTCACTAGCTGAGAGGTAGTATGCCACTGCACTGTTGCCTGGCTGGAGTCATTAGTACAGCTCTTGTCAGGGATGTGGCTGTTTGTGTGTTCCCATGCCTATGTGGTCTACAGCTGGCTATGAGATGGCAGTGGACCCTGTTTGATCTGCCCATCCTTGTGGCCATCTCTGCTGCGACCCCCTTGAGAATGGCATTTTACATCTTGCAAGGTGGGAAACCTAGGTTTGGGGGCATCTATCTGTGATGTAATAGGCTAGCTGGCTTGGAGCCCTCACAGATGCCAGTTGTTTCACATTACCCCAAAACTCATGGGGTGAGAAAAAAGCTATTGGGGTGCGGGGGGGGGGGGGGGGTATGCATAGTCGGTAGTTTCCCTATGGAAGGATTTGTGTGTGACTATCATGTAAAGGTATGAAGCACCCCCAGCTTAGGTCTTGAGGAATGTTTCGTAGGGCAGTGTACCTAACTTTGCACATCACAATGCTATATATAATCAATGTGGGATGTGGTCCATGCAAGGCCATCCATTTGCCCTCCTTGCACACTCTTTTGTCAGGTACATTTGTGGCATAGGGTTTAGGGCTGTGGGCCCTCAATGCAGGGGACATGGGTTTGATTCCTACTGTGGTTGTTGCTGGTTACACTTTTATTTACCCTGCCATAGCTGCTGCAATGTGCTTGGTAGTTGTGTGCAACATGCTGGCTAATTTTCCATGGGTCACAGGAGGGTGCTGTCCAACATCCCCTCCCTCTCTCCCTTCCTTTCCATGTCATCTCATAGGTTTGGGTTTGCTATAGCACATTCTAGTGGATATGGGGACACTGTAATGAGAGTAGCCGCATACTCAGGCCTTGATCCAGCTGTTATAGGGGTGCAATGTCTTTGGTACTTATTTTGGACCCTGAGGGCCTGGGTCTTCCTGCTGTATCTTACGGGAATAGCACCTGAGCACCTCAAGGTCCCTGTGTATGCTGAATCTTCTACAAAACAAAAAGTGGTGGAGACAGAGTTCAAGTGATGGGCCTTCTTCACATCACATACATTATTTTTGTTTAAGACTTGTTGTGCAATAGTCCTCACGTAGCCTGTGACATGGCTACAGCCAGATTTGTTTTTGGGGGGGGGGGGGGAGGAGGTCTGAGGGGGTGTGTATGCAGTACACAGACACATGTGCTGTGTAATCTGAGTTGGCTATGGGGACAGAAAATGGCAGTGTAGCCTTTCTGTGGAGCATGTGCACTGTAGCGGGGAGGTGGGGATAGGCAGTGGGGTAAAGCAGGTGTTCCTTTGGGTGGCTCAATGTACTTTAGTGAGCTGCTGCCAACGTTGACATCAGTATGTAGGCGTGGGGCAGGAGGCTGGCATTTAGGGGGGAGTGGGTCCAGATATGTGTAGCCCCTCATTTCAGCATTGAATGGTTAGTGGAGGGGGCTCCATAATTATTTGTCATTGGATAGTCTGTATATTTCGATTTCACAAATGTTTTGTTATTCTTTCTTATGAAAAACTAACAACATGTATTGCAACAACAAAAGGAACTCACTATATTTGACCCTGCCTATATATAGCGCTTGCACATGAGTGGTGCTGTGATGCGGGGGGGGGGGGGGGGGGGGGGGGGGGTCACAGCTTCACACTCACCTTTCCAAGCAATTGATCTCCATGTCCTCATGGAGATGTTGTGGAGTGGCAGGTGGTGGTGGTGGTGCTTGAAAATTTCTCTCCAGGACCACCAGGATCTTTGTCTCTGGCACACTGAAATTAGGCTCTCTCCAAAGACACACGACTGTCCATACTGAGGAACATTCCTCCACATGCAGGAGGAACATATACACATTTTTCACATGGAGAGAACGTGTTGCCCTTGTCGTGGATGTCTTCTCAATACAGGGACCAGTACTTTGGCAGAGATATTTATCTTAAACATGACCTTTGCAATGCATCCTCTTTCTACGCTTGTTTTTTTTTTTGGTGTATGTGTATTTCGAATATCGGAACATGTTTATTTATTTCTTCCATTATGGACTTGCATTTATAAATGTTTTCCGGTAAATGTTTATTTCACCATTTGAACATCATATCAGAAATGCCCATCTGTATCTCTTAAGGCTTAAGAAACTAAAATGTCTTGAGGTATCTCTGTATTTGTGGTGTATTGTTTGGTATCTTTGGTACTACATTTATTTATTTTGATTTTGCTCACACCTTTTCAGTAGTAGCTCAAGGTGATCAGGTGGTCAGCAGTGGGTTGAGATCCTGGGGAACCAGGTTTAATTCCTTCTGCAGTGCCATGTGTCACTTAGGGACAGTACTAGAACCTGTATAGAAAATTGTTAACTGATATTTGAAGGCCTCAGCAGTATATCAAATGTGCTAAATAATAACAAGAACCAAAGATTATGATTTTGGGAACAGTCTTGGGCGCTGGTCAAGCAGCATTATGAATTATCCGTAAGAATATAACCATCAATAAAACTGTTTATTTGAATGTACTGAAAGTTCATGCACATTTATAACATTAGTAAAAAATCAAAAAGGGTCTGTGTACTTGACACGCCAAATATGAGAGACCCTCAGACATGTATTTGAAGCCCTGTGCAATGCCTTAAGCCTTTGCCTTGTGCTGAACTGCTAAAATTATAGACAAACAGCCCCTCAAACATGCATTAATTTAATACCAATCAGAATCATTGTAAATGTCTTTCTTTATTGGTCAACTGCAGAAAAAAGCATAAACAGTTCAAAACATCTATCACTTCAGCCTTAAAACCAAGCAGCAAAGAAGCAATGAATCAGTGGCGGGAGAGGCAGTGTCCACCCACCTAGCAGCAGTGAACCCTTATTGTAGTTAGCAGGGAATCTCCAAGCCCTACTAGCCCAGGTATTTAATATTTGGAGTTGGGGTGGGTGGCGTCAGGGGGTAGGGAGGGGGCAGAGAGAGAGGACATTGTGCACATCCATTCTGGTGGTAGTCAAAATTTGAGGTCTGGCTAAGCTAATGCAATGAATCAGTAAAGGATATATCCAAATTTCATTGCATACGAACTATTTGCTGTAACTATTCACTGTACCCTCCAGATCTCAACTTGTAGCAAATTTTAGAAATCCCTATGTGAGGGGCTTGGGTCACTTCAGTCTTCCATGTAGCATATAGATCAACCTCACACAACTGTTGGAACCCTAGCCAGGAAATAGTCCTGATTTCAACATTATTGAAAATGTATGGACAGTGATGAAACAGAAGATGGTGATATACAATCTTGTGTCTGATGCACACTTGACACAATGGATTAAAGCTGTGTGGACCCAGGAGATAACACCAGAGTTCTTCAGAAATCTTGGAAGATCAATGCTTGGGCACATACAGATAGTCATCAAGAACAGAGGCTATCATTGCAAATATCAACAATGCAGCATATATGATATTTTTTATTAAAAAACAAACAAACATATTTTGCACACCTATTTTTGAACGTGTGTTATACAAATGAAAAAAAGGAGTGTTGGTCGCAAACGTTTGGCCATGACCACATCTCTTTTTTTTATTTTATTTTTAAAGTTTACTAATACCATTCCAAGAATAAATCTTGTTACAGAATATAAGGAATATTAACACAATTCTTTTGTCTTAACAGGTCATATGCTATAAAAGGAAAAAAAAAAGATTGTATATAATCCTATGTTAGTCCACTATTCCAAAGCAGGAGCAAGGCAGAGTACTCAAGGAAAATAAAAATTTCAATCAATAATACACAATTAGGATCATGAAAGGAGAATCACAGGACCAAATTAAATCAGATTATGTTGTAGATGTCAATAATGCTTCTGGATTTGGGGATGGTGTTATTGCCTTCTTAGATTCTAGAAAGGAACTTAAATGTACAGGATCAAAGAAAACATATTTCACTGAGAACAGTTTCACTACACATTTATATGGAAAATTCAGCCAAAATAAACCGCCTAGCTGTAAAACAGACGGGCATAATCTAAGAAAACGTTTGTGCCTCTTTTGGGTTATTCTAGACACGTCAGAAAAAATTCTAATTGTACAACTCAAAAAGGTCTGTTCCCTATGTCGAAAAAATTGTTTAAGTATCCAGTCTCTATCTGGTTGCACTACAAAAGTCACACTAAGCATTGCTGGTTTTGAACCGACACTGTCATCCTCAAATATTTGCGTAAGGTTTAATGTCTCAAAAACAGCTTCAGTTCCTTCAATCAAAGGCTGATCAGTCAATTCCTTTTTATAAGGCTGTACGTAATAAATTTTTGAGATTGGAGGATAAGCTTGTTCTGGTATTTTTAATATTTCAAACAAATATTTTTTTTAAGTTATTAAAGGTGCTACAGACACCTGTCTTGGAAAATTTATTAGTCGTAATGTTTTTGATCTTTGCTGATTCTCTAGTATTTCAGTTTTACTCTGCAGCCACTTGTTTTCCTTAATGATATTTGTTTGAATTTGTTGGGAGGATTTTATGTCTTTGCTATTAGTTTCCATTTTTTCTTCAATCACAGAAATTTTCTTTTTCAAGATAGAGACCCTCTTGTGAGGAATTTGAACTTGTTGTATAACTGAGACCAGCTTTTGTGAAAAAGATGTCTCTAATCCCAATAGGGCTTCCCATATAGCTTCCAATGTTATAACTGTAGGTTTAGATGGTAGAAAAGACTTACTTAATGATAATAATTCAGTCGAGGAAACTCCAAGAGGTTCCAACTCCTTCTCCAGCGTTGTTACAGCAGAAGCGCCGCTGCCTTGCTGTGTCATGCCCAAATCCGTGGGAGTGATTGGCAATCCACTGCTCGGGTCTGCCCCCGCTTTAGGGCCTCTTCAGACCTTGGAAAACCCTGTTCAAACGATCCTTGCTCAGTTGCAGGCATTGGCGGTGGCTTCCTAATCTCTGGGCTGAAAGAGATGTCTACTTCAAGCTGTGGGAGCGGTTCACCTCCTGCCACTCCCACCCACAGTGAAGAATCACAGTGTCCAGAAGTTCCTGGGGTGGTGAAGCGGTCCATGGGCCCCACTTTCGGCAAGACGGGTGCTGCGGGGCTAGAACACTGTCTGCCTCTCCGTTTAGGCATAAGGTAAGCGGGGAAATGTTTCAGATTTAGTAGAGAGTTAGCACGAGTCCAGGAGCAGCTTCACAATGCTCCCTTCATGCTGCCATCTTGCTCTGTGATGTGGGCGACTATATCTCTTTTAAACATTTGCTATAAAGGACGTTTATTACTCTGAAAGCAAATTTTTTACCAATTTGAACAGAAGAATTTGTGTTAAATGACTTCTAATCTCTTTATCCTTGTTACACCATGCTGCTATGCAGTAATACACTCAAGAATTTCCAGAAAACAAAGGTTGCTGATGTAAAGCAGCTCTGTGCTAAGAAAATGATTGTGCACCCTTGGGTAGGCTCTTTTTTTCCTAATGTGGTATAGGTGTCTGCTATATCATATCCATGTGTGACAGAAAAAAATATGTATGTAGGGAAACTGTTAGGTTGATACTTTGAGGGATACATAATCCATCACTTTTAACTTTTGTGGTTCTGAAGACCCAAACCTGGGTATAATCTTGCAATGCAAAACTAGTTTGGAGAGAGAAAAATTAGTCCTAATAGGGACACTTGTTTGTTTGTTTTTTTGTTGCAATTTATACACTCTTAGAAGGAAACATAGTAATGAAATAAGGATACTAGGCACAATGCCGATATATGTAAAGCAATAATTAACTTAAATACAGTCCACAGCTCACAATTTGTTTTTATCAGGTGTTAGATATGAATATGCTGGATTTCTGCATAAATACTTGCTGGACGAGGTACAGCTTCTTGGGCAGCTAAATGTTATGAATTTACCAAGGTTTGCATAATTTCAGCATACACATAATGCCACGTGACCTTTGAGCAGCTCTTTCACAGCAGCCGATCCAGCTCATGTCAAAAGTGAAACTTATGTTTAAGTAACTCTAAAACCTACATTTCCCTGTTAAGAGAGAAACGCTGATTTACAAGAACACAGAACCTCTGTAAAATTCGTGCTAAATTCTCATTTTTCTTTGTAGCTTTTCCCTGTACAGGGAAACTGAGCTTGGGGGGAGGGGAGAGGGAAAGAGAGAGAGGTGAAGGTGTGAGTGGAGGAAGTAACCTGCTATGACTCTAAATCCAAAATGGGAGGGTAAGGGAGTGTTAAAGCAGCAGCAATGACAGTCCTCAGAGAAAAGAGACCAGGAACTATTTGCAAAGTTTGCTAGCTAGCTTGAAGTAGGGAGTGGGCAAATCTTGAAAAAAACTGCAACTCAGCCCACTGAACTGGAGAAGCTGATTTAGGGATTTGATCCATTCCATTACAATTGCTATCTTTTGGGGAAAAAATCTTTGGTGTATATTACCTATTGAATATAATTCAGTAATTCTGGAAGGATTGTATATAGAGTAGGTTCCACCTTGCCATGATAGTCAAGGCTTGGGGAGAACCGTGACCTTCCCCTGGCTGCTGCCCCCCCAAATGCAGGACTGGCGCAGCGCTGCAGGCAGCTCTCGGACCGTCGGACAGTCCCTCCTTCCCGCCCTCAGCTCCCTGACCGACAGCCCTCTTCTCCGTTCCTTCCCTCCCCCCGCGTGTTTAACCGTTTTACTTTCAGGCGCAGCGACGGCAGTGAAGAGGGCAACGCAGCAGGATCGCCTCCAGTTTCTCCCTTCCCTCACACAGTGTCCCGCCCTTGTGGAAACAGGAAATACATCATAGCAGAAGGCGGGACACTGTATGAAGAAAGGGAGAAGCTGGAGGCGAGTCCACTGCGTTGTCCTCGTCACTGTTGTCGCTGCGCCTGAAAGTAAAACGGTTAAATGCGCGGGCGGGGGGGGGGCAGGAAGGAACGGAGAGGAGGACTGTCGGGGAACTGAGGGAGAGCAGGGAGAATCACTGGACATGGAGGGGAGGGCAGGGGGAGAGAAGAGATCGCTGGACGAGGAGTGGAGGGGAGGGCAGGGGGAGAGAAGAGATTGCTGGACATGGAGAGGAGGGGAGGGGAGGGGGAGAGAAGAGATCACTGGACATGGAGAGGAGGGGAGGGCAGGGGGAGAGAGGAGATCGCTGGAGAGGAGGGGAGGGCAGGGAGAGGAGAATTGCTGGACATGGATGGATGAATGGGGCAGGGGAGAGAGGAAATTTGCTGGATATGGGTGGATGGAGGATAGGGTAGGGGAGAACGGAGAGTTGCTGGACATGGATGGATGGAGGGGAAGGGAGGGCAGGGGAGAGAGGAGAATTGCTGGACATGGATGGATGGAGGAGGCAGGGGAGAGAGGAAATTTGCTGGATATGGGTGGATGGAGGAGAGGGCAGGGAAGAATGGAGAGTTGTTGGACATGGATGGATGGAGGGGAGGGAAGTCAGGAAGGAGATGCACATGGATGGAGGGCAGAGAAGAGAGGAGAAATGTTGGACAAGGATGGAGGGAAGGCAAGACAAAGAAAGGAGATGCACACGGATGGAGTGGAAGGGAGAGAGGAGAAATGGGGGGGGGGGGGGGGGGGGGGGGGGAGTGTATTCCAGAGCAAAGGCCCAAAAAATTAAAAGAGGCTTCACAAGAGAAAGACAAACAGAAAACTGGGAGAGAGGGTATCACATTTAGGGCCCTGTTTACTAAGCCACATTGTAGGCATGCTAACTTTTTAGCGTGTGCTAAAAATTAGCACATGCTAACGATAGAGACACCCATTATATTCCTATGGGTGTCTAGCAGCGCGCTAATTTTTAGTGCATGCTAAAAAGTTTGCATTCCTACAGCATGGCTTAGTAAACAGGGCCCTTAGTGTATGAACTGCAAAAAAAAAAAAAAAAAAAAGGAAATGCTCGACTTTAATGCTGTGATAAATCAGATCTTAGTGCATGGGAAAGTCGTTTGCTAGAAAGCCCAGATTTCACAAATCGTAGTAAAAAGGTTTCTAAATGATACCACAAATGACTATAGAAATGTATTTGTTGAATAAACTGACACAGTGGTGGCTAACTATTGATATAGCTTTTCAGCTTTAAATGCATGAACCTTGACAGACACTTTACAACTCAGAATAAATCCTAATTTGGTATAGGCTGGAATTATGTTATATTGTGAAAAGCATACTTGAAATTTGCTCAGCCCAACAAAATGACAGGATGCTATTCAACTAATTACCAAGTATGCAAGTTGTAGTAAAAAAGCATGATAGCACTCACACACTCACTGTCAAAACATCAGTTCAGGGAAATAATCCATGTTTATTTTTCCAATTAAAAGAGTCCAAAGTAGAAACTTAAGGGCTGGGGGAAGAAACATCCCCAGTATGCGTCTCATGCTTGCTGCTTGTGCTAGATAAAACATGTCTTAGTATCGATACTTGAATAGTATCGACACTTGAAGTTGTAATGGTGTCTCAGAAAATTAAGGGGTCAGTTATTCAGAAGAGGCATCTGTTAGAATCAACCACACTGAGCTGGTCGACTGCCAGCAGTACTGCTCAATATTAGCTTTAAGGGTCAGATTCTGTAAATGGCGCTCAGATATGGGCGCCGGAAAAGATCAGTACTAAGCGAGATTCTATAATGGGTGCACGCCTATGAATAGCATTTAAGGTGCTATTCTGTAACTGGGCACGTAAATGTAGTTCTATGTGGATCTACCATTTTTGGACTGTTTGGCACCTTGCTTCCATTTTAACACTTTTCCATGCTGAAAATTTGGTGCTGAAATAGCACATAATGCTGGTTGCCATATACAGAATGCCCTAGTAAGTGAGCACTGGTGATATTCAGTGGCAGTGCCCTTATACCTATCCATGCAAGTTGCACAGCAGAAAAGGCAGTCCTTACTTTGCCCAGTTAGGTATCCAGGGTATGGCACTGGATATTAGACATTCCTGCATAACTTCTTGGTTTCACTGCAGACCTGGATATTGAATGTGGGTGCCTGGACATGGCCTGTCATTGAATATTCATATCTATTTGTCATTGAATATTCATATCTATTTGTGGCAGCAAGGGTTTACAAAATTGGCTAAATATTGACTGGTAAAAAAGCAAACAAAAATATAAATGTTTCAGTCAGAATGACATCTAATTGTTGCTTTTGTTCAGTGGTTCTCAACCCAGTCCTCAGGTGTCATGTCCCCTACCTCAACGCAAGCGGCATCCTCGGGCTGCGCAGGGTCCCGTTGACATGCATACTTGACTGGCACTGCCTGAGCCATGTATGTGTGTAGTCCTGTGTGTGTAGTCCTCTCTGGGTTTGTTCAGAGAGCGGTGGTTGCAGGCTCCTTAATTGCTGTGCTTCCATGCACCTGTTTCTGCTCTCTCTCTCTGCCTGGCTTCCAGGCTCCTTAATTGCTTTGCTTCCACACACCTGGGTCTGCTGTTCCTCTGCCTGGCTTCCCTTGCTTCTCTCCTATTGGTCTTCCGGTTCCTCCTTCCCCTGCTCTTGTCTTATGGCTGTGCCCCTTCTCCCTGCTGATGTCAGACGCCAGCACTTTATCAGCTGAGCTTCTTATCTACTAGTCCCTCGTTGCTGACTTTGCCTGTACCTGGATTACCCTTCTTTCCTGCTGCCTGCCTACTGACTTTCACCTACCACTGGATTACTCTCTTGCCTGCTGCCTGCTGTAGCTGGGTCACCCATCCAGGACCCAGCCAGGCTCAACCCTGCTTAGCTGCCTCTTCCTCCACACGACTGTTGCCTTCACTCCACAGCATTCTGGCTCCTCTGAGCCTTGGCTCCAGGCCTTGCGAACTCCCAGGACTTCCTCCTCCCTCCGCTCCTTTCACAGAGGCACATTCAAAGCCCAATGTTTATAAGTAAGAGCTTTTATTTTCTTGCTTCAAATCAAACAAAACACCCTTCTCTCCAGGTTGTTTAGGCCAGCAGCTCAGAGCACAATTCAGGTTCAACACAGTCAAATTCAGGTTCAAAACAGTCCATATAACTTCAAACTCAGGTTCAAAAAACAGTCCATATAACTTCACTTCACTTTAGCTCAGATTACGTCACTTAGGGAACTACATTATCAGAGGGAAAAACCCAATAGCTTGGTAGGTTGCAGCCCAGACCTTTTTAGTATGCAACCGTTTACACAGTCTTTCTTGCACCTTCTTACAGCACGGTTACACAGCTTTATTCCCACCTGGTTCAGGCTGGGGTTTCAATTGTGCCCAGCTCTCTTTCTCTCCCACAGGCTGCACCTGTTTCCTCTTTAGTAGAGATTTCCCCCAGTGTCTCAGCCTCTCTCCTCCGGTCTTCCACCAGTCTCTCCAAGGTACAGCTAGCCACCCTCTTACAGCAGCTTTTTGAGTTTGAGCCAGGGCTCCAATCTCCATCTGTTCCTCCCCTAGCCCTTTAGTAATCTCCATTTTATCCTCCACTCCAACTTCCCCCGCCCCCAATCTCTCCAGCTGGCCCTCATCACCTTCCTCAGAGACCATTTCCCAATCTTCTATCTCCTCCCCTAACTCTTGCACAGCCGGGTGGGGAAGAGAAGGATTCTGGGACTGGTAGTTCCTCCCCTTTTTCCTTAACCCAGCCAACCTCTCTGCCTCCGGTAGCCCAGCTTTCTGAATGTGGGTGTTGTGCACATGAAATCTGTCCCGTTGGGATTCCCCGGCTCCCTGTACCCCCTTTCTTCGTGCCTTCCCGGATCCCCTTTCACCTGCACTCTCACACTGCGTACTGACATTTGCCTGTACCTGGATTACTCGCTTGCCTGTCACCTGCCTACTGACTTGCCTGTACCTGGATTACTCTCTGCCTGCCTACTGACTGCCGCTTGTACCTGGATTACTCTCTTGACCTGCTGCCTGCCTGGCCGATACATTCATCACCCCGCTTCCAGCTCTGTCCCGTAAGTCCTACAGGCCGCCCTCACCTAGGAGCTCAACCTCTGGGGAACGTCGGTCAGCACAGGTGAAACCTGGGGTTGTCCAGCTGCCAAGCAGAACCTGGTCCGAGTACCGGGGTCAGCAGCGCTCTACTTGGTACAAGAACTCACAAGTCTGACATCAGGACAAATCCACCCAGTCAGATTGTCAGGATAATATGCATGAGTTACATTTGCATATAGTGGAGGCAGTGCATGAAAATTTAACTTGTGCATATTCATTGTGGATATCTTAAAAACCAGGCTGGCTGGGTGTGTGAAATGCTGTCACTCAACTCTTGTGAAATTAGTGTGCAGCTGGAATTAGATTTAGATATATACAGGGCTTTTTTTTGAGGGGGTACTTGGGGGGGTACTGAGTACCGGCACCTTTTCCATTGTCTACTAACATTGACTCATGGACCCCAAGTGTTAATGAAAGAGCTGAGGCTCTACACACCAATTCTGCTTTGCCATAGATTCTGTGACTGGTTGCAGGGTCCTGGCTATGGTGGGGTGGGTCCCTCAGTGATCACCCCATCCCGGAAGGGTGGCCTGGCATTTGAGTACCAGCACCTTTTTTGCTAGAAAAATGCACTGGATATATATAATTTTTTCTAATGGATTTTTAGAGCTTATCAAAGATGCTAGATTGATAGTACTGACCCAGGGGGGCGTGTCAAAATGGCGGTTGCGACTCGTGAGTAATCTGGACACGTTTAGCTGGTCTCTGTATTCCTCTAACTTATCTACTAAAAAATACCTCATATGAAGAGAAAAGGCCTGGTAAGAACTCAACCGTCGATGAGTCTTACGTCTTCACCGGTACAGCTAACGCTAGACCGTTTTACCACGAGTCGAGCACGGGAAACTGGCGTAGCACTCCCTGTAGGGGAAGCCGATGGAGGAGCATCGACATCCCAAGGGCCTGAAACATCTTTATCCCCACCAGAACTCAACCCACCACCGTGCCCAGCTTTTTGAGAGGGGTGAGCCGAAGGAGCCAAAAGTACCAGAAGGCGGTAACAACGACCCCTCATTTGGCGGCGGCATGCCCCGAGAAGCGGAGCCTACCAGCTTGGAACAGAAGGTTCCTCAGGTGGTGACATTAGAATCGATTTGGGAAGCTATTCAAGAGCTGACGACGGCGACAAGGAAGACAGCGTTACAGACTGCTTCTATAGTAAGTAAACTTGATTTGCTAACTATTGCGTTTGAACAATTGAAAAATGAGTCGACATCACAAATATCCCAAGTCCAGTCTGATTTAACAAAACTGAAATCAACAAGAACAGCATTGATTATAGACAACACAATAATAAATCGTAAAATTGAGCAGATTGAAAATCATAATAGGAGACCAAAGGGAAATCATGTCAAACGAATTTCATTGAATTCTTTGACTGGGTGACTGGAGAATTGAATCAAGGACGTGGATGGTGGAGATGAAAACGGTAACGGAATTCAAACATGCGTGGGATAAACATAAAGGAATCCTGTTCAGAAGAAATGGATCCTCAGGAGCTTAGCCGAGATTGGATAACAGAGCCGCGGAGCTGGTGGTTGGGAGGCGGGGATAGTGCCAGGCAGACTTATACAGTCTGTGCCAGAGCCAATGGTGGGAGGCGGGGATAGTGCTGGGCAGACTTGTACGGTCTGTGCCCTGAAAAAGACAAGTACAAATCAAGGTAAGGTATACACAAAAAAGTGGCACATTTCTTGGGCAGACTGGATGGACCATGCAGGTCTTTTTCTGCCGTCATCTACTACGTTACTATGTTATGTTACTATGGACATAATCTACTTAGATTTCAGCAAAGCTTTTGACATGGTTCCCCACAGGAGGCTCTTGAATAAACTGGACAGGCTGAAGATAGGACCTGAAGTGGTGAACTGGATTAGGAACTGGTTGACGGACAGAAACCAGAGGGTGGTGGTGACTGGAATTCGCTCGGAGGAGGGGAAGGTGAGTAGTGGAGTGCCTCAGGGATCGGTGCTGGGACCGATTCTGTTCAATATATTTGTGAGTGACATTGCCGAAGGGTTAGAAGGTAAAGTTTGCCTTTTTGCGGATGATACTAAGATTTGTAACAGAGTGGACACCGGGGAGGGAGTGGAAAACATGAAAAAGGATCTGCAGAAACTAGAAGAATGGTCTAAGGTTTGGCAATTAAAATTCAATGCGAAGAAATGCAAAGATGCACTTAGGGAGTAGAAATCCACGGGAGAAGTATGTGTTAGGCGGGGAGAGTCTGATAGTTACGGATGGGGAGAGGGATCTTGGGGTGATAGTATCGGAGGATCTGAAGGAGACGAAACAGTGTGACAAGGCGGTGGCCATAGCCAGAAGGTTGCTAGGCTGTATAGAGAGAGGTGTGACCAGCAGAAGAAAAGAGGTGTTGATGCCCCTGTATAAGTCGTTGGTGAGGCCCCACCTGGAGTATTGTGTTCAGTTCTGGAGGCCGTACCTTGCTAAGGATGTAAAAAAATGGAAGCGGCGCAAAGAAAAGCTACGAGAATGGTATGGGATTTGCGTTACAAGACGTATGAGGAGAGACTTGCGGACCTGAACATGTATACCCTGGAGGAAAGGAGAAACGGGTGATATGATACAGACGTTCAAATATTTGAAAGGTATTAATCCGCAATCAAACCTTTTCCGGAGATGGGAGGGCGGTAGAACGAGAGGACATGATATGAGAGTGAAGGGGGGCAGACTCAAGAAAAATGTCAGGAAGTATTTTTTCACAGAGAGAGTGGTAGATACTTGGAATGCCCTCCCGCGGGAGGTGGTGGAGATGAAAACGGTAGCGGAATTCAAGCATGCGTGGGATAAACATAAAGGAATCCTGTGCAGAAGGAATGGATCCTCAGAAGCTTAGCCGAGATTGGGAGGCGGGGCTGGTGTTTGGGTGGTGGGGCTAGTTCTGGGCAAGACTTCTACGGTCTCTGTCCTCAAAATGGCAGATACAAATCAAGGTAAGGTGTACACAAGAAGTAGCACATATGAGTTTATCTTGTTGGGCAGACTAGATGGACCATGCAGGTCTTTTTCTGCCATCATCTACAATGTTACTATGACTGAACTTGAGAGTTTTGAATTTTCCAGTTGTTTCAGGAATTTCTGTGTTAGAACTCTTTAAGAAATACCTCATAGAAATACTTCACTATTTATCTACTTTGATACCCCCAATTAATAAGATTTACTACTTACCAAATTCAACAAAAATTTTGGATGATAAGAAAACTACAGACTTTCATACACGAGAGCAAGAGGAAGCAAATGAATCACTGGATATATCAATAATTTTAGAACAGTCATTTTCAGATATAAAGACTCGAAGCTCAGTCTTAGTTTCGTTTGTCTTCGAACAAGATTTGAATTCATTGATGAAAATGTATTTTAAAAACTCCTTGACTCTTTTTTGTGGGGCTAGGATATGGATATACCCTGATGTGACTAAAACGACTCAGGATAAACGAAAATTATTCCTAACTCTAAGGGAAGAAACCAAAGCTATAGGTGCAAATTTTCTTTTAGTATACCCTTGTATGTGTATTGTTTATTATATGAATAACAAATATACCTTCCTTGAGCCCGATCAGCTCGAATTTTTCTTGGATCAGAAAAGACTAACCAAATAATTCTTATTGTATGCTGAGTTAAGAGAAATAACATGTTAATTTGACCAGGCCATATTTCCTGTAATTTATTTTTCTTTTTCTTATTCTCCTATTATATTAGCCCCCCAACAAATATTGTGGTCTGAGGAAGAGCTAAATTTACTACATGTATTATTCGTTGTACAAGTTGAATTACTTCTCTATATTTTTCTTTTCTGTTACTTATCACAGTTGAAATGCATTAGCTCTGTAGTTCTGGAATCAAGTGTATAGCTTGTAAATGTTTAAATTGAATAAAAATAAATAATAATAATGATAGTACTGGAAATGAACTTTTCCATTTATTTCAAGAACAAAGAAAGCATGGGCAGTAGTAGTGTTAAGCTGTCCCCTTTTCTCCTACTTCCCTGCGTATTTAACCTCAAACCTTTGCTGGAGGGACCACTTCCAAATGTAAGAGTATATTTTAATCTCTGAGCCTTTGCATGCCTGCTCTTTCTGCAGAGTCTGTCAATATTGATACCAGTTAGAGTCAACCTGTGGTTAGAGCCAGTTAGAGCCAAACTGTGGTGATGGGAACACCTGCCTACCGGGAACTGGAATTAGATTACCAACTCATTTTATATAGGCCACTGAATGACTTTCAGGTGGCAATACGTTTTATTCAATTCTGACATAAACCAAATCTGAACTGGTGAGTTCCAGTCCACTATCTTTAGTCACCATAAGGCCTGAACATTTAATAAAGCACTTTTTAAAGTTGTAAGTCCTTCCTGCCCAAGAATTTCATTATATCTTTGCTGTTCTCTGTATCATTGCTGTGTTTTAAAAATTGGTGGCATTTTCAGTTATGATTTTTTGCTGACATAAAAAAAATACTCTCCACAATGAAACAGCAAAAAATCCTCTCAAAATAATGCACATCTATTTCAGCCTTTTGTGTTGGAAGCAAAAGTGATTGTTACATTTTAGAAGCTTTTTTTTTTTCCTTTTTAGAATTGGGGAAAAAAAATCAAGACACTGTTTGTATTTGCAGGTAGAAATTTCCATTAGATGCAATTATACTCCAACATTCTTTTTTAACATCAGGGAATTTTAGTTAATATTCAGGTGTCATGCAAATGGTGCATATTACTGATTTAGTATCTAAGAATATAGCGACGACAAATCTATTTCTTACTAACCCAGTATAAACTCTATCAAAGTCACTATCTTAAACAGTAAGCACTCTGTCTCCCACTTATACTCAGTTTAATTAACATGGAAACATGTAAATCCTCTTAGCATATGTTCATACTTCCAAAAACAAGGAATTGTTTGAGAGAAAACTTTTAATTAGTCCAGTCAAATGTGGTAAGTTGTTACTGATCTCAAGGAAAGCTTATTAGAGTGCTCTGTGCAAAGAACAGGAATCATATACCTCTTCTGTCTACTTAAGCTCTGGGATGATTTTTTTTAGGGGGTCATTTTAGGCAATTCTTGATCATATTTTATTTACATTATTGTAAACCACCCAGGTGATAATTCCAATGGGCAGTATGTCAAAAGATAGATAAACCTGAAGCTAGAAGGCTTGTGTGAGATTTATATATGCAAATAAGGGGTTTAGACTTGTAAATGGCTCAACAAGTAGAGATTTTAGAAAAGCCACAACTTACATGTGTGTGTCTGCAGCAATGCCCAGTTCTCACAGTGGTGTATTCTGGGCCTTGTTTGGGAGAATTAAGCAGTTATTTCCTATTTTTTTAAAAGACATGTATACAAACTTTTAAAAAAATTAGATACCAGCATTTTTACCTGTTCCGAGAGACTCATAAGTGTCAGCTAAATGCTTGTTCCTTAATGTCCCTCTGGACCAGCCCAGAATGACTGATGGGTTATGCACACCTACCAGCAGGTGGAGACTAAGAAGACTGTTTTTGAGCCAGCCAATAAGAGCCCTGCTCAGCCTCTTTGAACCCTCAGTATTCTCAGTCTCCAGCAGGTGGTAGATGTGGTGAGCCCCTTGGTCTCAAAGTTTCTCTTCTGAATTTCTTTCTCATATCTGTTTTCTTTAAAAAAGAAAGAAAAGAACAAGAAGAAGCAGATAATTATAATACTCATGGTAGGAAGATTAAAGTTTTCTGGTTTCTTTTCTCTGTCCGGCATATGTGGAGGTTTTTTGTTCTCCAGCCTTCCTGCCCCAATTGGAGGTGAATCTGGGACCTTTCCGGGGGGGGGGGGGGGCTTCCTTGGGCGCCTCTCTCTTTTGGATAGTGTGTGGGAAGGTGCAGGGAGTCCCTTTTGGGGGGATCTGGAGGAACAGCCCTTGGAGGACGAGGGCTTTGAGTGTGCTGGGGTAGATTCTTTTTTGTTTTCTTTTTCTGCTGCCTTGTTTCCGGGTGCAGAACCCTCGGTGGTTGTGGGGTATTGCAGGGCTTAAACTTCCAGTTCTTTGTTTGGGGCAGGAGCGGGAAACTCCTTTGCTTTGTGTCCCTTTTGAAGAAGAACTGCCTTGGTTAAACCGGGTCTTTTAGTGGGTGGAGAGAGATGGTTCCTGGATTCTTCTATTGATTTCGGTTTGGTTTCATAGTACTTGTTTTGTGATTCTGCGAGGTCTAGTAGTGGATTCTTTCCTTACTCTTCTTGAGTCGATAATTCTTTTCTTCTGGGTCCAACAGCCGTGCCCTTGCCGGCTCGTTTATGTTTTCTGGCTTGACTCTGGTGAGGCAGTTGTTAAGATAGTGATGATTTTCTCCGGAAGTGATGGTTAAGGCATTTACTTCCTGGCATTGCTCTACTTCTTTACCTTCTATCATAAATTGGGACATTCATGAGTCAGTGTGAAGCCCATGGGGTTGACTGATGCCGTTCTGTGGTGCCACAGATACTTAATTTATTTTTTGTTGCAGAGTGGTTTAGACTGGGGGATAGCCTTTGTTTCCCTTTTGGTCAGGTGGCGATGCTGGCTTCTTTCGGGATACCCCTTGGTTGGCTCTTTGCAAGTCTTTCAGATGTTGTCAGGTCCCTGAATGGCGTTGGACTCTTACGTCTTTGGAGTGGTCCTTTCTTTACTCCTTGTGATTTCAGTCTTAGATTTTCACTCCGCTCCATCCTTCTTTTCACCTTGTTCTCTCACTGGCATCTAATTTTTAAAAAAGTTTGTATACAGTCATTCAGGGCCGGGCCAGAGGGACTAAAGGAAAGCAAATTAGCAGGGTGGATCTAATTTCTCCTATGTGCCTGGGGTCTGAAGGACTGATGGCGGAGGGACAATTGTGCTAGCACTGTACCAAGAGCTGTGCGAGTGGTGCGAATGCACAGGCTCAAATATGGAGGAATGCAAAAATTACTCACAGGCCACTGTGTCCTCTCATTTGCTGTGGCAAAGCAGGTTGGGATGGGGGTGCACACCAATGGGTGAGTTGCACAGAGTACAACTATCATGCTATATTGCTCTGAATTGTGCTACCCTCTATGCATTAACTACTACTACTACTACTTAACATTTCTAGAGCGCTACTAGGGTTACGCAGTGCTGTACAATTTAACAAAGAGAGACAGTCCCTGCTCAAAGAGCTTGCAATCTAATAGACAAGTGAACGGTCGGTCCGATAGGGGCAGTCAAATTAAAACCCACTTCAAGAATTTTAAAATTGTGATTGGTAGCTTTGCTCCCTAACTGGCTTCCCCTTGACATGCATTTTTGTAAAATCCAGCATTTATGCATGCAATTGCTGGCACTTACATATGTAGGTTGCAAAAACTAAACCTTGTACATGTAAGTTACTTTTTGAATATGTTCCTTTGTATAATGAATGTTCCCACTGGATGTGCTGCAAACTACATGTGTTTTTCCACTTCCTTAGAGGTACTTTATAAAAAGTCTCACAGTCAATGAGCCTTTTGTAAGATGCAAATTGTAAATGTCCTGCCTTGTTCACCCCTTTTTCTACCTCAACGTTTGTAAATGTGATGCCATAGTTTTTCCTATTCCAGAACCCCCTTTCCACTGACCCCTCTGATCAACAACCACCCCCTCCCCTTCTCTGACTCTGTGAAAATCCTTGGCTACATATTTGACTCTCGGCAAGACATTCAAGCCTCAAATTGACTCAGTAATCCATTCAGCATTCATCATATCTGCCCCTCCGCTCTTATTAGACCCTAACCTTATCTGCACTCTCCTCCTATCTATCATCATTTCCCATCTAGATTACTGTAATTCACTTTACGCTGATCTTCCTCTATAGTCCATCAAGTGCTTTCAATTCATTCAGTCGACTGCAGTTACCATTACTTTGTTTGGAACATTGGCTGCCAGTCTCTACATATATTAATAGAAGGTTGCAAGTGACGTGATCACATCACACCATTTATGCAAAAACTTCACTGGCTACCACTACAATACAGGGCTAAATTTAAAATTCTGTGTCTGATCTTCAAGGCCCTTAAAGGAAATGGCTTCGAGTACCTGAAGAATAGGTTGATCCTCTACACACCTCCAAGGACACTAAGGTCCTCTCAAGGACTATCACTAACCATACCCTCTCCAAAAGACATCACAAATATGTGATACCCACAAGTGAGCCTTCTACGGAGTAGCCCCCATACTCTGGAATGCACTCCCTGAAAGGCTGCACTTATTTCAGGAAGCAGGTGAAAGCTTGGCTCTTCAACCAGGCCTTTAATAGAAGAAGTAGTTGACTTATTAGTCTCATTCACACAAGGTGTGACATGGGCTGCACATACTGCTGCAGGGCATGCTTATCCACGCCTACCCTAGCTGAGATAATATTTATCCATCTACCCTCATGTGCACCTTTCTTTAAATTAGTCACCTTATTTTCTAACTCCTCTTACTCTCTTGTCTATCTGTATGTTCCATATTTGCTTATACCGTACACTGTCAATTAAAATATTCTATTGCATATTGTGTTGACATTGTAAGTAGTATATTATGCTATACTTTGTATTGCTATTTGAATATTTTTACTGCTGTAATTGTTTATTGCTCAAGTTTGATTTATTGTTACTGTACACCGCCTTGAGTGAATTCCTTCAAAAAGGTGGTAAATAAATCCTAATAAATAAATAAATAAAGTTGTAAAATATGTGTCTTGCTTACATATCACATTTCCCGACCACCCCTGCTTACCTTTACTCTGTCATATTCCTCTATACCCTTATACGCTCTCTTTGTTTTTCCACTGCAAACCTGTTAGTTGTACCTTCCCTCCCTTCCTTTCACCTAACAATTTCTCGGGAATCTTCCTTCAGCTTCATAGATCCCATTATCTGGAAGGCCCTCCCACCCATTCTCCACATGGAAACTTCTTATAGTAAATTCAAATCACAACTAAAAACCCACCAATTTTCTAAGACCTTTGGATAATCTGCATTCCATTGTCACCCCTCCCTCCTGTCTCCTCCCCCCCCCCATTTATTTTATATTACTATTGTAAATCACACAGTAACTGGACCTCTTACGGTATATCAAGCCTCTGGAAATAAATAAATACATGATCTGTGCAATACTGGGCTTTTAGGTTCAAGCATATTACACAAGAGATGCTTCTCGATCTCTTTAAAAATTGTAGTCTGGAAAATCAGATTTGTAGAGTATACCCAAGCCTTTACGCTTTACAGCAATACTCGTAAAAATGATTTTTCTACTGCACTATCATTCAAATGCTTTACAGTAATAATAAGCAAAATAAATATAAACAACAATCCAGAACATCAATAAGTATAATAGAATATATCTCAAGATTTTGAGAAAGTTATAGGCGAGTAGGCACATTCTGAAATGGAAGCCTGTGTCTGACACTGTATCAAGCAGTGAAAACAGTGCCTGGGAAACTTTTCCCTCACACTAGAAAGAAAGGACAAAAGTGAAGAAGATCCTTATCTTTATGGAATAAGTGAAGGGAATATGAGAGACAATATGTGAAGAGGTCATGGTTGCATGTCCTGGTTGATTCTAAGTACAGGAGGTATGAGAGAGACAATTTTGTCTGTCATATGTATTGAATGGCAAGATAGTGGGTCTGCAATTAGCAACATCAACCCAGCACACCAGAGCATTATAGATCAATTGACATTTTATGTGATGGGGGAGAGCATTGAGTAGTGAGAAGATCTAATAAATAGACTAAGGAAACTGAGCTGGGGAAAAAGAGAGAATTCTATATGCATTAGATTATCTTTAAAAATGTTGACTTTAGAAGTGTTATTTTTGGAAAAAGTTGTAGCAAAGCCAACTGCTAGTACAGTTATTGAAAATGTTGAAAGAGATGATATAAGGTTGGTTATCATCACCTTCAAAACAATATTATCTAGAGCTAAATTAAAATAACTGTGGAGAAGGGAGTGGAGGAACTGGAGCAGAAGGAAGAAAATATGATGAAATCAAAATGCCTGTGGCTGTATGTTGTGGATTTCTCTTCAGACTTCGAAAGCTAGGGTTTCTCTTCAAACTTCGCAAGTTAATTAAGTTAGTCCAATAAAAAAGGTATCATCTTCTTTTCTTTGTTTTGTTTTATTTATATTTATTATCTTTAACATGGACTCACATGGCTACCACACCACTTCACTCTTTAGACTCAATAAACCAGGAGATCTCTCATTGTCCCCTTTTTAGCTGGGCTACGAATGTAGGCCCTCTGCCATGAACTGAGGAAAATCTCACTTTGGATTTTTAGTTGTGATCAAAACCCTCTATAATACACTGGGGGTAGGTGGGCTAATGCTCTGCCCTTGGACCCCATTAGGAAGATAACATAACAACCACTGCCAAAAGCAGGAGAATGAAACCTTCTAAAAAAACATACAGTGATAAAAAAATCATTTATTTCTAATGCAACTGAATCGTAGAAGTGACTATTTGTGAGAATATATCTTCAGGTATTTTTGTTGTATATTTGTTTGTATTGTTACTATGGATTTATTTTCTTACCAGAGAAGCTGAAAATAATTAAAAATATTTTTTAAAGTGTTTGAGATATCCTGGTGATAGAGAAATCAAATGTCAATGATCAGACTATTCTATTAGTGTATGAAATTTAGGGATTCTTTATTTATACGGTCAACAGATGCCTTTGTGTGGATGCTTTCAAATTCTTCTATGTAACCCTTCCTATTCTCCAATCTTCCAAGAAGAATGGGTCTGTTGGATGAGGGTGAGGATCAGAGAAACTTAGGACAGCCCTGGTAGTTTTTTTTCTTTGGTCTGTTCAATAATCAAGCTTTTTACACTCCAACTAAGTTCTAATGCGTGCTTACCAGACGCTAAAAGTCACTACCTCAGGATGTGCTCAGGTGTCCCATGGTAGTTCTGGAATAGGCGCACGCCAATCCCATGCTAAAAAATATAAAAAAAAATTTTGTGCAGAGGGCATGTTTGGGGTGGTGAGTAGTTGTGCCCTGTGCTAATTGGCAAATCGCTACTTGCTGCCGATTATTGTAGGTGTAGCGTGAGAACCCTTACCACCTAGTAAATATGTGGCAGTAAGGGCTCCCACACTAATGGCCACATACTAATTGGGAAAGTAGCGCGTGGCCATCAATGGAAAGAAAATGAAATTGTGGCCATTTTACAGCCACGCCAAAAGTGGCCTCAGTGAGCAGAAAACCCACACACTAAAAAATAACACAGGACACTTTTTAATGCAGCTTAGTAAAAGGGCCCCCAAATTATTGTAGCAATCCAATTGAGATGCACTGATGCAAAATGCAGAGTTGATTGCTTTGACAGATATTACTTCTGCCAGTATCACTAATCAGCATGAACCACAAACAGAATCAGATAACAGTTCCAGGAATCTTTTTGGCCTCCCTTGCCTATGAGACTTCCCTAAGAGCAGATAAGAGATTTTCTTTTGCTTTTATAGACTCTCCCCTTGTGTACCTATACATTTTGTAGCTTGTCAGAATGGCTATTCTCTCTTCTGGCTGGCTTTAGCCAAACTCCTTGGATGATGATTGCCAGGGCCGCCAAGAGACAAAGCTGGGCCCATAGGCGCCCTGTGTAAGAGGGTTGGGGAGGCTTCCACACCTGACTCCTCCTCCAAATGTAGCCCGATACGCATGCCTGCCAAGACTCCCGATGAATTCTGCTGCCGCTGCCGCTTCTGTTGAGCAGCGGCAGGAACAAGCACTGCACTGATCTGCTGCCGCTGCTTCTCTCCACAGACAGCATAAGAACAAAAAGAAGTGCGGGGCCGCAGCAGCCTTCAGGCATGCGCTGTCGGCTCTGCCGTCCTCAGCCCCCACTGACGTCAATTTCCCGTTCCTTGGGCAGAGGACCGGGAGAGCTGACAGCGCATGCCTGAAGGCTGCTGTGGCTCCGCACTTCTTTTTGTTCTTGTGTTAGTGCTGCTATAAAGAGGCCCGGAGGGAGAGAACGTGGCTGGAAATGGTAGGGAAGTGAGGACGCTGGAGGAGAGAGAGAGAGAGAGAGCGAGCAGGGGAGAGCCAGGGACATGGACAAGAGCTGGGGAGAGCCAGAGAGAGATGGGGAGAGAAAGAGGGAACATGGAAAAGAGCAGGGGAGAGCCAGGGACATGGAAAAGAGCAGGGGAGAACCAGAGAGAGATGGGGAGAGAAAAAGGGCACATGGAAAAGAGCAGAGGAGAGCCAGGGACATGGACAAGAGCAGGGGAGAACCTGAGAGAGATGGGGAGAGAAAGAGGGGACATGGAAAAGAGCAGGGGAGAGCCAGGGACATGGAAAAGAGCAGGGGAGAGCCAGAGAGATGGGGAGAGAAAGAGGGGCCATGGAAAAGAGCAGGGGAGAGCCAGAGAGAAGGTGCTGGATGGAAGAGGGGTACAGAGAGAGAGAGAGATGAGTGGAAAGATGGGGAGAGAAAGAGGGACATGGGCAGGAGAGAGAGAGAAGCTGCTGGGGAGAAACTGGGGAGACCCTAGCTGTCAGACGGAGAAATGCTGGATGAAAGGAGGGAGAAATGCTGCTGGATGAAAGGAGGGAGAAAGAGGGAAAATGCTGGAAGGAGGGGGCAGAAAGAGGGAAGACGCTATTAGCAAGGGAAAGAGGAAAGACACTGGAAGGATGGGAGAGAGAGGACATGCTGAATGGAAAAGGGTTGAGAGAGAGAACTGTCTAGAAGGAAGGGGAGAGAGAGGGAGACAATGGACGGAAGGAGAGGGAGACAATGGATGGAAAGAGAGGGAGAAAATGGACGGAAGGATTGGGAGGGTAATGGGTGGAAGGATGGAGAGAGAAAGAGGGATGACACTGGATGGGAAGGTAGAAGAGAAAGAGGGAAGGTGCTGGACATGGATGGATAGAGGGGAGGGAAAACTGGAAGGAGATGCACATGGATGGAGGGCAGGGAAGAGAGGAGAAATGTTGGACAGGGATGGAGGGAAGGAAAGACAAAGAAAGGAGATGCACATGGATGGAGGGGAAGGGAGAGAGGAGAAATGCTGGACATGGATGGAGGGGAGGGAAGTAGATGCACATGGATGGAGAGGAGTGAGGAGAAATGATGGATATGGATGGAGGGAAAACTGCTGAATTTAAGAGCTGGATCAAGACACTGAAGGATAGGGACAGGGCTACAGATGGTAGACAGGACGCATAAGGACACAGGAGGATGTGGACATAGTGAGAGAAAAAATATCAAATGGAAAGAAGACACTGCATAAAACTGAAGACACTGGGACCAAAGCGAATAGAAAAACTACATGCTCAGACTGAAAGGTAGAAAAAAGTATTTTATTCAGAATATGCCAGCTTTTGGAAATATGCATCTGTAATATTTTGCATTTAAGTTTTAATTTCTCTAGTATTGCTGCATGCTGAGTCTGATTTCTTGAGGTAACTTTCCAGTTCAGTATTTTGGCTTCATATGAGATGTGTATGAAACTGGCAGAGATCCACAATGGGTCAAGAAATACTGACAGCTTTATGTTTACTGAACATTGAAAGTGATCTTGTTGGAGATATTAACCCTGAGCAGATCATTGACACCTATGATGTGAAGTCTAGTCGCCGGATGTTACTTAACTATTGTGACCATTTCATTTTGGGATTTTCCATGGATGGAAATAGCAGCGTTTACTAATTGATAACATTTTTTAATAGTATACATTGGTTAATATATGCTTTGAGCAACCACTTTTTTATTTTGACATATGATACATATCTAATATCTACATTTAATAAAAGGTATTTATTGTGACTATTTTACTTTTACTTATTTTTTTCTATGTGTTGTCAGACAATTATGGATGTAAGCACCACCCCTAACCCCACCCCCTTTAGCCTCCCCAAACAGTTGGGCCACCGACCGCCTATGGCTGGGCCTGGGGCAAACAATCATCAGGGCCCCCCTCGCCGCCCCCACTGCCACCTCTGCTCCACCCTGCCGTTCCACCCCCGCCGCCACTGCTGCCCCCTCCCACAGCAGCAAACAAGAGAGAGAGAGTACTCTACCAGCTATAGGTCCTTCTTGCTGTGTCCCGCTTACTGTGAAGTAACTTCCTGTTTCCGTATCGGTAGGATGCTGCAGGAAGAAGGACCTGTGGCTGGCTGAGCACTCTCTTTTGGTTGCTGGTGCTGGGCCCTCCTTGGACAGGGTGCTTGGTTTGAATATGAATGAACATTAAATTTTTGTTTATATACTATTGCACTCTTTTGGAGGTTTTTTGACCAGTGATTATGAGTAGTCTGGTGAGAAACTGAGCATAGAAGCCCCTTTAGTCCACAGACTATCTGTTTAGATATCAATATTAGGGATTTTTCCCTTACAGGCATTTCTCAGGTCTTTTTCCTCCAATTGGACCTTTTGTGTATTTCATACATTGGTTGAGTTTACACTATTTTGGAGGATGTATCCTCATTTTTGTGATGAACTCTTAGGGCCCTGTTTACTAAGCCATGCTGCAGGCATGCTAACATTTTAGCGCATTGTAATGATAGAGACACCCATTATATTCCTGTGGGTGTCTCTAGTGTTAGCGCATGCTAATTTTAGTGCATGCTAAAAATTTTGTACGCCTACATCGTGGCTTAGTAAACAGGACCCTAAGTTTCACAGCCAGTACTGGAGGCCCTACAGCTGCCTACAACAGCCCTACAGCTGCCTCACCCTTAGGAGGGGAGAGATTAGTAAGCTCGACTGAGGAGAGAGACCTTGGTGTCTAAGGATCTGAAGGTGAAGAAACAATGTGACAAGGTGACGGCCGTGGCCAGAAGGATGCTAGGCTGTGTAGAGAGGGGCATAACCAGCAGAAGAAAGAAGGTGTTGATACCCCTCTACAAGTCATTGGTGAGGCCTCACTTGGAGTATTGTGTTCAGTTTTGGAGGCCGTGCCTTGCTAAAGATGTAAAAAGACTGGAAGTGGTGCAAAGAAAAGCTACAAAAATGATATGAGATTTGCGTTGCAAACCGTACGAGGAGAGGTTTGCTGACCTGAACATGTATACCTTGGAGGAAAGGAGAAACAGGGGTGACATGATACAGGCGTTCAAATATTTGAAATGTTTTGAAAATGGCCATTTGCTAGACATTTTTGTGCTCAGTGCTGGATTACTTGGGGGTGTGCTTCGATACCCGAACAGGGATAGTTTCTCTTCCTTCAGCTCGAGCACAGGCTCAGATACAAGTGCTGTTTCAAACTCCGAACCCGCGGGCTTGGGACTATGTACAAGTTCTAGGTTCCATGGCCTCCACCTTGGACGTGGTAAAGTGGGCCAGAGCTCATATGCGCCCTCTCCAGTGGCACCTTCTGAGCTGTTGGTCTCCGCTCTCGGAGGATTACGAGGTTCGGGTGCAATGTTCGGCCCGTCTTCACACAATCATGCACTGGTGGCTCATTCAAAAGAATCTGGTGTTGGGCATTCCTCTGGCAACCCCAGAATGGAAGATAGTGACCACGGATGTGTCACTGTCTGGCTGGGGGGCTCATTGCCTGCAACAGATGGCCCAGAGCATTTGGACATCAACGGAGGCTTCATGGTCCATCAACCACTTGGAGTTACGGGCGATTCGTCTGGCCTTTTGGGAGTTTCTGTCTGTTCTCCGCGGTTGCCCAGTTTGAGTTCTTTTGGACATTGCGACGGCAGTCGCCTATGTAAACCATCAGGGGGGCACCAGGAGTGCACCCCTAGTGCGTGAGGTGGCTCTGATCTGCCGTAGTGCAGAGACTCATCTCTCTTTCTTGATAGCGACTCATATAGCGGTGTCACAGAATGTACAAGCGAACTTTCTCAGTCACCACCAGTTGGAGCTGGGGGAGTGGACGCTCTCCCCTCTGACCTTCGATCAGATAACTGCCTGTTGGGGAATGCCAGAGATGGGCTTAATGGCCATCGCATTCAATGTGAAGGTTCCCCGTTTCTTCAGCAGGGGACGAGAGCTGGGCTCAGAAGGCATCGATGCCTTTCTTCAACCTTGGCCCAGGGGCCTGCTCTATTCCTTTCCCCCATGGCCAATGGTGGGCAGGTTACTGACTCGCATTGCAGTCATCCTGGTTGAATAATCCTAGTGGCCCCGGATTGGCCCAGACAACCCTGGCATGCAGATGTGATCAGGCTTCTGTTTCTATCATCCTTTTCTGCTACCGATGCAGGACGGTCTCCTGCTGCAGGGGCCAGTCATGATGGAGGATCCCTCCCCCTTTGGTCTTATGGCCTGGCCCTTGAAAGGGCGAGGTTGAGAAGGGTATCCGGACGCGGTTATCGCGACGATGCTGTAGGTTCGGAAAAGATCCACCTTGATAGCTTATGCTAGGGTGTGGCGTACCTTCAATTCGTGGTGTGAGGGTTCGGGATTGTCAGCGACTTCAGCTTCAGTATTGGTTATCCTCGCGTTCCTTCAAGAGGCTATAAAAAATCAATCTCGTTGAGTTCTCTAAAGGTGCAGGTGGAAGCTCTGGCATGTTTTAGAGGCCGGCTTCAGGGAGCGTCCATCGCCTTCCACCCGGATGTGGTTCGTTTCTTGATGGGCGTAAATCGTTTGTGCCCTCCTCACGTGCCAGTTCTGTATTCCTGGAACCTTAATCTAGTTCTCAAAGTGCTTTAGCATCCTCCTTTCAAACCCTTATCGGGGATTATGATTAAGGATCTCACCTTGAATGCGGTTTTCCTAGTAGCTATTACTTCCGCTCAGAGAATTTCAGAGTTGCAGGCCCTTTCTTGCAGAGACTCCTTCCTGCATTTTACGGAGGCGGGGGTATTGATTAGGATAGTTCCTTCGTTTTTGCCCAAGGTGCCTCAACGTGAGACGGGCTCTTCTCAGGTATTTGGAGGTGATGAATGAATTTCTTCTTTCTAACCATCTCTTCGTCCTTTTTGGAGGTAGTAAGAAGGGTCATAGCCCGTTGGTTGTGGGAGGCCTTCTCTTCGGCATACGTGGCATTGGGCAAGCAAGCCCCTTTGCAAGTTCATGCTCATTCGACACGAGCTCAAGCTTCCTCCTATGCAGAGTCCCAATAGGTTTCTCTGGCAGATATCTGCAGGGCAGCTACATGGACTTTGGTCCATACATTCACTCGTCATCGGGTGGATGTGGCAGCTCGTCAAGATGCGGTGTTTGGCTCGTTGGTGATTTCTGCCAGGTTGGGGGTGTCCCGCCCTACTTGAAGACTGCTTGGGTACATCCCACAAGTCTCTGGATTGATCTGTGGGACGCCATGGAAGGAAAAATTAATTCTTACCTGATAATTTTCTTTCCATTAGTCCCAACAGATCAATCCAGAAGTCCCCCCTGGGCTTACTGTCTGCGGTTTTGTTGCAGTTGGTTATTTTTTTTTTTTTTCGGGTTCCGTTGTTCTGAATGTTCCTTTGATTAAAAAATAAAATAAATAAATATAGAAGTGGTGGAAGTATGTTGGGAATTGGTCTGACAATGTCAGGAGAGTTTTCTATTGTTTCCATTCCACTGCTTTGGTATCGTTCATACTGAGGTTCAGCTGGCTGCACAGGTCCACATATAGCAAACCTCGGAGGTTCTCTCTATCTCCACCTGCTGGTAGAGGGACACAACCCACAAGTCTCTGGATTGATCTGATGGGACTGAGGGAAAGAAAATGATCAAGTAAGAATTAATTTTTCCATATTCGAGGTGTGGTCGCACCATGGACCGATACAAAGGCATTATAACATCCTCACTTTTGTTTTCCATTACTTTCCTAATAACACCTAACATTCTATTTGCTTTCTTAGCCGCTGCAACACACTGAGCAGAGGATTTCAACATATCATCAACAACAATGCCGAGATCCCTTGCTTGATCAGTGATTCCTAACATGGAACCTTGCATTACATAGTTATAGTTCAGGTTCCTCTTTCCCACGTGCATTACTTTGCACTTGCTCACATTAAACGCCATCTGCCATTTAGATGCCCAGTCTCCCAGTCTCGTAAGGTCCTCTTGTAATTTTTCACATTCCTCTTGCAATTTAACCACTTTGAATAACTTTGTGTTATCAGCAGATTTAATTACCTCACTAGTTACTCCTATCTCTAGATCATTTATAAATATGTTAAAAAGCAGCGGTCCCAGCACAGATCCCTGAGGTACCCCACTATCTACTGTTCTCCATTGAGAATACTGACCATTTAACCCTACTCTCTGTTTTCTATCCTTTAACTAGTTTTTAATCCACAATAAGACACTGTCTCCTATCCCATGACTCTCCAATTTCTTCTGGAGCCTTTCATGAGGTACTTTGTCAAACGCCTTTTGAAAATCCAGATACACAATATCAAACGGCTCACCTTTATCCACTTGTTTGTTCACCCCTTTGTGTTTGTTTAAACTGTGAATCACAGGTTTGTCATGTCATTTCTGTGTCCTTTGCTAAATTGTGTTTCATTTGTCAGGTTTGTCCTTATTTTTCTATTGATGATCTTCAGAAATTAGTTTATGCTGTAGTTTTTGTATTTTTGGATTGTTGTTGTGTCTTGTGCTTAGGAATAACACAGAAGGCATTATCTAAGTTACAATTGATTTAAAATAAGGCTGCCAGACATATTTTAAACAAACCCAAATATGATAGAATCATTCCTTTGTTAACATCACTTCATTAGTTGCCTATCAGGGCTTCCTTTGAATTTAAAACATTGTGCACTGTTTAGCCAGTCTTATAAACTTGTGATTACACCGTAGACTTAGCAGACAGGCCTACTTGAATAAATTACATTTATCTGTAACCACTCAAATTTGATTACCATTATCTCATAGGAAATTATTTTCAGTTGCTGCTTGCAATCTCTGGAATTCTCTTCTGGTTGAATTGAGGCTGGAACTAAGGGGTCCTTTTACTAAGGTGCGCTAACAAATTAGCGTGTTCTAAATGATAAGATGCCCATAGAAATATAATGGGCTTCTTATTGCATGCTAAAGCCATTAGCGTGCCTTAGTAAAAAGATCCTTAAACATAAATTATTTGAATTTTTGTAAACAACTGAAAAAATGGTTATTTCAGAAACATCTATGTCATCTGCAACTGTTCTGCTATTTCTGATAGTTTTTGTAGTGTATATATAGAGTTGGTATTTTTTTCATAGTTTTTTAAATGTTAATTTGGCCACGGTGCCATATTTATTGTAACCCGCCTAGATCATTTGCGCTGGGGTTTACTAAGCCACTAGTGCTGCTGGCTGTGTGCTAGTGCCGACACAGTCTATTCACTGTTAATGGGCTATGTCGACAATGCTGCGCGGAAGCTGCTAGCACAGCTTAGTAAACAAACCCCTTGGTGTCTGACGGTATATAAGACTAAGGTATTGTATTGTATTTTTATCTTCTGTAATGATTCTGTTGACCCAGTGGTTTTCATTGTGTGTTGTATTTTCTTGTTAAAATCAATAAAGAGATTGAAACAAAAAAAAACAAACCCCAAACTATCCCTTGCACTGCCCAACCCCCCATTGCCCCCAAAATCCCCAAACTACTCTGCACAACTGCCACTCCACCCCACAAACTGACTCATCCCCAATGACTACCCCCTGCAACTGCCCCACCACCCCACAGTCTGCCCCATCACAGGGTATGTAAGCTTGGCGGTATATGAAATTTTGAAATATACATAAAACTACCCCTAAAAATGCCATACCATTTCTCAAACCACCCCAGCCCCCAAAAACACCCTCTGTAACAGCTTCATTACTCCACAAACCACCCTATCTCCAAAAATTACCTCTGCAATTGCCCCACATCCAAAAAATATCCCTTGCAACTTCCATACCACCACCAAACTCTCAAACTAACCCCTGCAAACTGCCCCACTCCAAGAAACACCCTCTAACTTCCCCACCACCCTGTAAACTGTCCCATCCCCAAAAACTACCCACTTAGAAATACCCTATCACTGGCTTTCTCCTTATCCTATTTTGAATGGTCTTTTCACTGTCCCCAAGCTCAAAAGCTAATCCCTTGCAATTTCTCTATCATTCTGTAAACTACCTCATTCTGAAAGACTACCCTACCCACAACTTACACAATCCCAAAACTACCCCCCTGCAATAGTCCTACCACCCCACAAATTGCTCCATACCCACAACTAGCCCCTCACAACTACCCTTAGGCCAGATGAAGCCATTGGCAAACTTTACATATACTATCTTTGAGGGCGGGCCCTGTGAGATGTGCTCAGGAGGTTAGGATTGCTTCTTTCAAAAATTAGCAGAATTTTACAGTAATGTCCAGAAGTTAGAAGGATGTGAAATATGTCTGGATATGTTTCAGTGTTAATCCCCCCCCCCCCACCCGCCCTCTGTCCCTCCTATCTTCTGTTTCAGCAGAGTCCATAGGTAGGATCTAGCCAATGGGAATACAGTGGGGGCAGAAGACTGAAAAGCAGCTCTTTTCACAGGAAGAGAGGAAGTGATTTGCAGGAAGTTTCTATATGTGATAACATGAGCTTTGCTCTGCATGCTTTCTCTACTTGTTTTATTCTTTCCAACGCAACAAATGTTGGTAAGAAATTTTCCTGAGGGAAAATTAATTCAAAATTTTAACAGGATGAGATCAAATTTCACTTGAGGGAAAACCAATGAAAGTCACATTAAATTTAAAAATGAGCCACTTATGCCTGAGGGTTCCAGAAAAATAACCTCTCTACAAAAAAAAAATAAAAATGGCCCGATCTATTTCTATGGGAGAAGAAGTTCTGGCTTGTGCAGCATAGAAACTCACATAGTGAAAGTTAGGAAATTGCTCCTTTCAAACTGCCTCTCCCCTCCACCATAATTTAGATATGTAAATTCTACTGTGAAACCTACGGACTTTCCCACACAGCCTTCTCACTCTAATTTTGGCAGATTCTTAAATCTGGCATTTCTTGTTTACTTGTTGGAACTCCTCTGAATGTTGCTTGCAAATATTGACTAAGAAATCCTGTTAGGTGAGATCTGATCTTACATTTTGCTATGAAAGACTAAGCAGCTGAAGTATGCTGTACGTGTCCTTAGTTTTCTGCGCATGCCTGGTTGCACACCTCTGCCTGCAAACAGTACCTGCATGTTCCCACAGATCTGTTGGCTGCCTACATGAATGTGACTCTGATATACTCCTGAAATTACATCAGTAAGTCAGTAATCTGGTTCTATCACTGAATCCTAATTTATAATAGATTTGTGTTTGATAAAATATGGTTATGTCTGGGTGGAAAAGGAGGTTTGTTAGGTTTCATGTGCCTACCCTCCTGACATGTGTAAATGTTGAGGTTATAGCCTTATAAGTTTCCTTCTTGGTTTTCCTGTTCTTTTTAGTGTTATCGTGAGTGTATAGAATTTGGCATTTTTCAACAGTTCAGGAAATGACAATATGTGTTTATTAACTGCAAATTCTAGTGTGCAGGCTACATGCACTATCACCGAGAACTTCCATGGTCAAACTAAAGAAAGGCATCATTTAGAACTGTACTTCAGCCCCCCTAGTATATTCAGTGTTGACTGCTAATGTTGACTGTGACCAGCCATCTTCAGAGGCATTTTAAATGTAATCAGTGAGATAATGAACACATTTCAAGCTACTGGGTTGGGAGGAAGGCGTTTCTGTCACAAACATATATCACAATTACATACCAAAGAGTCTATACTGCATTGCAGAATAATTGGGAGACAAAAACTAAAGTTTCAGGTGAGTGAGAGGTTTAGCTACTATGCCTCAGGGGCAGTAAGTTTGTTTAACTTGGTGAAGACTAGACCAGTTCTGTTTTCCTCAGTTCTGAGGGTATTATCTGAGCCATTGCTGCTTCTGTCCTGATGTGTCTCTTGTTAACTCTCAAACTCTTTGACCTGATCTGGAAAAGTGTGAGTCAATGCAGGTGTTTGCTGTGATCTTCACTTTTAAGAAGACTCAATGAATCAGGCTCATGAAGGGCAATTTCATAACTTGGCATCTACACTTATGCAGCTCATACACATGGGGGTAATTCTTTAAAGTGTTGCCTAAATTAGGGGGCTATAATGGGGCATGCTCAGTGCTAATTCCTTAATGGCGTTGAGGCATGTCTAACCCATTACAGAGTATAAGCACAGAGGGGGGGGGGGGGGGGGGGTTATACATGACGCCTAAAAACTCAGCGTGGAAAACATTTCCGCTTAGGCATATTCTATAAGTGGCGCCTAGATTTAGGTGCAGTATATAGAATATGCTTAGTTGATATCTCAGCGCCTAAAACTATGTATGTACATTTACGCCAATGAAAATGGTGTAAATCCTGGCACATAGATTCAGGTGTACAGGGCCATATTCTAGAACTACGTGCATAAATTTTGGAATACCCATAACCATGCCCCTTTTTGCCTGCGTGCATTAGAAGTTAGGCGCACTGCGTTACACAATACACTTACTGAGTTGTGCGCATAAATTCTAATTATTGCCAATGAGTGCTCATTATTGCTTGTTAAGTGCTGTTATCAATGCTAATTTGCTCGTTAAGCCAATTAAGTTGCGTGCATTGTTATAGAATATGCCTGGATTTTGGTGCGGATCACTAGGCACACTATATAGAATCTGGAGGAAAGTGGCTTTGGTGTGCCAAAACTTAGGCGCAACCCCTTATTGGTAGGTCAGTGGCTGACATAAGTTGCCATTCCCAAGTGTACCATACAGTGCATGCAGCTAACAGTATTAGAACATAAGAACATAAGAGTTGCCATACTGGGACAGACCAAAAGTCCATCAAGTCCAGCATCCTGTTTCCAACAATGGCCAATCCAGGTTACAAGTACCTGGGAAGATCCCAAAACAGTACAATACATTTTATGCTGCTTATCCTAGAAATAAGCAGTGGATTTTTCCCAAGTCTATCTTAATAATGGTTATGGATTTTTTTTTTTAAGGAAATTATCCAAACCTTTTTTAAACTCTGTGTCAGGCTTGCGAGTTCTTGTGCCAAGTGGAGCACTGCGTGCCAAGTGGAGCACTGTGTGTCAGAGGCGTAGTTAAGGCGGGGCTTGGGCATGCCTAACACTTGGACGGCCTTGACCCATAATCGAAAAAAACAAGGACGTCCTTGACGAACACTTGGACGTTTTCACCTGGACCTGTTTTTCTTATGACTAAGCCACAAAAAGGTGACCGAAATGACCAGATGACCACCGGAGAGAATTGGGGATTACCTCCCGTTACTTCCCCAGTGGTCACTAACCCCCTCCCACCCTCAAAAAACATCTTTAAAAATATGTCGTGCCAGCCTGTATGCCAGCCTCAGATGTCATACTCAGGTCCATGACAGTGCTTGCAGGTCCCTGGAGCAGTTTTAGTGGGTACTGCAGTGCACTTCAGACAGGCGGACCCAGGCCCATACCCCCCCCCCCCTACCTGTTACATTTGTGGAGGAAACAGCGAACTCTCCAAACCCCACCAGAAACCCACTGTACCCATATATAGGTGCCCCCCTTCACCCATAAGGGCTATGGTAGTGGTGTACAGTTCTGGGTAGTGGGTATGGGGGGGGGGGGTTGGGGGGCTCAGCACACAAGGTAAGGGAGCTATGTTCCTGGGAGCATTTTACGAAGTCCACTGCAGTGCCCCCTAGGGTGCCCGGTTGATGTCCTGGCATGTCAGGGGGACCAGTGCACTACAAATGCTGGCTCCTCCCATGACCAAATGGGTTGCATTTGGCCATTTTTGACATGGACATCTTTGGTTTCGAAAATCTCCGAAAGTCAGAAATGTCCATGTCTAGGGACGACCAAATGTAAGCTACAGGTGCCATGGCACCCCCTCTAAAAACTTTGCTTCCTTCTCTGCTCTGTGAGGTATTTATTTTCTTACCTCCCCCCCCCCCCCAGGACTGCAACTCTAAAATCAGAATAGCATAAGAGGCATCATAATTGGCCAGTGCAGGGCCTTGAGCATCCCAGCCAGACTTATATTCGGCAGACCAAAATACGAAAGCGCAACACCCCTTCGCGAAAAACTACAGTGGCTCCCACTCAGAACGCATCACATTCAAACTCTGTACCTTGGTCCATAAAATCATCCATGGTGACGCCCCAGCCTACATATCAGACCTAATAGAACTACCACCCAGAAATGCAAAAAAGTCCTCCCGCACATTCCTCAACCTTCATCCTCCCAAATGTAAAGGCTTGAAATACAAATCAATGCATGCATCAACCTTTTCCTATACAAGCACACAGCTCTGGAACACACTATCACGTAACCTGAAAACGGTCTATGAAATGACCAGTTTCCACAAACTCCTGAAAACTTATCTCTTCGACAAAATATATCATAAAGAACAACACGCGTAACTCTACATTCTTTAAGATATCCAGGAACGTTCTCTAATGTCTTTTGCTTTCACACTATCATGTACCTAATGTCTATGACTTTAATACTATCATGTATCTCACCATCATGCACCCAAAACTTCTGCTAACACAAATGTATACTCTTTTCTATTTCCAGTACTACGTATTTCACCATCATGCACCTAATACTTGCTGTAAAACCAAATGTATATTCTTGTCTATTTCCAGTTTCCACGATGAATTGTAAGCCACATTGAGCCTGCAAAAAGGTGGGATAATGTGGGATACAAATGCAATAAAATAAATAAATACATGCTCAAGGCCTGCAGGCTTCTGCCCCTCTGATCAGGAAGTTTGGAGCTTGGGCACCCCCCCCCCCCCAAAAAAAAAAGGCATTCCATTGGTTGCCCTAATTAGGAGCTGCCAGGATAGAAACGGCAGAAAAACCGAGTGAAGGAAAATATTTTATTTATTTATTTGTTATATTTGTATCCCACATTTTCCCACATTTTTGCAGGCTCAATGTGGCTTACATATAAGAGAACACTGAGTACAAACTATCACCAACAATTAGAATACCTGGTGTTTTAATTGATCAAACATTATCCTTAGAGCCACAAATACATATCGTGGTTAAAAAGTCACTTCACCAGGCGAGAAAATTAAGACGGATCTGACATTTTTTAAAGAGTTAGGTTTTAGGCTGATGGCTCAATCCTTGGTACTGTCCTTGCTTGACTATTGTAATATCATTTTTCTGGCAGAGCCGGTGGTGGGAGGCGGGGCTGGTGGTTGGGAGGCGGGGATAGTGCTGGGCAGACTTATACAGTCTGTGCCAAAGCCGGTGGTGGAAGGCGGGACTGGTGGTTTGGAAGCGGGGATAGTGCTGGGCAGGCTTATACGGTCTGTGCCAGAGCTGGTGGTGGGAGGCGGGGCTGGTGGTTAGGAGGCGGGGATAGTGCTGGGCAGACTTATACGGTCTGTGCCCTGAAGAGGACAGGTACAAATCAAGGTATACACAAAAAGTAGCACATATGAGTTTATCTTGTTGGATGGACCGTGCAGGTCTTTTTCTGCCGGCGTCTACTATGTTACAACTGGCACCTAGCTTTAGGTGTGCCTTACAGAATTGCCTTTAATAAGTGTAAAATACCATCAAACCCAGTACTTTATTTTCAATAGAGTTCAATACCATGGGTGTAGCCAAACCTTGGCAGAATGGTGGTCCAGAGCCCAAAGTGGGGGGCACATTTTAGTCTGCTGCCCCCAGCTGCTGCCCCTCCCCCGCTGCTTCCAACCCCCACCCACCCCCCCACGACTGGGCCCCCCTCCCCGTTGCTGCCACCACAGGTACCTTTGCTCGTGGGGGTTCCCAACCCCTGCTAGCTGAAGCGTGTATCCCGCGATGGTCTCGCACTTGCTTCCTCTCTCTTGTTTTCAGCGCGCCGTGCACTGCACGCTCATTTTAATGAAACTGAGCATGCACTGGATTAGTGCCATTAACATAAGAATAGCCATACTGGGTCAAACCAATGGTCCATCTAGCCCAGTATCCTGCTTCCAACAGTGATCAATCCAGGTCACAAGTACCTGACAGAAACTCAATCAGTAGCAGCCACTGGTCAATATAGGCCACAAATACCTGACAGGATCCCAAAATGTAGATAGACTCCATGCTGCTTACAACTAGGGATAAGCAGTAGTTTTTTCCAAGTCTACCTCTTTAATAACAGCTTATACACTTTTCCTCCAGAAACTTGTTCACTGTCTTTTTCAACCCAGCTATGCAAATTGCTTTTACCATATTCTCTAGCAATAAATTTCAGAGCTTGATTGTACATTGACTCCCTGATTCTATAAAAGTCGCCAAACATTGTGCGTACAAATTTAGGCATGCTCCTGATTTGCGCATGCAATTTAATAAAATGTTGAGACAATTAGTGCCAATAGCTGGCTTTTTAACAAGCAATTATTGGTACTAATTAGATTTACATGTGTAAATTTAGGTGCCAGATCCATGCTAAAATTTATGCGTGGCCCGAAAAAGGCTCAGAAATGGGAGGGTCATGGGTGTTTTCGGGCAGATCAGGAGCGTGATTTTGGGTTTTGAGTTACGCACGTAACTATAGAATAATGGTGCTCTGTGCGTAAATTTAGGCACGAGCATTTGCACCACATTTTTGTTGATGGAAATGGCACCTGAATTTACATGTGACCACTTCGCTTAAGCGTTAATTCTATATACCACGCCGAAATTTAGGTGTGGCTTACAGAATACCTCTTAAGTGGAGGGGGGGGGGGGTTCAGTGCTGATTTTTTTTAGGCACCATATATAGAATGTAGCCCTGAGTGACAAAATATTTTTGCTGATTTGCTCTAAATGGGCTACTTCTTCATAGTTCTGCCCCCCTTCCACCAGTCCTTTTACTTCTAGAATTCGTAAACAACTGATTCACTTTTGCCTGGTTCCACTCCACTCATGATTTTATACACCTCTATCATATGTACCTTGCATTGTTTCCTCTCCATGCTGAAGAGTCCTAATCTCCAGTGGCATGGGAAGGGAGGGGCGGTGGGGGCGGTCCGCCTCGGGTGCACGCTACTGGAGGGTGCAGAGAGCAGCCACGCGCCTGTCGGCTTCGCTGGTTCCCTGCTCCCTCTGCCCCGGAACAGGTTACTTCCTATTCCGGGGCAAAGGGAACAAGGAGCCAGTGGAGCCGACAGGCGCGCGGCTGCTCTCTGCACCCTCCAGCAGCCAAGAATTCACCCGGGGGGGGCTTGATTCACCAGGGAGAGGGGTGTCTTTGCGCCTGGGAGGGGGGCTTGATGCGCCGGGGAGGGGGGTGTCGTGCTACACCCTGGGGGGATGGACGCTATTGCACCCGGGGGGGGGGGGGTGCGCAGCGGCGATCCGCCCCGCGTGGCAGCCGACCTAGGATCACCACTGCTAATCTCATAGGGCAGCTGTTCCATTCCCTTTTGGGAACCTGTTCTGGTGACCAGAACTGCAATGAATATTGAAGGTGTGGTCACACCATGGAGATATAAGAAGGCATTAAGCTATTCTCCATTTTTTTCCGGAATTCCCTTTCCTAATAACTCCTAACACTCTGCTTGCTTTTTTTTTTTTTTTTTTGGCAACAACTGCATGCTTAGCAGAGGATTTCAATGTAAAAATGTTTTTGAGACCAGGTACCTGGACTCTTTCCCTACCATTGGCTGCAGAACTTATAGCTGAGTTATGGGAAATCCCAGAGTACAGCTTCCTTGGATGAAGCAACAGTTGTGGTCTCTGGGGGAGCTGAGACACCAACCACAGAAAGGGAAGTGGTGCATTGGAATGCAACAGGTAAGGGAAAGGTGACAGGATTTGATATACCATTTTTCTGTGGTTAAAAAGTGGTTTACATATTATATACAGTTACTTTTTTTGTTCTGACCTGCTAATGCCACTTATTCTTATGTTCCTGATTTTCCTTTACCTTACACCCTACCTGGAAAGAGGATGGGACTTGATGTATCATGCTTCTGTGGTTACAAAGTGGTTTACAAAGTGGAGTGGAAGAGTGGCCTAGTGGTTAGAGCACCAGTCTTGCAATCCAGATGTGGTCAGTTCAAATCCCACTACTGCTCCTTGTGATCTTGGGCAAGTCACTTAATCCTCCATTACCTCAGGTACAAACTTAGGTTGTGAGCCCTCCTGGGACAGAGAAATATCCAGAGTACCTGAATGTAACTCACCTTGAGCTACTACTGAAAAAGGGGTGAGCAAAATCTAAATAAATATTATATACAGGTACTTATTTTGTACCTGGGTCAATAAGGGTCAAGTGATTTGCTCAGAGTCACAAGGAGTAACAGTGGGAATTTACCCTGGTTCTCAGGCTGCTGAACTAACCATTAGGCTACTCCTCCACTCTATTTTGGTCTCATTCTGTTTCTTCACTAATTTGACTTATCACTGAAATTTAATTTGAGAGTTCATGGGCAGGATGACGTCATTAGATTAGATTAGATTATTCTCAACTGTAACCACCTAAGCGACACTGCTTACAGATAGGACTGAGTTTCATGTGGTCCGATTTGGCTGCTTAAGTTAGAGGTTATAATACACACATTGTCCCAAACAATAGTCCTTTAGAGTCTATTTTTAAACTTCTATGTGGTATCTCTTCACAATACTATCCCAGAGTGCCATCAAAATGTACAGTACTTATATTTATGCAGTTTTTTATGGGGATCTTCAGATTCTAATGCAGCTCACACCATACAAACTCAGCATTCTTTTTTTGAAAAATGGTTGTGGTGCAAATCGTCATGGATCCATCTATTTATATTTTTCAAAATTGCTTCAATTCTCTAACTTCATGTCAAACATTTTTCAAATCATAATTAGCGTAGAACAGCACTTGTCTTTTGGCTGGCAGCGAAATTTCAGCACAGGAGAACTTCCACCGACTTGGCCAGGTTTTGAGAAGCTTCCTCAGGGAAGAGGTTCTCTGAAGAAACAAAAATTGTCATAGCGCTATTAACATACTATATTTGCTTACATCCCCCGCATCAATGTTTCAAATTTAATAGCACCCACAGCTACATAATGATCAATGCTCCTGCCATGGCGGCTATTTTTCTTCTTCTGCAGGAGCATGATCATTATGTAGCTGTGAGTGCTATTAAATTTGTACCTTAATTGAAAATTATGTAATTTACTAGCATTTTCTAGCAACTCTCCTGTAAGCTTCTTTGAACGAGCTGGGATTAAGCAATATATAAATAAAGAAAGATTAGATCATCTGTGGATCTGATGCCAGACTTGTAAATCTGGAGCAATGGATGTCCCAAATATTCAACATTCAATCTGGGATTATTTTGAACAAAAGGGTGATCCAGAGTAGAATTGGAAAAGTTCTCCGGGGCTTTGAACTTGCAGCTGCTGAACTTTAACAAAGTGCCTTTGCTGGCACCTCTAGACTTCTTTAGGAAATATTTTATGAAAGAGGAATATTGGTAACAGCCTTTCTCCCCGGAGTTAACAAGGTTTCTAGAAGATACACTGGAGGAAGAAAATAGAACAATGTTATCTTTAACCTAATGGTTGGTGCAGCAGGCTGAGAACCCTGGGGCCTGGGTTTGATTCCTATTGCAGCTCCATGTGACCCTAGGTAAGTCATTTAACTCTCTATTGTCCCAGGTACAAAATTTAGGGGGCCCTTTTACAAAGGCGCGTAGGGGCCTATGCATATCCAGCATGCGCCAAATAAGCATCGTGCCGAAAACACGCAGTAGAAAATATTTTCTGTTTTCTACCATGTAGTGCTTACCCGATGGTAAATGGAGTGGGCGTGTGCTGCATGCCTACCACCCAAGTAGCGCGTGGGACCTTACCACAAAGTCAATGGGTGGCGGTAAGGTCTCAGACCAATAATGGACGCGTGCTGGTTTTTATTTTGTCATATATCCGTTTTCCAGCCCCTTAAAAAAAGGTCCTTTTTCCAGGACACGGTAAAAACTGGCCCTGCGCGTGGCCAAAAGATGCGCTCGCATTGCCACATGCCACTTTTTGCCACAGCTTACTAAAAGGGCCCCTCAGATTGTGAGCCCTCTAGGAACAGAGAAAATGCCTGAATGTAAAATATAAACCACTTTGATTGTACCACAGAAAGGCAGTATGTAAATAAATTTAACCAATAATGACCTCAGAATTCTCGCAGGGATAAGGACAGTGTCCTACATCTGTTCTTTCCTAAGCAGCAACAACTGGTTATGGAACAGAAGATCTGGATATTTCTGGACTTGTATAAATCTATATAGGACTGGTGGAAAAGTTTCGTTGCTTTGCACCGGGAGGTTCTATCTCATGGTGCTGCATATCTTCTAAAATATTCCTGTAAATCCTCTAGATGTTTGGTTTGGTTAGATTGCATGATGTTAGATACAGTACCCTGTTTTCAATAAAATAGGTGCCTACTTGGCCTTCTGACCTAGGTAACCTGTTGATAAATTACCATTGGAAACTCTGCAAGCATTACACATCAGTGCAACGAAAAACATTGGGATCATGACCCTAAGAGAATTGTGGAAAACAAAGAAGTTATGATCACCTGGGACATCCCCATTCTAATTGATAAAAAGTTGGGTGCCAGAAAACCAGATATAGTGGTAAAAGAGAAAAACACCAGAACAGCATTGATTATAGAGGTGTCGGTCCCAAGTGATTACTTGGTGAATCGTGTGGAGAGAGGGAACATCCTCAAGCATCAAGAAATGCAGAACAGGACTAAGAAAATGTGGCAGAAAGAGAGAGTAATATTTTCCATCATTTTGAGTGCCACAGACTTGATCAAAAATAACTTCCAAGCGCAACTGGATAAGTTACTTATACATGTTACATCCTATGAAGTCCAGAAAGAAGCTCCCTTTGAAACAATGCAAGTACTACAGCGAGCATTAGCAGTAAATTTGAGAGACTGAGATCATACTCCACATAGAAGCGTAGCCAGGTTTGAAGGCACAGGGTGAATGAGAGCGGACTGCTGCCGCCGGTGGTGTGAAACATGACAGATCACGTCAAACATAGGTGCCGGTGCCGTTGGAAGTCTGTTTGGGGGAGCGGCCACTTCCCTGACGACCCACCTAGCTATGCCTCTGACTCCACATGCCCTAGCTTAGAAGTGAGGTTCATTCCTGTCATGGTATATGAAAACGAACTGTTTTGGAGAAATTGCCCCAAGGTAACTTTATAAGACCATTTTTGCACATATATTACCTGCTTCGATTCTTGTGTACTTTTATGTGGCTCAGGTGTAGGTTTGTTCAGGGTGGGTTTTGGGTGGAGTCAGGATTTGTGCATGTTGGCACGTATTTATGCAGAAACATTTTCACCTGCTCCCAAGCAGGTGTAAATGTCTAGGTCTTTATTTCAGCTGTGATTTCTGCTGTTTTTCTGGGGCAGTTTTGTAAAGATTCAGGTACCTCTGTGACTTTAAAAGTAGGCCCAAAATAGGCACTCCTTACCCTCCCAACCTGTCTGTGTATGTTGTATGCACTTTGTCTTCCTCTCTTCAATAGTCCCTTCCCCATGTGTCCTATCTGTCTGTCCCACCCTTATCCCTTATTTGTCCTGTCTGTCCTATTAGATTGTAAGCTCTCTTGAGAAGGGACTGTCTTTTCTACATGTTAAATTGTGAAGCGCTGCGTACGACTGGTAGCGCTCTAGAAATGATTTATAGTAGTAAAGTAGTGGTAGTATTATGGTTATGGTATTATAATCCACGTCAAGCATTTTTGATAGGATTGGAAAACATTATGAAAATAAATACATATATATTACAGTATATAGAGAAATCTAAATAACCACAGTTTTGTGTATATTGTATAAATATATTCTTTGTAGTTAGATTAGCAAATGTATTCGTGAACCTTTGAGGAGTAATTCTATACAGGTCATCTAATGTTAGGCATCTAAAGTGTATGCACTAAGCACCAGTGGCATAGCCAGAAATTTTGAATAGGGGATGCATTTCACGCCACATCTTCCTCCCTTCTTCCTCCAACCGCTCCCCTTCCCTCCATACCTTAAAATCACCTCCAGTCTTCACCAAGCAGTTCCAACAGCAGCAGCACTCATAGGTTGGCTTTCTCTCTGAACCATCCCACCCTTCAGAAAACAAGAAGCTGTGTCAGAAGGGGTGGGACGGTTTAGAGAGAAAGCCCCAGTACAGACCACAGGCAGCCTTTTAGTGCCACTGTCGCTGACACTGCCCGGGCGAAGACTGGAGGTGATTTTAAGGTGCGGGGGATTGAAAGGAAGGGAGGGAATTGCGAGAGCTTTGAGGAGCTGGGAAGGGAGCAATGTGATAGGAGGGAGAAGGGAGGGACTGACAGGGGGTATGTATGTAACAGAGGCACCTTGAATGGATTTGCCACTGCTAAGCACAAATTCTATAACGTCAATTAAGCTCTTAATTATCATTATAGAATACTAGTGGAAGTCTGCAGTTATGCATGCAACTTTAGGTATGAGCATGTGTACCTGCTCTGTGGCAGGTATAAATGTGTTCAGTGTGGGGCTCTTCAGCTTGGAGAAAAGACGGCTGAGGGCAGATATGATAGAGGTCTATAAAATAATGAGTGGAGTGGAACAGGTAGACGTGACGTGTCTGTTTACGCTTTCCAAAAATACTAGGACTAGGGGGCATGCAATGAAGCTACAAAGTAGTAAATTTAAAACGAATCGGAGAAAATATTTCTTCACTCAACGTGTAATTCAACTCTGGAATTTGTTGCCAGAGAGTGTGGTAAAGGTGGTTAGCTTAGCAGAGTTTTAAAAAGGTTTGGCCGGCTTTCTAAAGGAAAAGTCCATAGACCATTATTAAATCGGACTTGGGGAAAATCCACTATTTCTGGGATAAGCAGCATAAAATGTTTTGTACTTTTTTGGGATCTTGCCAGGTATTTGTGACCTGAATTGGCTACTGTTGGAAACAGGATGCTGGGCTTGATGGACCTTTGGTCTGTCCCAGTATGGCAATACTTATGTTCTTATGTAAATGCGGCAGTTACACATATGTAATTGGCAGTATTCTAAAATCTTACTGCTGGATTCTATATAAAGTGCCTAGAGATCCATGCCTAAATCCAGGTGCATTCTATAACAATGTGCATAAATTAATTGGCTTAACAAGACAATCAGCGTATCTAACAGCACTTAACAAGCAATAATGAGCACTGATTGGCAATAATTAGAATTTATTCGCATAACTCGCTAAGCGGATTCTGTAATGAACTGTGCCTAAATTCTAAAGCACGCAGTTCAAAAGGGGCATGGCTATGGGTGGGGAAATGGGCATTTCGTGGGCCTGTCAAAATTTATAGAAGGAAGACGTCATCGGGTAGCATGGCAGCCTAGCCTCGGAGCTCCCTCTCCCACTACCGAAAAACCGGGTAAAATAGCAACCCAAAGGGAGAAAAAATCAGCAAAAACCAGCGGATCTCACCCTTAAATATCTGGAGACATGAGCAAAGCAGTTTCCACGAGGAAAAAAGAGGCGGAAAGGGCAGAGAAAAGTATGTCGAGCAAGGCCGCAAAAAACCGCGAGTTGCCTGAGCGCGCCTCCCCATCGGATTCGGACTCTGCACTCTCTATGTCTGAAGCGCGAGCCCCACCTTCAAAAAAAGGCATATCTGGTGAGCTTCGCAGGTTTCTCTCCAATATACAGACGGAGATCAAGCAGTCTAAAGATGAAATATTAGAGCGAATGGACACGCTCAGCGCTGATCTCAGAGAATTGGGAGGAAGAGTGGAGGAGGCAGAATTGAAAATAGATGAACACACGGACACTTTAAATAAACATGCCACTCTGCTGCAAGAAATGGAACATAAACACGCTCACCTGGAATACAAATTGGATGATATTGAGAACCGGGGACGGAGGAATAACCTCCGCTTTCGCGGTGTCCCTGAAGGCGGCGAGACAGAAAACGTGGCGGAGATAGTACAAACATTGTGCTCCAAGTTGTTAGGCCCTGAGGAGGGAGAGCTGCGGTGTGAATTGGACAGAGCGCACAGAGCACTGGGTGCGCGAAAGGAACAGCAAACGCGTGATATAATTGTGCGGTTCCATAAATATGAAATCAAAGAAAAGGTCCTGTCGGCTGCAAGAAAGACAAAGACTCTGGAGTTTGGAGGAGCTCAGATACAGGTTTATCAAGACCTTTCACAATACACCCTCCAGCTCAGAAGACAGATGAGGCCGGCGCTGGAGTCCCTGAGCAAACATCAGATACAATACAGATGGGGATTCCCTTTTTCACTAAACTTCACCCTGAAGGGTAACAAGCATAGGGTGCAAACCCTACAGGAGGCATGGGAGGTCCTGCACGTTGCTGACCTTGTTTCCGCAAAGGCCCCACCTGGGGCGGTGGCGCCCACTACGAGAGCGAAACTTCAACGGTGGCAAAGAGTCCCAGAATCTTCCAAGAAAAATAACCAGAAGCATTGAGCTGGACTGCACAGGTTTGCCAAGGGTGCTGGGACAGTGCTTCAATAGCCATGGTGAATGGAGGCAGCTCACTTTTGGAGAACGTGCCTAAAGGTCGCTGGACAGGCTGGTTTTGGCCTGCAGACTGTTCAGCTGGTGAAGGACCTACTTTTAGCTATAAGCTTAAGACTTGGGGGGGAGGGGGGAAGCACAGAGTCGGATAAGTTTATGGGTAGGATTAATGCTGAAACATAAGTTGACCGGGTGTGAGCTGGATGGGAACTAGGGGGATGGGGGAAAAGGGGAATTAATAAGTGTTTAAAGACCTTGTGGGAGTGGGGGGGGGGGGCTGGATGTGGGGTTGGGGGCTGTGTGGCTGATGGGTAGCTTCCTCGATTCCCATCTGGAGGACATAGGTCTTTCAGGTGGTGAGAATGGTTGGGAGAGGGGGGATGTAAGGGGGGAGAATAGATGGGGGAATGTTAGAAGGGGAGGGGGGAGGACAAGGTTAGGGCTACGGATGCAAGACAATGCAATGTTGTACAGAGGTGTCACGAAAGAATGCAACTGATCAGGCTTGTTCAAATAACAAGTGATGGGTACAGACTTAAAGATTCTCTCCTATAATGTAAAGGGGTTAAATATGCCACAGAAACGACAGAAGTTTCACAAAGAATTGACGCAGTTAAGGCCACATGTGGCCCTCCTGCAGGAAACACACTTGCGGGGCAGACATGAAAGGCTTCTTTCCCATTCAGAATACCCAGTGGCACACTATGCATCGGCAGCAGAGTCAAAGAAGGGAGGTGTAGCGATACTAATACACGCATCGGTCGGGGCACAGGTGATCAAGGTAAAGAGGGACCCGGGTGGACGTTATATCTTCCTGCATATCAGAATTGCCCAAGTGGACCTAACAATTGCATCTATATATGCGCCCAATGTAGGACAGGCGAGCTTTATCGAGAGAGTTAAAAACTCCTTAACTAGTTTTGTCCAGGGATCCCTTGTGATTGGTGGGGACTTTAATGCTGTGATGAGCTTAAATTTAGATCGCACGGGAGCTCCTAGGGCCGAAGGTCAGAAGGACTCATTGGCTCTGAGATCTCTAGCGCAATCTTTAGGCACACTGGACTTGTGGAGGTTGAAACAGAGAGAGCGAGATTATACATTTTATTCACCAGTCCACAACTCCTATTCACGCATCGATTACATTTTTTTAGATGTCACATTAGTAGAGAAGGGACCTGATGCGGGGATAGGGAATATGACCATCTCGGACCATGCACCGGTGTGGGTTACCTTACCAAATATCAGAGCAGAACCTAAGGATAAAAGATGGACACTAAATGTTGGTCTCTTGGGGGAAGGGGAAGTGGTGGAAGGATATAAAAAGATGCTAAAAGAATATCTTGAATTTAATTTGGAGTCAGGGCCCTCACTCAATATGGTATGGGATGCCCTGAAAGCAGTGTCCCGGGGTTATTTCTTGCAACTGGCAAGCAAAAAGTCAAAGATTCGCAGGGCACAGATAGCGCGCTGTATGGAGAGCATCCGCGTACTAGAGGCACAGCACAAAGCCAATGGGTCAGCACAAATATTGCGGGAGCTTCATGCACAACGGGCGCTACTAGATTCCATATATTCCGAGCAGCTTAGCCTGATACAAGCAAAGAATAGAGTGAACTCATATGAATTTGGCAACAAAGCGGGGCGCCTTCTGGCCACAAAATTGCGTAGGCAAAAAGTAGAGTGGACCATTCTAAAGATACGAGAGGCAGGAGGGAGGGATCTAGATACATCTGATCAAATTCGTAAGCGATTTGGGGAATTTTATCAGACTTTGTATGCTCAGGAACTTAGCCCCCCTTTGGAGCTAGTAGACCAATATTTACTAGATAGTGAGTTGTCCTCTTTGAGTCCCCAGCAACAAGCACTGCTAGATGAACCAGTTACCCCTAAGGAAATTCAGGTAGCTATCGGTAGCTTACCCTCAAGCAAATCACCTGGGTTGGATGGCTTGCCAAATGAGTTTTATAAAAAGTTTGCCCCTGAATTAGCTCCCCTCTTGGCAGACGTGTTTAACAAAGTGGGGAGGGGGGAGCCCTTGCCGATGTCCATGATGGAGGCATGGATAGCAGTGCTACCTAAGCCAGGCAAAGACCAACAAGAATGTGGCTCTTATAGACCTATATCGGTCCTAAATGCAGATGTAAAAATCCTGGCTAAGGTGTTGGCAAGTAGGTTGGCTCCTATTCTCCCAGTGCTCATCCATCCTGATCAGGTGGGTTTTGTCCCTTACCGAAAAGCGATGGACAACATTAGGAGAGTGGTGGACATTATGTATCTGGCAAAGAGAAATAAGAGACCGCTCTGTCTTCTAAGTCTTGACGCGGAAAAAGCCTTTGACCGGGTTCACTGGCCCTTTATGTATAAGGTCTTGGAAACCATGAGGTTTGGGGTACAGTTTCGGAGGTGGATTCAGGCTTTCTATGAATCCCCAAGGGCTTGTGTCCGGGTCAATGGTGGTAACTCCGAGATGTTCACGTTGTACAGAGGCACCAGACAGGGGTGCCCTTTGTCACCCTTGTTGTTCGCTATGGTGATGGAGCCCTTTGCGGCTCATGTGCGGCTGGATCTTAATATCTCAGGAGTCAGAATAGCAGATAGAATCCACAAAATGGCCCTTTTCGCGGATGACGTTCTGCTGCTGATATCTCGACCTCTAGACACCTTTCCACATCTAGAGAGCGTAATAGAGGAATACTCGGCAGTGTCGGGATTTAAAGTTAACATGGCAAAATCAGAAGCTTTGAATGTGACACTCCCAGATGAAGTGGTGGAATCCTTAAAGATCTCTTCTTCTTTCCGATGGGCACCTAAGCAAATTAGATACTTAGGGGTTAACCTGACTGGGGAGTTCTCGGAACTCTTTAATGCTAACTACAAAGGAATAGGCAAAATTATCGGGGAAGATCTAGAGCGATGGGGAGATTTGGGAGTCTCATGGTTTGGAAGAATAGCTATTCTCAAAATGAACATATTACCCCGCCTGCTGTATCTCTTTCAGGTGCTGCCTGTGATGATGCCCAGGCGATTTATAGCTTCATTGCAAGACAAGTTAGTGCGGTTCGTCTGGGCAGGAAAGCATCCAAGGTTAGCAAGGGCCCTGCTATATAAGGAACGGAAGAGAGGGGGGCTGGGGGTACCCAATCTCACCTGGTATTACAGAGCAGCACAAGGGAAGGCCGCACTTGAATGGCAACAAGACTACCCGGATCGACAGTGGGTGCACATAGAACAACATTCCTTAGGTGACACGCCGTTGAACGCACTCATGTGGCTACCGAAGCCTTTTAGAATCCTGGAGGAACGAGCCTGCCCATCCGTAGCGATGACACTTTACTACTGGGACAGTTTATTCCCTAAGAGAAAATGCGTCCTCACTCGCAGCACCCCTATAGTTTTTAATCCTTTATTTTTACCAGGCACTACAAAGGGGATTTTTACTACTTGGTATAAGGAAGGGGTGAGAACCTGGGGCCAAATGTTTGAAGGGGACTCACTGTTGTCTTTAAATGCACTGAAGGACAGGTTCCCGGGGATAGAAGGGGGTGAATTTGCATACTGTCAATTAGCACACTTCCTTCAGACTAAAGCGGTACGGGAGGTGATGCAACGTCAAACATCAGAGCTAGAAAAGATGTGTGAGAAGTTTTCTTCTTCTCGTGGCCTGATCAGTCACCTGTACCTTCTCATCAGTAAACAATCACCTTGCAGTGGTGAGCATAGGCAAAGATGGGAAAGGGAACTGGGTGTGAAGTTGGGAGAACCTGAATGGGAGAGAATAGAAAGAAGTGTAGTAGGGGTATCGACACATGTCCCCATACAGGAGAACGCAGTGAAAGTACTATATAGGTGGTATCTTACACCTGCCCGCTTACAGAGGATGTTTCCACTGGCCCCAGGTATGTGTTGGAGGAAGTGCGGGCATAAAGGCACAATGGGGCACATATGGTGGGATTGTGTCAAAATTCGGGCATTCTGGAGGGCGGTCCACTTTAGGTTGCAGAAATGGCTGGGAAGCACAATACCATGGACCCCTGAAGTGTTTCTGTTCTCAGCTCAGATTGCAGGTCTAGCAACATGTAAACAGATACTGGTGAAGCATGTAGTAGGAACTGCAAGGGTGGTTGTGGCCTCTCACTGGCGGCGCGAAGGGGTCCCTCCGATAGCAAGATGGCTAAACAAACTGTGGTATGTGCGCGAAATGGAGAAATTAAAGGCTGAGCGCAAACATCAATTGGGTAAATGGAACTTAATATGGGAAAATGTTACTTCTGAAGCTCTATCAGTTTAGAATGTATGATAAGAGAGTGAGAGGATAATAGGTGGCCAGCCGAGTCCTTTGGGAGGGAGGGTGGGAAGAGGGGGGAGGATGGGAGGGGGGGGGGAACGTTTGAATCCAAAACTTTACAAAAAATTTTGAAGTTCTGTTATGATGATTATTGAAGGTTGAAACTGTTGAACATTGCAGTATTGAAAACATTAGCAGACTAGTTGTAATAGCAATGGAACAGTACTTTTTTCTCTCTGTGTTGCTTGTGCAATGTATCTCAAGTTCTGTTTTGTTGGATAATAAAGACTTCTTACAAATAAAAAAAAAAATTAAAAAGCTGACAAAGGAGAAACCATACGCATGTCATTAAACTAAACCTGAAAACAGACCTTGACAAATTATCATTAAATTTAGGAGCGAATTCACAGAATTTCATTATCTTTTCAAGACTGCCATTGGTGAAACATTTATTGTAGCTTGTATTGATATGAGCTGAGTTGAATTGAACGTATTTTTCTTTTTGTTCTGTATTCCATACTTCAATAAAGACTTCTAAAAATTAAAAAAAAAAAAAAATTATAGAAGGAAGGGGTTAGTGTCAAATAGGTAGTGATAAACAGGATATAAATGAAATGAAACAAAAAGGTCACAGCATGAACTGAGACGTGCCTTATGATGTAGAATCCTCCACAAGCAAAATCTTGTTCAAAGTTATATGGCTTCTTCTTGAGTAACACTAGTGTTGTTGGCCAGTGATGACTTCTGCTCTCTTCTTCTTCTTCTTCTCCTCTCTGTGTCTCCAATAATGCTATACATCATTTATGGTGCTCCTGTAAACAGGCCGGCCCTATGGCCCAGTGACAAAGATACCCACTGCCAGGGCCGCCGAGAGGAGGGGGCAGGGAGGGCAAAATTCCACAGGCTCGGGCCTCCAAGGGGGACCCGGCACCAGGGTCTCTCTCTCTCTCTCTCTATCCTGCTCCTGACAGGACCCGAGTGATCATGTCCCGACAGGAGCAGGAGAGAGAAAACTCCAGCGCCGCAGCCGGGCCCCCCTCTCAGGTGCGCATACTCGGTTTTGAAACAGGGACAGGCAATCAGCAGAAGAGCAGTGCTGGAGGAAAACGTCTTCTGTTAGCGGGCCTCGGGATCCCCGCCAGCGATCTTGGGGAGGGGACAGCGGGAGGGGACAGCGGCGATGATTGGGGGGGGGGCGGCAGGCCTTCCCTGGGCCCGGCGGTGGCGGCAGTCCTGCCTCAGGCCCGGTTCAGTCTCTTGGTGGCCCTGCCCACTGCTGCGTAGGAGATCTGAACTTGACTCTTATTTATAGGGATATCCAAGGCACCATAGCATCCTCCAGTGGCCTAGCTAGGATGGGGGGGGGGGGGGGGGGGGGGAGGGTGTTTGAGAAGAGAAACCCCTTCAGAGCTCCAGTAAACAAATTATACAAAAAGCAAACACATTCCAAACCATAATATTAGAAATAAAAACTAAAATGCAAGATATCAGAGATGCACATTTCCCAAAGCTGGCATAATAATTTCTAATAAATTCTGGAAAAACAAAACCTTTTTTCTACCTTTCTTGTGTGAGCATTACTTTGGTCCCAATGTCTCTTTTCTGCTTTTCTCTGTTCTTAACTCCTTTCCTTTTGACATTTCTTCTCTTTCTATGTCCACCATCCATCTTCTCCCTCTGTGTCCCTTATTCATTCTGTCCAGCATCTCCCCTCTGTGTCCCTGTCCCTATTCTCCTCCTGGATCCAGCATTGCCCCTCTGTGTCCTTATCCCTCCATGCCCAGCATCCTCTTTGTCCATGTCCCTCCCTACATCAAGCTTCTCCTCTTTCTCTTTCCTTTCTCCTGTTCCTACCACCCTAGGGCCAGCACCACTCCTTCTTGCACCTTGACCCCCTCCCTCTATAGCCTGATATCTATCTCTCCCCATTGGTCCAGTGTCTCTCCTCCTCCCTCTTCCTGGTCCAGTCTCTGTCTTCCCTCCACTCCCCCCCCCCCCGTCCACCATTTCTCCCCCCTCTTCTCTCCTTTTTGGTCTCTCTCTCTCTCTCTCTCTTTTATCCACTTCCCCCAGGTTCAGTATCTCTCTTCCTCTTCCCCCCTCCTGGATCTAGTTTCCCCCTCCCCAAGGTCTGGCATCTCTCTATCTCCCCCTCTTCCATGTAAGCCCAGGATTTCTCCATCTCCTTCACCCCACATAGTCCTGGAATAACTCTATCCTCTCCCTGCCCCATCTCTTGCAGGCCCAATATTTCTCCATCTCCCCCCTATCAGGGTCTCTCATGTGCTGTTTCCTGCCTTCTCTGATGTAAATTCCTTTTGAGTGGGATGCAGCACAAGAGAGGCTCTGATGGGGCCCACCAGAGATGGCTTATTTTCATTACTGCCTTTGCTGGCCACCTACAAGGTTGGAGGACTATGGAGGGAAGGAGGAGGCAGAGAGAGAGAGATGTGGACATGCATGGCGGGGGGAGGGGTCGAATGAAAGGAATGAAGAGAGAGAAATCTGGATAGCGGGCACCTTGGTTCAACAGCAGGTGGCTGCTACCATTGGGCTTTTCCCCAGGTTGGCTCACTGGCAGCTATGCCGCTGGCATCCATGCCCACAGGGAGGAAGGAATTTTCTGCCCAGCACAAAGTCCACTTTGCCTGAATACTTTGGAAGTGTGTACTGTGTGACCACCACCATGCTGGCACCCCTATGTCCTTCCACATATGGACAAGGAAAAAGAGAGGGAGTTGGGGGTGTAATGGTGCAGGAGAGAGAGTGGGGTGAGAAGGCGATAGAGAATATGGAGAGTGGGGTGAGAGAGTGCTGTTGGGTTAGAAGGAGAGAGAACCAGCACCACTGCTGAAGGAGGAGGCATTGTGCCAGAACTGCCACCACTGAAGGGAAGACACCCAATTTTAGTCTCTATGCTGGTCAGTCTACAGTAGAGCCAGCCCAATGAACACTGAAGTTCTGCAACATCCAGGCTTGTAGGGGAGTAGGAAAGGGTAGATTAAGACAAAGCATGGGAGAAAAAATCAGGTAGACCTGCAACTGAAAGCTCTTGATGCCCAGGAGGGATGCTGAGCCGGATGCTGAACACTGAGCAGCAGGAATCTGCTGGGCAAATAAAGAGAATAATTAAAAATAATTCTCCTTTTCACATGGAGGCATACTGTTGAGACCATGAAGGAAATTCCTTTGAAGCCTACCTACATTCATTATTAGTTCTCATTCTCCTTGAAGAACTCTGAACCCCCTTGCTTAAATTTCTCAATGAACCCAACCTTTTTTGTGTCACACATTCTCTAATAAAGAATACTATTTAGATTTACATCATGTTGCAATTTTAGAACCCCTAAAGACGATTGCATTTTCTTTAGTTTTGTGCAGTATTGTTGCATATTCGGTGCTTTCTTAAAAGGAGCATTTCTAACATCCAGCAAGCTGAGCCCACATGCCAGGCTTAAAATAATTTACATAAGTATTGCCATACTGGGACAGACTGAAGGTCCATCAAGCCCAGCATCCTGTTTCCAACAATGGCCAATCCAGGTCACAAGTACCCGTCAAGATCCCAGAACGGTACAATACATTTTGTGTTGCTTATCTTAGAATAAGCAGTGGATTTTCCCCCAAGTCCATTTTAGTAATGGCCTATGGACTTTTCCTTTAGGAAGCCATCCAAACCTTTTTTTAAACCCCACTAAGCTAACTGCTTTTACTACATTCTCTGGCACTGAATTCCAGATTTTAATTACACATTGAGTGAAAAAATATTTTCTTCAATTCATTTTAAATTTACTACTTTGTAGCTTCCTTGTGTGCCCCCTAGTCCTAGTATTTTTGGAAACAGTAAACAAGTGATTCACGTCTACCCGTTCCACTCCACTCATTATTTTATAGACCTCTATCATATCTCCCCTCAGCCGTCTTTTCTCCAAGGTGAAGAGCCCTAGCTGTTTTAGCCTTTCCTCTTAGGGAAATCATTCCATCCCCTTTATCATTTTCATCGCCCCTCTCTGTACCTTTTCTAATTCCACTATATCTTTTTTGAGATGTGGTGATCAGAATTAAACACAATATTCAAGATGCGGTCGCTGATTCAACTACTTAAATACTCCTAAAGATGGGGTAAAGAAATTGGGGAACACTTGGGTTCAGGTTTAGGTCCTACAGCAGAATGTCAAACCAACTTACATATTACAGCAGCACATAAGTACATAAGTAATGCCATACTGGGAAAAGACCAAGGGTCCATCGAGCCCAGCATCCTGTCCACGGCAGCGGCCAATCCAGGCCAAGGGCACCTGGCAAGCTTCCCAAACGTACAAACATTCTATACATGTTATTCCTGGAATTGTGGATTTTTCCCAAGTTCATTTAGGAAACCGTCCAACCCCTTTTTAAACTCTGCTAAGCTAACCGCCTTCACCACTTTCTCCGGCAATGAATTCCAGAGTTTAATTATACGTTGGGTGAAGAAACATTTTCTCCGATTTGTTTTAAATTTACTACACTGTAGTTTCATCGCATGCCCCCTAGTCCTAGTATTTTTGGAAAGCGTGAACAGACGCTTCACATCCACCTGTTCCACTCCACTCATTATTTTATATACCTCTATCATGTCTCCCCTCAGCCGTCTCTTCTCCAAGCTGAATAGCCCTAGCCTTCTTAATCTTTCTTCATAGGGAAGTCGTCCCATGCCCGCTATCATTTTAGTCGCCCTTCGCTGCACCTTTTCCAATTCTACTATATCTTTCTTGAGATGCGGCAACCAGAATTGAACACAATACTCAAGGTGCGGTCGCACCATGGAGCGATACAACGGCATTATAACATTCTCACACCTGTTTTCCATACCTTTCCTAATAATACCTAACATTCTATTCGCTTTCCTAGCCTCAGCAACACACTGAGCAGAATGTTTCAGTGTATTATTGACGACGACACCCAGATCCCTTTCTTGGTCCGTAACTCCTAACGTGGAACCTTGCATGACGTAGCTATAATTCGGGTTCTTTTTTCCCCACATGCATCACCTTGCACTTGCTCACATTAAACGTCATCTGCCATTTAGCCGCCCAGTCTCCCAGTCTCGTAAGGTCCTCTTGTAATTTTTCACAATCGTGTCGCGATTTAACAACTTTGAATAACTTTGTGTCATCAGCAAATTTAATTACCTTGCTAGTTACTCCCAGCTCTAAATCATTTATAAATATATTAAAAAGCAGCGGTCCTAGCACAGACCCCTGAGGAACCCCACTAACTACCCTTCTCCATTGTGAATACTGCCCATTTAACCCCACTCTCTGTTTCCTATCCTTCAACTAGTTTTTAATCCACAATAGGACATTTCCTCCTATCCCATGACCCTCCAATTTCCTCTGTAGCCTTTCATGAGGTACCTTGTCAAACGCCTTTTGAAAATCTAGATACACAATATCAACCTGTTCCCCTTTGTCCACATGTTTGTTTACTCCTTCAAAGAATTGAAGTAAATTGGTCAGGCAAGATTTCCCCACAGAAAAGCCGTGCTGACTTGGTCTCAGTAATCCATGTCCTCGGATGTGCTCTGTAATTTTGTTTTTAATAATAGTCTCTACCATTTTCCCCGGCACAGATGTCAGACTCACCGGTCTATAATATCCCGGATCTCCCCTGGAGCCTTTTTTAAAAATCGGAGTTACATTGGCCACCCTCCAATCTTCCGGTACCACACTCGATTTTAAGGATAAGTTGCATATCACTAGCAGTTGCTCTGCAAGCACATTTTTCAGTTCTATCAGTACTCTAGGATGAATACCATCCAGTCCAGGAGATTTGCTACTCTTTAGTTTGCTGAACTGCCCCATTACGTCCTCCAAGTTTACCGTGAAGTCAGTAAGTTTCTCCGACTCGTCCGCTTGAAATACCATTTCCGACACCGGTATCCCACCCAAATCTTCCTTGGTAAAGACCGAAGCAAAGAATTCATTCAGTCTCTCCGCTACGTCTTTGTCTTTCTTGATCGCCCCTTTTACCCCTCGGTCATCCAGCGGCCCAACTGATTCTTTTGCCGGCTTCCTGCTTTTAATATACCAAAAAAAAATTTACTATGTTTTTTTGCCTCTAATGCTATCTTTTATTCGTAATCCCTCTTGGCCTTCTTTATCTGCGCCTTGCATTTGCTTTGACACTCCTTATGCTGCTTCTTGTTATTTTCAGACGGTTCCTTCTTCCATTTTCTGAAGGCGTTTCTTTTAGCCCTAATAGCTTCCTTCACCTCACTTTTCAACCAGGCCGGCTGTCTTTTGGACTTCCGTCTTTCTTTTCTAATTCGCGGAATATGTATGACCTGGGCTTCCAGGATGGTATTTTTGAACAGCGTCCATGCCTGTTGTACAGTTTTTACTCTGTCAGTTGCCCCCCTAAGTTTTTTTTTTTACCGTTCTTCTCATTTTATCATAGTCTCCTTTTTTTAAAGTTAAACGCTAACGTATTTGACTTTCTGTGTACAGTTACTTCAAGGTCGATATCAAAACTGATCATATTATGATCACTGTTATCAAGCGGCCCCAGTACCATAACGTCCCTCACCAGATCATGCGCTCCACTAAGGACCAAGTCTAGAATTTTTCCTTCTCTCGTCGGCTCCTGCACCAGGTGCTCCATAAAGCTGTCCTTGATTTCATCAAAGAATTGTACCTCTGTAGCGTGTCCCGATGTTACATTTACCCAGTCTATATTTGGATAATTGAAGTCACCCATTATTATCACATTGCCCATTTTGTTTGCGTCTCTGATTTCAAGCTACTAGGGAGAGGTGGAAAGATCAACAAGTATGGATGGGTGGTAGGGCTTTGCAACATATTCAGATATAATTTTGGGAGAGCTGGCAAATCACTTAGCATATGCAACTAGCCAACTTAGTTATGCCTCCCTGTTGCCTTCAGGGGAGTGTCATCCTGTAGGCAGTCAAACTTGTATGGCTGACAGCTGACTATTATGGCAGAGGGTAGTGATGAGGGTAATAGTGTTGGCAAGAGTTATTGGCCAGGCTGGATTGCTGATTTTCCACTATGTCATACTATGGGTACATTTATTTAGATAGCCAGAGAATTATATAATCCAATGACATTCTGCTGTGTTCCTTCCATGTAAGATTTTGCAAACAGTTGCCCCTTTGTACATGTATGCCTTGTTTGAATTTCTTCTTTTGACGAGGTCTTGGTTATTGAGAGACAATAACTCATTCCCTCTTCGAGGGATGAAATCGTTTAGTATATCTGAATCCTCCTTTTCCTTTCAGGCAGCTAAACTTTGGAGAACTCTTCCAGATGATTTAAGATTTATTCTGGATTATAGACAATTTATGAAGATTTTAAAGACATTTTTATATCAGAATTTTGTTAAATGATCTATTGTTTTTATAGATCATTTATTAAAATCGTATTAATTCTCCAGTCTGTACCTGGTTTTTGTAATTGTGATCTGCATTGAACTAGTTTGTCTGGTATATGCGGAATATAAAAATAAATGCTATGCTATACTGAATATGCATGGAGAGCTGGGAGTGCAGCAGCTACTCAAACTTCTATCCAGATACTACTACTACTACTACTACTTAGTAGTACTATTTAGCATTTCTATAGCGCTACAAGGCATACGCAGTGCTGCACAAACATAGAAGAAAGACAGTCCATGCTCAAAGAGCTTACAATCTAACAGACAAAAAATAAAGTAAGCAAATCAAATCAATTAATGTGTACAGGAAGGAGGAAAGGAGGGTAGGTGGAGGCGAGTGGTTACAAGTGGTTACGAGTCAAAAGCAATGTTAAAGAGGTGGGCTTTCAGTCTACATTTAAAGGTGGCCAAGGATGGGGCAAGACTTAGGGGCTCAGGAAGTTTATTCCAGGCATAGGGTGCAGCAAGACAGAAGGCGCGAAGTCTGGAGTTGGCAGTAGTGGAGAAGGGAACAGATAAGAAGGATTTATCCATGGAGCTGAGTACACGGGAAGGGGTGTAGGGAAGGATGAGTGTGGAGAGATACTGGGGAACAGCAGATAGCTAACCATTAGCTTTTACAAAGGCACTCTAATGGTTTTAGGACCCTGTTTACTAAGCAGCGCTATAGGCGCGTTAATATTTTTAATGCGCATTAACATGTACGTGTGTTAACCATGTACGTGCCTACAATATCCCTATAGGCGCCTACATGGTTAGTGCACGTGAAGTTTAGGCTCACTAAAAACACTAACGCACCTTAGTAAACAGGGCCCATAGGGCGCGGTAATCATTAGCGCTTGCTAAATGCTAGTGGCACCCATAAAAATATATGGGCGACTAATGTTTAGCATCTGCTTATTTTTAGCGCATTCTAAAAATGCTAGCGTGCCTTTGTAAAAGGACCCCCAAAGTTAGGACAGCAGTTTTCTGACCTAACTTTATCTGGGCAGTTGTTCAGATAGCACTTTGAATATTGCCACTTTCTGGATAACTGTGGAGGAGTAGCCTAGTGGTTAGTGCAGTGGACTTTGATCCTGGGGAACTGGGTTCAATTCCCACTGCAGCTCCTTGTGACTGTGGGCAAGTCACTTAACCCTCCATTGCTCCAGGTACAAAATAAATACCTGCATATATGTAAACTGCTTTGAATGTAGTTGGAAAATACCACCGAAAGGTGGTATATCAAGTCCCATTTCCCTTTCCCTTTCTGTCCTCTCGCCGCCCATGCACTGCCCCGGAACTATCCAGATAGTACAAAGGTGGTCTGTAAGGACATTCAGTGGTACTATCTGGACAGCACCGCTTAATATCCCTGACCAGCACTGGCTAAGCCATTTATCCAGATAACGGCCACCATTATCCAGATAAATGTCTTTGAATATGGGTCTTAGTTTATGTTTATTCTGCATTTGGTATACTGCCTTTCGTGGCGCGAATCAGAGCAATTAATATTGAGGTAAGGACAATATGTGGCAGGATAGTAGGAATAAAAGGGGGCGAGACAGATAAAATTTGGACGAGAACAGTATCTCCACCTGATCACCACGGTCTAAATTAGGGAAAAGTGGAGAATACTCCTGGGGATAACTTTTTATTTTATGGATTACAAAACCAAAACCAATTACCCTGCAAAGGCTGACTGAATTAATAATAACTCAGAAAAAAACTTAAGGATATCTTGACTATATAGATGCTCAGACATGAACTGCTACATATTTTTCCAGTAATGAGTAATTCTGTACTGGATTTTTGTCCATGAGCAGGATATGTACATGCTAAAAAAATAATAATATCAAGAATCCTTGTTTTTTTCAATCTAATGAATGATGTTTTCCCATATTTTACATACTGTGCAGAAAATAATCCACAATAGGAAAACACACAAGACTGAATAAGATAAACTGCAGGAGAAAAATACAGTTTTAACAAATATTTTATCAGTAGGCTATTTTTACAGATGAGCACTGCAGACTATAGAGGAGATACACAGGCTGACTCACATCCTGGAATCTGACGCTAACACACAATATGACAAAGTTTCTAATAAAAAAATAAAACAGTTTCCACAATCTATATAGAGGGATGTTTACTAATCTGTGGTAAGCAGCCAGTCCAGATTTACTTGTGGTAGTGGTTAAAAACAGCCAGTGAAGTACAAATCTCATGCCAGCTACTTAGTACAGACAGGAGCAGTATCTGGGCAGGTCGTGGGCAAAGATGGGGTGTGGAGGCACTGGCAGAAGCATAGCAGCACTTAATACCACCTCTTGAAATGGCGTTAGGTACATCCGTTCTACCGGCAATCAGGTAGGGTAGTAGATGTCCAAAGGAACAAAACAAACAAACAAACAAACAAACAGAAAGCTCAGGCTGAGGGTCCCCTCCTTACCCCCATTAAGAGCACCCCTTGGTACAAGCCTCCCCATCTATAGCACCCCTAGAAGCCCCCCCCCCATCAAGAGCATTCATTAGTGATTGTCCTTATATAGCAGATTGATTCCTAGTGAGACTACCGTTAGGGTTCATAGCTGCCATTTTGATCCTGGAATTGCTATGGGGCAGGAGCAGATGGAGATTGCTCTTACCTCATCCATTAGATTCCCAGAGAAACCCCCAGGTGAGTTCTAAGAGGGGGCAGGGCCTGCTGTTGGGGGGTTCTACTTGGGAGGCATCTACTGGTGGGATGCTCGGGGCAGAGTTGGGGGAGGGGACTTGATAGGTGGCTGCTGTTGGTGGAGAAATGTCCTAGTGAGGGTCTGTTGTGGGAGCTTCTGATCGAAAGGGGGATGCTGTGGGGTTTGGGTTGTACCCTTGTGGAAGGTGCACCTGTGCTATCTGCTGAGACATGCCACGGGCCCATGGAGTAAATACTACTACTACTACTCATTTCCATAGCGCTGTACACTTTATATACAGGTACGTTTTCTGTCCAAAGAGAGCTCACAATCTAAGCTTTCATACCCAAGGCAATGGAGGGTTAAGTGACTTACCCAAGGTCACAAGAAGCTGCAGTGGGAATCAAACCCAGATTGCCAGGATCAAAGCCTGCTGCACTAACCACTAGGCTGCGCCTCCTGTCCTGTGTGGTAAATGCAGAGCAGATACTGGGTACAGCTTGTACGTTGACTACACAGTCTATGCATTTATGACTAGATTTTATATATAGTGCCTGAAAAATTGGCACCAAAAATATTCCTGCCTAGGCATATTCTGTAATCCACGCCTAGATTTAGGCGCAGTTTATAGAATACTCCTAGTAGGTTTATTGAATATGCCTAGCGGCCATGTCCACGCCTAACTCTAGGTACGTCCATTTGCACCAAGTAAAGCCTGGTGTAAATACCGGCGACTAAATTAGGCAAGGAGCAGGTATATTCTATAATCTTGTGCATAGTTTTTCGGAATGCTCACAGCCTGCCCATTCCACGCCCATGGCCACACACCCTTTTGACAGCATGCATTAGAATTTACATGCACCACCTTATAGAATATGCCTAGCAAGTTGTGCGCATAAATTCTAATTAATGCCAATTAGTGTCAGTAATTAAGTGGCAATTATTGACACTGATTGGGTTGTTAAGTAATTAAATTGCATGTGAAAATCCAGAATATAAAGGGATTTGCACGTGCAATTTCGTTCACGCTACATAGAATCCAGGGGTTAGAAACAGGGGTGACATGATACAGACGTTCAAATATTTGAAAGGTGTTAATCCACAAACAAACCTTTTTCGGAGACGGGAAGGCGGTAGAACTAGAGGACATGAATTGAGGTTGAAGGGGGGCAGACTTAGGAGTAATGTCAGGAAGCATTTTTTCACAGAGAAGGTAGTGGATATATGGAATGCCCTCCCGCTGGAGGTGTTGGAGATGAAAACGGTAATGGAATTCAAACGTGCATGGGATAAACACAAAGGAATCCTATTTAGAAGGAATGGATCCATGGAATCTTAGCAGAGATTAGGTGGCGATGCCGGTAATTGGGAAGTGAAACCGGTGCTGGGCAGACTTCTACGGCCTACGCCCTGATTGTGAATGGATATGGATGGACTGGAGTGTAAATTTTAAGGGGTTTCGACGTAAGCTTCAGAACCTAGTACAAGAACAGTGTATGGTCTGTGCCCTGAGAATGGCAAGGACAAATTGAACTCGTGTATAAAGTATCACATACCATGTAAAATGAGTTTATCTTGTTGGGCAGACTGGATGGACCATCCGTACAGGTCTTTATCTGCCATCATTTATTCTATCAGGGTCATTTTCGAAAGAGATGGATGTCCATCTTTCGACATAAATCGGAACATGGACGTCCATCTCCCAGAGACGTCCAAATTGGTATAATCGAAACCCAATTTTGGACGTCTCCAACTGCAGTCCGTCGCAAGGATGGCCAAATTTCAAGGGGTGTGTCGGAGGCATGGTGAAGGCGGGACTTGGGCATGCCTAACACTTGGACGTCTTTGAGCCATAATCCAAAAAAGCAGGGACGTCCTAAAGTAAAAGTTGGATGTTTTCACCCGGACGTATTTTTTTTTTTTTACGAATAAGGCACAAAAAGGTGCCCAAAATGACCACCGGAGGGAATCGGGGATGAACTTCCGCTATACCCCCAGTGGTTACTAACCTCCTCCCACCCTCAAAAAACATCTTTAAAAATATTTTGTGCCAGCCTCTATGCCAGCCTCAGATGTCATACTCAGGTCCATGACAGCGCATGCAGGTCCCTGGAGCAGTTTTATTGGGTGCAGTGCACTTCAGACAGGCAGACCCAGGTCCATATCCCTCCCTACCTGTTACGTTTGTGGAGGAAACAGCGCGCCCTCCAAAACCCACCACAAACCCACTATACCCACATCTAGGTGCCCCCTTCACCTGTAAGGGCTATGGTAGTGGTGTACAGTTGGGGATAGTGGGTTTGGGGGGGGGGGGGGTTGGGGGGCTCAGCACACACAGTAAGGGAGCTTTGTACCTGGGAGCAATTTATGAAGTCCACTGCAGTGCCCCCTAGGGTGCCCGGTTGGTGTCCTGGCATGTGAGGGGGACCAGTGTACTACAAATGCTGGCTCTTCCCACGTCCAAATGGCTTGCATTTGGACGTTTTGACATGGACGTCTTTGGTTTCGAAAATCACCGAAATTCAAAGACGTCCATGTGTAAGGACATCCAAATCCAAGGATGTCCTTGGTATTTTGGAAATGAAAGATAGGCGTCCATCTTTTTTCGAAAATACGGTTTTCCCCGCCCCCAGATTTGGACATTTTACAAAGACGTCCAAATCCTAACTTGGACGTTTCTTTCGAAAATGCCCCTCTATGTCATTTACTATGTTAGTGCATTTTAAGTTTTGCACTTAAGTTGTGATAAGTGCATAACTTTACCACACTTCAGGAAACATTTCCTACAGTATATGGTTTATAAAGAGTGATACTGTCTTCAGCATAAAAATAGTTATTAATATCTCTTTTGACAGAAAAAAATGTATCAATCCAATCCAGCCTGTGGATTTGATTGTGCTATCATAACAATGTGTTCTGCCACATACAATAGACTCCCTTTCAAATTAAAAAAATGAAAATCTCCTGAAAATCCTCTTTGTGTTAGTAATGATTCTTGTAGCAGTACTATCAAAAGATTAAACCATATTACAACAGTAATTGTACAGTGAGTTGTGGTACTGAGTGCTGGAGTCTACTTTCTTCTAAAGAAACATGCTTTCTGCTTGCACCCTACAATATTTACCTTATAATGCTTCCTAGTGGCTTTTCCTATATGTATCTTTTAGGGCTCAACTTGTAGACAAAAAGGAGGTGGAAAACTATGGAGCAGGGGAGGGGTCAGATCAGGGGAAGGTGTGAATTGTGCAAAGGGGTAGGCTATAGTCAGGCATAAACTTTCTCCATCCCCCCACCACACAAACACATTTTTCCTGTTACCTGTCCCAGTGGAGCACTGGTGGGCGAAGGATGACTGGGAGTAGAGCATTGGTATGAGTTAGGGATTGAAGATCATGGGATAATGAGGAAGAGGAGGTTGGAGAGAATGGGGCTCTTTCTACCCTCCTCTTCCTTCAGTCTTCCTTTGTGATCTTAGTTCTCCATCTTGTGCCTCGTAACCTCCAATCCCTGGTGGTCAAAGAGCCCCCCCTCCATCAGTGGTCACTAATTCCTTTGAAAAATGAACCTCTCAAGCAATTCTTGTTCTCTTTCTCATTAGCAAGTAATGCACAGCCACCCCCCCCCCCCCCTCTTCAAGATGGAATCATCTAGTTCTCCTCTGCTTTCCAGGATAGGGTCAGATTTGCTGCACTGCCTGCTTTCTTCAACCTTCATGAGGTGTGGTAAGAGGGGGAGGAAAGGCTCTAGAATTCAAAAGTATGACCCACTTTTTGCCTCCTTGGGGGTGGGGAAGATAGATGGGAACCTCCCTTCCCTGTTGTACCCCTTTCCATCCCCCTTTGATCACATATTTGACAGTCCCTCCAGTCCCCTCACTCAGAACCTCAGTATCTTCAATCCCCTTGCTCACTCTTCTCCTCCTATCCACCACACAACAAACAGCCCCTTCAATCTCCTTTCTGCTCTCTCCGCATCCCTCACTCTCTCGCTCTCTCTGTCTCTCCCCTCCTCTCATTCTTCTTC